>NW_028125820.1:0-356397 GCF_965194825.1 Balaenoptera physalus
TTGAAGAGGTAAGTGTTACTCACTCTGTTATTTAAAAAAAGAAGAAGAACAGGGATAAAAGCTCAATTTCAGGAATTATTTATTGGTTCGGTGCAAATGCAAACTACAAAAGGACTTCGCCACCCGATATTCAAAATGCCATCCATCAAAAGTCTACAAACAATGAATGCTGACGGGTTAGTGGAGAAAGGCATACCCACTATGCTGTTCGTTGGATGTAAACTGTTAACAGCTCATCATGAGAACAGAATGGAGCTGCATTTAAAAGGTAAAAACTGAGCTACCATGGGATGCGGCCCATCCCCTAATGGGCCAATAACCCAAGGAGACCAGAATAGGAAAGGCACAGACAGGCACACATGCACTGCAGCAATACTGACAATAGCCAAGACATGCAAGCAAACAAAATGTCCATCAACAGATAAATGGACAAAGAAGAAGCGTAATACGTACCGAATGGAATAGTTGCCTCGGGAAAAAAATGAACAGTGCCGTTTTCAGGACTGCAGAGGAGCCTAGAAATAATCATATTAGGTTCAGTAAGTCAAAAGGGAATGACAAATCTCCTATGGTATCATTTATACATGTTATCCTAAGATTGCTACCAATGAACATATTTTCACAGAAGAAGACACTCAGAGATTTGTAAAACAAAATAATGGTTAACCAAAATGAAAGGTGGGAGGATGGATAAATTAGGATTATGGGGCTAACATACATATACTAATGTATGTTAAATGTATAGAAACAAATAACCTATAAACTATATGAATTATATAATCACCAATACATATAAAATATATAATGACAAAACACCTACCAAATACCAAGGGAGGTCTACTCAACATTCTGTATTAACATACATGGTAACAGGATCCGAAGATGAACAGACATATGTATGAATCATTGAGCAGATTCTGTACAGCCAGACAATCACAACACTCTAATCAAATTCACTCTGATAAGAAATATAAATTAAATTTATAAAACAAACATAAGTAAGGAGACATAACCTTCTGGGGGCTGGTCCCAGCACATTCCACTCTAATTTACAACCTCGGAACACTACCTCCAGGAAGACTCTGTTGCCCTAGTAACAAGAGTTGAGAAAGTAACAATGCTGCCGCCTTGTGGCTGTTTGCCACAACAACAGGTTCAAACCCAGTGCTAATGGTTGCTCAATAGTCACAAGGACTGCAGGGCCGTAAATGACACCTGCCCTCAAAAAATGCCCTGGGGTAGGGAATAGGCAAGAAATTTCAACACATGACAAATTTTTCAAGAAGTCAATATGAAGAGGGAAGTTGTACTCACTCTTTAATAAAAAAAGGAAAAGAAAAAAGCAGGACATGCCTAAAGCTCAGGATAAGAAATTAGTAGCCACATGCTAATCCAACCTCCAAAAGGGTTTCAGCTCACACCAGTCCAATGAGCATCGGCAAAGAGTCGACAAACGATAAATGCTGAAGGGATTTTAGAGAACTGCGCACCTTCTGGCTGCTTGTGGGAGGTAAATTAGTGACAGCACTAACGAAAATGGAATGGAGCTGCTTTAAAAGGTAAAAAGTGAGCTACCATATGATGCGGCAGGGCCCCTTTTAGGCCCATAACCTAAGACCACCAGAATGGGAAAGACAGAGGCAGGCAAACGTGCACTGCAGCAATATTGAAATAGCCAAGACATGGAAGCAAAACAAAGGTTTATAAACAGGTAAATGGACAAAGAAGAAGTGGTATATGGACAGATTGGAATATTAGTCACGAAAAAAATAAAAGAATGGCATAGGCAGAACCACAGATGAGCCTAGAGATAATCACACAACGTGAAGTAAGTCAGAATGCGAAAGACAAATGTCCTCGGGTATCACTTATGTCATCTGATTATTCATAAAAAGAACATATTTCCACAGAGAAAGACAATCTCAGATTGAGAAGAAAAACTTATGGTTAAGCCAAAGAAAAGGTGTGAGGAATGAATAAATTAAGATATTGGGGTCAACAACCATATACTAAAACATACAAATTATATCATCCCCAAAGACCTATGGAATACCAAGGGTGGTCTACTCAACACTTTGTAATAACCTACATGGAAAAGGACCCAAATATCAAGAGATATATGTAAATGTGTAAATGAACAAGATTCTGTACACCTAGAACAAAAGACATTTTTCAATCAAATCTGCTCTGATAAAAACTACAATTTAAAGACACAAACAAGAATTAAGGAGGCAAAACGTATGGGGGTTTGCCCTGGCACATTCCACTCTAATCTGCAACCTAAAATCACAACTTGCACCAAGATTCTGTTTCCCTAGCAAGCAGAGTTGGCAACGTAGAAATGCTGCCACCCTAAGGCCGTTTCCTTAAACAGCAGCTTTCAATCTACTGCTAATAGTCACTAATATTCACAAGGACTGCCGGGCTGTAAATGACTCATGCCCTCAAAAAATGTGCTGGGGTAGGGAATGGCCAAAAAAGTTCACAACACGGAAAACTTTTCAAGAAAAGAGTTTGAAGAGGTAAGTGTTACTCACTCTGTTATTTTTAAAAAAAGAAGAACATGGATAAAAGCTCAATTTCAGGAATTATTTATTGGTTGGATGCAAATCCAAACTACAAAAGGACTTCGCCACCCAATATTCAAAATGCCATCAGTCAAAAGTCTACAAACAATGAATGCTGACGGGTTAGTGGAGAAAGGCATACCCACTATGCTGTTCGTTGGGTGTAAACTGGTAACAGCTCATCATGAGAACAGAATGGAGCTGCATTTAAAAGGTAAAAACTGAGCTACCATGGGATGCGGCCCATCCCCTAATGGGCCAATAACCTAAGGAGACCAGAATAGGAAAGGCACAGACAGGCACACATGCACTGCAGCAATACTGACAATAGCCAAGACATGCAAGCAAACAAAATGTCCATCAACAGATAAATGGACAAAGAAGAAGCGTAATACGTACCGAATGGAATAGTTGCCTCGGGAAAAAAATGAACAGTGCCGTTTTCAGGACTGCAGAGGAGCCTAGAAATAATCATATTAGGTTCAGTAAGTCAAAAGGGAATGACAAATCTCCTATGGTATCATTTATACATGTTATCCTAAGATTGCTACCAATGAACATATTTTCACAGAAAAAGACACTCAGAGATTTGTAAAACAAAATAATGTTTAACCAAAATGAAAGGTGGGAGGATGGATAAATTAGGATTATGGGGCTAACATACATATACTAATGTATGTTAAATGTATAGAAACAAATAACCTATAAACTATATGAATTATATAATCACCAATACATATAAAATATATAATGACAAAACACCTACCAAATACCAAGGGAGGTCTACTCAACATTCTGTAATAACATACATGGTAACAGGATCCGAAGATGAACAGACATATGTATGAATCATTGAGCAGATTCTGTACAGCCAGACAATCCCAACACTCTAATCAAATTTACTCTGATAAGAAATATAAATTAAATTTATAAAACAAACATAAGTAAGGAGACATAACCTTCTGGGGGCAGGTCCCAGCACATTCCACTCTAATTTACAACCTCGGAACACTACCTCCAGGAAGACTCTGTTGCCCTAGTAACAAGAGTTGAGAACGTAACAATGCTGCCGCCTTGTGGCTGTTTGCCACAACAACAGGTTCAAACCCAGTGCTAATGGTTGCTTAATAGTCCCAAGGACTGCAGGGCCGTAAATGACACCTGCCCTCAAAAAATGCCCTGGGGTAGGGAATAGGCAAGAAATTTCAACACATGACAAATTTTTCAAGAAGTCAATATGAAGAGGGAAGTTGTACTCACTCCTTAATAAAAAAAGGAAAAGAAAAAAGCAGGACATGCCTAAAGCTCAGGATAAGAAATTAGTAGCCACATGCTAATCCAACCTCCAAAAGGGTTTCAGCTCACACCAGTCCAATGAGCATCGGCAAAGAGTCGACAAACGATAAATGCTGAAGGGATTTTAGAGAACTGCGCACCTTCTGGCTGCTGGTGGGAGGTAAATTAGTAACAGCACTTACGAAAATGGAATGGAGCTGCTTTAAAAGGTAACAAGTGAGCTACCATAGGATGCGGCAGGGCACCTTTTAGGCCCATAACCTAAGACCACCAGAATGGGAAAGACAGAGGCAGGCAAATGTGCACTGCAGCAATATTGAAATAGCCAAGACATGGAAGCAAAACAAAGGTTTATAAACAGGTAAATGGACAAAGAAGAAGTGGTATATGGAAAGATTGGAATATTAGTCACGAAAAAAATAAAAGAATGGCATAAGCAGAACCACGGATGAGCCTAGAGATAATCACACAACGTGAAGTAAGTCAGAATGCGAAAGACAAATGTCCTCGGGTATCACTTATGTCATCTGATTATTCATAAAAAGAACATATTTCCACAGAGAAAGACAATCTCAGATTGAGAAGAAAAACTAATGTTTAAGCCAAAGAAAAGGTGTGAGGAATGAATAAATTAAGATATTGGGGTCAACAACCATTTACTAATACATACAAAATTTATCATCCCCAAAGACCTATGGAATACCAAGGGTGGTCTACTCAACACTTTGTAATAACCTACATGGAAAAGGACACAAATATCAAGAGATATATGTCAATGTGTAAATGAACAAGATTCTGTACACCTAGAACAAAAGACATTTTTCAATCAAATCTGCTCTGATAAAATCTACAATTTAAAGACACAAACAAGAATTAAGGAGGCAAAACTTATGGGGGTTTGCCCTGGCACATTCCACTCTAATCTGCAACCTAAAATCACAACTTGCACCAAGATTCTGTTTCCCTAGCAAGCAGAGTTGGCAACGTAGAAATGCTGCCACCCTAAGGCCGTTTCCTTAAACAGCAACTTTCAATCTACTGCTAATAGTCACTAATATTCACAAGGACTGCCGGGCTGTAAATGACTCATGCCCTCAAAAAATGTCCTGGGGTAGGGAATGGCCAAAAAAGTTCACAACACGGAAAACTTTTCAAGAAAAGAGTTTGAAGAGGTAAGTGTTACTCACTCTGTTATTTAAAAAAAGAAGAAGAACAGGGATAAAAGCTCAATTTCAGGAATTATTTATTGGTTCGGTGCAAATGCAAACTACAAAAGGACTTCGCCACCCGATATTCAAAATGCCATCCATCAAAAGTCTACAAACAATGAATGCTGACGGGTTAGTGGAGAAAGGCATACCCACTATGCTGTTCGTTGGATGTAAACTGTTAACAGCTCATCATGAGAACAGAATGGAGCTGCATTTAAAAGGTAAAAACTGAGCTACCATGGGATGCGGCCCATCCCCTAATGGGCCAATAACCCAAGGAGACCAGAATAGGAAAGGCACAGACAGGCAAACATGCACTGCAGCAATACTGACAATAGCCAAGACATGCAAGCAAACAAAATGTCCATCAACAGATAAATGGACAAAGAAGAAGCGTAATACGTACCGAATGGAATAGTTGCCTCGGGAAAAAAATGAACAGTGCCGTTTTCAGGACTGCAGAGGAGCCTAGAAATAATCATATTAGGTTCAGTAAGTCAAAAGGGAATGACAAATCTCCTATGGTATCATTTATACATGTTATCCTAAGATTGCTACCAATGAACATATTTTCACAGAAGAAGACACTCAGAGATTTGTAAAACAAAATAATGGTTAACCAAAATGAAAGGTGGGAGGATGGATAAATTAGGATTATGGGGCTAACATACATATACTAATGTATGTTAAATGTATAGAAACAAATAACCTATAAACTATATGAATTATATAATCACCAATACATATAAAATATATAATGACAAAACACCTACCAAATACCAAGCGAGGTCTACTCAACATTCTGTATTAACATACATGGTAACAGGATCCGAAGATGAACAGACATATGTATGAATCATTGAGCAGATTCTGTACAGCCAGACAATCACAACACTCTAATCAAATTCACTCTGAAAAGAAATATAAATTAAATTTATAAAACAAACATAAGTAAGGAGACATAACCTTCTGGGGGCTGGTCCCAGCACATTCCACTCTAATTTACAACCTTGGAACACTACCTCCAGGAAGACTCTGTTGCCCTAGTAACAAGAGTTGAGAAAGTAACAATGCTGCCGCCTTGTGGCTGTTTGCCACAACAACACGTTCAAACCCAGTGCTAATGGTTGCTCAATAGTCACAAGGACTGCAGGGCCGTAAATGACACCTGCCCTCAAAAAATGCCCTGGGGTAGGGAATAGGCAAGAAATTTCAACACATGACAAATTTTTCAAGAAGTCAATATGAAGAGGGAAGTTGTACTCACTCTTTAATAAAAAAAGGAAACGAAAAAAGCAGGACATGCCTAAAGCTCAGGATAAGAAATTAGTAGCCACATGCTAATCCAACCTCCAAAAGGGTTTCAGCTCACACCAGTCCAATGAGCATCGGCAAAGAGTCGACAAACGATAAATGCTGAAGGGATTTTAGAGAACTGCGCACCTTCTGGCTGCTTGTGGGAGGTAAATTAGTGACAGCACTAACGAAAATGGAATGGAGCTGCTTTAAAAGGTAAAAAGTGAGCTACCATATGATGCGGCAGGGCCCCTTTTAGGCCCATAACCTAAGACCACCAGAATGGGAAAGACAGAGGCAGGCAAATGTGCACTGCAGCAATATTGAAATAGCCAAGACATGGAAGCAAAACAAAGGTTTATAAACAGGTAAATGGACAAAGAAGAAGTGGTATATGGACAGATTGGAATATTAGTCACGAAAAAAATAAAAGAATGGCATAGGCAGAACCACAGATGAGCCTAGAGATAATCACACAACGTGAAGTAAGTCAGAATGCGAAAGACAAATGTCCTCGGGTATCACTTATGTCATCTGATTATTCATAAAAAGAACATATTTCCACAGAGAAAGACAATCTCAGATTGAGAAGAAAAACTTATGGTTAAGCCAAAGAAAAGGTGTGAGGAATGAATAAATTAAGATATTGGGGTCAACAACCATATACTAAAACATACAAATTATATCATCCCCACAGACCTATGGAATACCAAGGGGGGTCTACTCAACACTTTGTAATAACCTACATGGAAAAGGACCCAAATATCAAGAGATATATGTAAATGTGTAAATGAACAAGATTCTGTACACCTAGAACAAAAGACATTTTTCAATCAAATCTGCTCTGATAAAAACTACAATTTAAAGACACAAACAAGAATTAAGGAGGCAAAACGTATGGGGGTTTGCCCTGGCACATTCCACTCTAATCTGCAACCTAAAATCACAACTTGCACCAAGATTCTGTTTCCCTAGCAAGCAGAGTTGGCAACGTAGAAATGCTGCCACCCTAAGGCCGTTTCCTTAAACAGCAGCTTTCAATCTACTGCTAATAGTCACTAATATTCACAAGGACTGCCGGGCTGTAAATGACTCATGCCCTCAAAAAATGTGCTGGGGTAGGGAATGGCCAAAAAAGTTCACAACACGGAAAACTTTTCAAGAAAAGAGTTTGAAGAGGTAAGTGTTACTCACTCTGTTATTTTTAAAAAAAGAAGAACATGGATAAAAGCTCAATTTCAGGAATTATTTATTGGTTGGATGCAAATCCAAACTACAAAAGGACTTCGCCACCCAATATTCAAAATGCCATCAGTCAAAAGTCTACAAACAATGAATGCTGACGGGTTAGTGGAGAAAGGCATATCCACTATGCTGTTCGTTGGGTGTAAACTGGTAACAGCTCATCATGAGAACAGAATGGAGCTGCATTTAAAAGGTAAAAACTGAGCTACCATGGGATGCGGCCCATCCCCTAATGGGCCAATAACCTAAGGAGACCAGAATAGGAAAGGCACAGACAGGCACACATGCACTGCAGCAATACTGACAATAGCCAAGACATGCAAGCAAACAAAATGTCCATCAACAGATAAATGGACAAAGAAGAAGCGTAATACGTACCGAATGGAATAGTTGCCTCGGGAAAAAAATGAACAGTGCCGTTTTCAGGACTGCAGAGGAGCCTAGAAATAATCATATTAGGTTCAGTAAGTCAAAAGGGAATGACAAATCTCCTATGGTATCATTTATACATGTTATCCTAAGATTGCTACCAATGAACATATTTTCACAGAAGAAGACACTCAGAGATTTGTAAAACAAAATAATGGTTAACCAAAATGAAAGGTGGGAGGATGGATAAATTAGGATTATGGGGCTAACATACATATACTAATGTATGTTAAATGTATAGAAACAAATAACCTATAAACTATATGAATTATATAATCACCAATACATATAAAATATATAATGACAAAACACCTACCAAATACCAAGCGAGGTCTACTCAACATTCTGTATTAACATACATGGTAACAGGATCCGAAGATGAACAGACATATGTATGAATCATTGAGCAGATTCTGTACAGCCAGACAATCACAACACTCTAATCAAATTCACTCTGAAAAGAAATATAAATTAAATTTATAAAACAAACATAAGTAAGGAGACATAACCTTCTGGGGGCTGGTCCCAGCACATTCCACTCTAATTTACAACCTTGGAACACTACCTCCAGGAAGACTCTGTTGCCCTAGTAACAAGAGTTGAGAAAGTAACAATGCTGCCGCCTTGTGGCTGTTTGCCACAACAACACGTTCAAACCCAGTGCTAATGGTTGCTCAATAGTCACAAGGACTGCAGGGCCGTAAATGACACCTGCCCTCAAAAAATGCCCTGGGGTAGGGAATAGGCAAGAAATTTCAACACATGACAAATTTTTCAAGAAGTCAATATGAAGAGGGAAGTTGTACTCACTCTTTAATAAAAAAAGGAAACGAAAAAAGCAGGACATGCCTAAAGCTCAGGATAAGAAATTAGTAGCCACATGCTAATCCAACCTCCAAAAGGGTTTCAGCTCACACCAGTCCAATGAGCATCGGCAAAGAGTCGACAAACGATAAATGCTGAAGGGATTTTAGAGAACTGCGCACCTTCTGGCTGCTTGTGGGAGGTAAATTAGTGACAGCACTAACGAAAATGGAATGGAGCTGCTTTAAAAGGTAAAAAGTGAGCTACCATATGATGCGGCAGGGCCCCTTTTAGGCCCATAACCTAAGACCACCAGAATGGGAAAGACAGAGGCAGGCAAATGTGCACTGCAGCAATATTGAAATAGCCAAGACATGGAAGCAAAACAAAGGTTTATAAACAGGTAAATGGACAAAGAAGAAGTGGTATATGGACAGATTGGAATATTAGTCACGAAAAAAATAAAAGAATGGCATAGGCAGAACCACAGATGAGCCTAGAGATAATCACACAACGTGAAGTAAGTCAGAATGCGAAAGACAAATGTCCTCGGGTATCACTTATGTCATCTGATTATTCATAAAAAGAACATATTTCCACAGAGAAAGACAATCTCAGATTGAGAAGAAAAACTTATGGTTAAGCCAAAGAAAAGGTGTGAGGAATGAATAAATTAAGATATTGGGGTCAACAACCATATACTAAAACATACAAATTATATCATCCCCAAAGACCTATGGAATACCAAGGGGGGTCTACTCAACACTTTGTAATAACCTACATGGAAAAGGACCCAAATATCAAGAGATATATGTAAATGTGTAAATGAACAAGATTCTGTACACCTAGAACAAAAGACATTTTTCAATCAAATCTGCTCTGATAAGAACTACAATTTAAAGACACAAACAAGAATTAAGGAGGCAAAACGTATGGGGGTTTGCCCTGGCACATTCCACTCTAATCTGCAACCTAAAATCACAACTTGCACCAAGATTCTGTTTCCCTAGCAAGCAGAGTTGGCAACGTAGAAATGCTGCCACCCTAAGGCCGTTTCCTTAAACAGCAGCTTTCAATCTACTGCTAATAGTCACTAATATTCACAAGGACTGCCGGGCTGTAAATGACTCATGCCCTCAAAAAATGTGCTGGGGTAGGGAATGGCCAAAAAAGTTCACAACACGGAAAACTTTTCAAGAAAAGAGTTTGAAGAGGTAAGTGTTACTCACTCTGTTATTTTTAAAAAAAGAAGAACATGGATAAAAGCTCAATTTCAGGAATTATTTATTGGTTGGATGCAAATCCAAACTACAAAAGGACTTCGCCACCCAATATTCAAAATGCCATCAGTCAAAAGTCTACAAACAATGAATGCTGACGGGTTAGTGGAGAAAGGCATATCCACTATGCTGTTCGTTGGGTGTAAACTGGTAACAGCTCATCATGAGAACAGAATGGAGCTGCATTTAAAAGGTAAAAACTGAGCTACCATGGGATGCGGCCCATCCCCTAATGGGCCAATAACCTAAGGAGACCAGAATAGGAAAGGCACAGACAGGCACACATGCACTGCAGCAATACTGACAATAGCCAAGACATGCAAGCAAACAAAATGTCCATCAACAGATAAATGGACAAAGAAGAAGCGTAATACGTACCGAATGGAATAGTTGCCTCGGGAAAAAAATGAACAGTGCCGTTTTCAGGACTGCAGAGGAGCCTAGAAATAATCATATTAGGTTCAGTAAGTCAAAAGGGAATGACAAATCTCCTATGGTATCATTTATACATGTTATCCTAAGATTGCTACCAATGAACATATTTTCACAGAAGAAGACACTCAGAGATTTGTAAAACAAAATAATGTTTAACCAAAATGAAAGGTGGGAGGATGGATAAATTAGGATTATGGGGCTAACATACATATACTAATGTATGTTAAATGTATAGAAACAAATAACCTATAAACTATATGAATTATATAATCACCAATACATATAAAATATATAATGACAAAACACCTACCAAATACCAAGGGAGGTCTACTCAACATTCTGTAATAACATACATGGTAACAGGATCCGAAGATGAACAGACATATGTATGAATCATTGAGCAGATTCTGTACAGCCAGACAATCCCAACACTCTAATCAAATTTACTCTGATAAGAAATATAAATTAAATTTATAAAACAAACATAAGTAAGGAGACATAACCTTCTGGGGGCAGGTCCCAGCACATTCCACTCTAATTTACAACGTCGGAACACTACCTCCAGGAAGACTCTGTTGCCCTAGTAACAAGAGTTGAGAACGTAACAATGCTGCCGCCTTGTGGCTGTTTGCCACAACAACAGGTTCAAACCCAGTGCTAATGGGTGCTTAATAGTCCCAAGGACTGCAGGGCCGTAAATGACACCTGCCCTCAAAAAATGCCCTGGGGTAGGGAATAGGCAAGAAATTTCAACACATGACAAATTTTTCAAGAAGTCAATATGAAGAGGGAAGTTGTACTCACTCCTTAATAAAAAAAGGAAAAGAAAAAAGCAGGACATGCCTAAAGCTCAGGATAAGAAATTAGTAGCCACATGCTAATCCAACCTCCAAAAGGGTTTCAGCTCACACCAGTCCAATGAGCATCGGCAAAGAGTCGACAAACGATAAATGCTGAAGGGATTTTAGAGAACTGCGCACCTTCTGGCTGCTGGTGGGAGGTAAATTAGTAACAGCACTTACGAAAATGGAATGGAGCTGCTTTAAAAGGTAACAAGTGAGCTACCATAGGATGCGGCAGGGCACCTTTTAGGCCCATAACCTAAGACCACCAGAATGGGAAAGACAGAGGCAGGCAAATGTGCACTGCAGCAATATTGAAATAGCCAAGACATGGAAGCAAAACAAAGGTTTATAAACAGGTAAATGGACAAAGAAGAAGTGGTATATGGAAAGATTGGAATATTAGTCACGAAAAAAATAAAAGAATGGCATAAGCAGAACCACGGATGAGCCTAGAGATAATCACACAACGTGAAGTAAGTCAGAATGCGAAAGACAAATGTCCTCGGGTATCACTTATGTCATCTGATTATTCATAAAAAGAACATATTTCCACAGAGAAAGACAATCTCAGATTGAGAAGAAAAACTAATGTTTAAGCCAAAGAAAAGGTGTGAGGAATGAATAAATTAAGATATTGGGGTCAACAACCATTTACTAATACATACAAAATTTATCATCCCCAAAGACCTATGGAATACCAAGGGTGGTCTACTCAACACTTTGTAATAACCTACATGGAAAAGGACACAAATATCAAGAGATATATGTAAATGTGTAAATGAACAAGATTCTGTACACCTAGAACAAAAGACATTTTTCAATCAAATCTGCTCTGATAAAATCTACAATTTAAAGACACAAACAAGAATTAAGGAGGCAAAACGTATGGGGGTTTGCCCTGGCACATTCCACTCTAATCTGCAACCTAAAATCACAACTTGCACCAAGATTCTGTTTCCCTAGCAAGCAGAGTTGGCAACGTAGAAATGCTGCCACCCTAAGGCCGTTTCCTTAAACAGCAACTTTCAATCTACTGCTAATAGTCACTAATATTCACAAGGACTGCCGGGCTGTAAATGACTCATGCCCTCAAAAAATGTCCTGGGGTAGGGAATGGCCAAAAAAGTTCACAACACGGAAAACTTTTCAAGAAAAGAGTTTGAAGAGGTAAGTGTTACTCACTCTGTTATTTAAAAAAAGAAGAAGAACAGGGATAAAAGCTCAATTTCAGGAATTATTTATTGGTTGGATGCAAATCCAAACTACAAAAGGACTTCGCCACCCGATATTCAAAATGCCATCCATCAAAAGTCTACAAACAATGAATGCTGACGGGTTAGTGGAGAAAGGCATATCCACTATGCTGTTCGTTGGATGTAAACTGTTAACAGCTCATCATGAGAACAGAATGGAGCTGCATTTAAAAGGTAAAAACTGAGCTACCATGGGATGCGGCCCATCCCCTAATGGGCCAATAACCCAAGGAGACCAGAATAGGAAAGGCACAGACAGGCACACATGCACTGCAGCAATACTGACAATAGCCAAGACATGCAAGCAAACAAAATGTCCATCAACAGATAAATGGACAAAGAAGAAGCGTAATACGTACCGAATGGAATAGTTGCCTCGGGAAAAAAATGAACAGTGCCGTTTTCAGGACTGCAGAGGAGCCTAGAAATAATCATATTAGGTTCAGTAAGTCAAAAGGGAATGACAAATCTCCTATGGTATCATTTATACATGTTATCCTAAGATTGCTACCAATGAACATATTTTCACAGAAAAAGACACTCAGAGATTTGTAAAACAAAATAATGTTTAACCAAAATGAAAGGTGGGAGGATGGATAAATTAGGATTATGGGGCTAACATACATATACTAATGTATGTTAAATGTATAGAAACAAATAACCTATAAACTATATGAATTATATAATCACCAATACATATAAAATATATAATGACAAAACACCTACCAAATACCAAGGGAGGTCTACTCAACATTCTGTAATAACATACATGGTAACAGGATCCGAAGATGAACAGACATATGTATGAATCATTGAGCAGATTCTGTACAGCCAGACAATCCCAACACTCTAATCAAATTTACTCTGATAAGAAATATAAATTAAATTTATAAAACAAACATAAGTAAGGAGACATAACCTTCTGGGGGCAGGTCCCAGCACATTCCACTCTAATTTACAACGTCGGAACACTACCTCCAGGAAGACTCTGTTGCCCTAGTAACAAGAGTTGAGAACGTAACAATGCTGCCGCCTTGTGGCTGTTTGCCACAACAACAGGTTCAAACCCAGTGCTAATGGTTGCTTAATAGTCCCAAGGACTGCAGGGCCGTAAATGACACCTGCCCTCAAAAAATGCCCAGGGGTAGGGAATAGGCAAGAAATTTCAACACATGACAAATTTTTCAAGAAGTCAATATGAAGAGGGAAGTTGTACTCACTCCTTAATAAAAAAAGGAAAAGAAAAAAGCAGGACATGCCTAAAGCTCAGGATAAGAAATTAGTAGCCACATGCTAATCCAACCTCCAAAAGGGTTTCAGCTCACACCAGTCCAATGAGCATCGGCAAAGAGTCGACAAACGATAAATGCTGAAGGGATTTTAGAGAACTGCGCACCTTCTGGCTGCTGGTGGGAGGTAAATTAGTAACAGCACTTACGAAAATGGAATGGAGCTGCTTTAAAAGGTAACAAGTGAGCTACCATAGGATGCGGCAGGGCCCCTTTTAGGCCCATAACCTAAGACCACCAGAATGGGAAAGACAGAGGCAGGCAAATGTGCACTGCAGCAATATTGAAATAGCCAAGACATGGAAGCAAAACAAAGGTTTATAAACAGGTAAATGGACAAAGAAGAAGTGGTATATGGAAAGATTGGAATATTAGTCACGAAAAAAATAAAAGAATGGCATAAGCAGAACCACGGATGAGCCTAGAGATAATCACACAACGTGAAGTAAGTCAGAATGCGAAAGACAAATGTCCTCGGGTATCACTTATGTCATCTGATTATTCATAAAAAGAACATATTTCCACAGAGAAAGACAATCTCAGATTGAGAAGAAAAACTAATGGTTAAGCCAAAGAAAAGGTGTGAGGAATGAATAAATTAAGATATTGGGGTCAACAACCATTTACTAATACATACAAAATTTATCATCCCCAAAGACCTATGGAATACCAAGGGTGGTCTACTCAACACTTTGTAATAACCTACATGGAAAAGGACACAAATATCAAGAGATATATGTCAATGTGTAAATGAACAAGATTCTGTACACCTAGAACAAAAGACATTTTTCAATCAAATCTGCTCTGATAAAATCTACAATTTAAAGACACAAACAAGAATTAAGGAGGCAAAACGTATGGGGGTTTGCCCTGGCACATTCCACTCTAATCTGCAACCTAAAATCACAACTTGCACCAAGATTCTGTTTCCCTAGCAAGCAGAGTTGGCAACGTAGAAATGCTGCCACCCTAAGGCCGTTTCCTTAAACAGCAACTTTCAATCTACTGCTAATAGTCACTAATATTCACAAGGACTGCCGGGCTGTAAATGACTCATGCCCTCAAAAAATGTCCTGGGGTAGGGAATGGCCAAAAAAGTTCACAACACGGAAAACTTTTCAAGAAAAGAGTTTGAAGAGGTAAGTGTTACTCACTCTGTTATTTAAAAAAAGAAGAAGAACAGGGATAAAAGCTCAATTTCAGGAATTATTTATTGGTTCGGTGCAAATGCAAACTACAAAAGGACTTCGCCACCCGATATTCAAAATGCCATCCATCAAAAGTCTACAAACAATGAATGCTGACGGGTTAGTGGAGAAAGGCATACCCACTATGCTGTTCGTTGGATGTAAACTGTTAACAGCTCATCATGAGAACAGAATGGAGCTGCATTTAAAAGGTAAAAACTGAGCTACCATGGGATGCGGCCCATCCCCTAATGGGCCAATAACCCAAGGAGACCAGAATAGGAAAGGCACAGACAGGCACACATGCACTGCAGCAATACTGACAATAGCCAAGACATGCAAGCAAACAAAATGTCCATCAACAGATAAATGGACAAAGAAGAAGCGTAATACGTACCGAATGGAATAGTTGCCTCGGGAAAAAAATGAACAGTGCCGTTTTCAGGACTGCAGAGGAGCCTAGAAATAATCATATTAGGTTCAGTAAGTCAAAAGGGAATGACAAATCTCCTATGGTATCATTTATACATGTTATCCTAAGATTGCTACCAATGAACATATTTTCACAGAAGAAGACACTCAGAGATTTGTAAAACAAAATAATGGTTAACCAAAATGAAAGGTGGGAGGATGGATAAATTAGGATTATGGGGCTAACATACATATACTAATGTATGTTAAATGTATAGAAACAAATAACCTATAAACTATATGAATTATATAATCACCAATACATATAAAATATATAATGACAAAACACCTACCAAATACCAAGGGAGGTCTACTCAACATTCTGTATTAACATACATGGTAACAGGATCCGAAGATGAACAGACATATGTATGAATCATTGAGCAGATTCTGTACAGCCAGACAATCACAACACTCTAATCAAATTCACTCTGATAAGAAATATAAATTAAATTTATAAAACAAACATAAGTAAGGAGACATAACCTTCTGGGGGCTGGTCCCAGCACATTCCACTCTAATTTACAACCTCGGAACACTACCTCCAGGAAGACTCTGTTGCCCTAGTAACAAGAGTTGAGAAAGTAACAATGCTGCCGCCTTGTGGCTGTTTGCCACAACAACAGGTTCAAACCCAGTGCTAATGGTTGCTCAATAGTCACAAGGACTGCAGGGCCGTAAATGACACCTGCCCTCAAAAAATGCCCTGGGGTAGGGAATAGGCAAGAAATTTCAACACATGACAAATTTTTCAAGAAGTCAATATGAAGAGGGAAGTTGTACTCACTCTTTAATAAAAAAAGGAAAAGAAAAAAGCAGGACATGCCTAAAGCTCAGGATAAGAAATTAGTAGCCACATGCTAATCCAACCTCCAAAAGGGTTTCAGCTCACACCAGTCCAATGAGCATCGGCAAAGAGTCGACAAATGATAAATGCTGAAGGGATTTTAGAGAACTGCGCACCTTCTGGCTGCTTGTGGGAGGTAAATTAGTGACAGCACTAACGAAAATGGAATGGAGCTGCTTTAAAAGGTAAAAAGTGAGCTACCATATGATGCGGCAGGGCCCCTTTTAGGCCCATAACCTAAGACCACCAGAATGGGAAAGACAGAGGCAGGCAAATGTGCACTGCAGCAATATTGAAATAGCCAAGACATGGAAGCAAAACAAAGGTTTATAAACAGGTAAATGGACAAAGAAGAAGTGGTATATGGACAGATTGGAATATTAGTCACGAAAAAAATAAAAGAATGGCATAGGCAGAACCACAGATGAGCCTAGAGATAATCACACAACGTGAAGTAAGTCAGAATGCGAAAGACAAATGTCCTCGGGTATCACTTATGTCATCTGATTATTCATAAAAAGAACATATTTCCACAGAGAAAGACAATCTCAGATTGAGAAGAAAAACTTATGGTTAAGCCAAAGAAAAGGTGTGAGGAATGAATAAATTAAGATATTGGGGTCAACAACCATATACTAAAACATACAAATTATATCATCCCCAAAGACCTATGGAATACCAAGGGTGGTCTACTCAACACTTTGTAATAACCTACATGGAAAAGGACCCAAATATCAAGAGATATATGTAAATGTGTAAATGAACAAGATTCTGTACACCTAGAACAAAAGACATTTTTCAATCAAATCTGCTCTGATAAGAACTACAATTTAAAGACACAAACAAGAATTAAGGAGGCAAAACGTATGGGGGTTTGCCCTGGCACATTCCACTCTAATCTGCAACCTAAAATCACAACTTGCACCAAGATTCTGTTTCCCTAGCAAGCAGAGTTGGCAACGTAGAAATGCTGCCACCCTAAGGCCGTTTCCTTAAACAGCAGCTTTCAATCTACTGCTAATAGTCACTAATATTCACAAGGACTGCCGGGCTGTAAATGACACATGCCCTCAAAAAATGTGCTGGGGTAGGGAATGGCCAAAAAAGTTCACAACACGGAAAACTTTTCAAGAAAAGAGTTTGAAGAGGTAAGTGTTACTCACTCTGTTATTTTTAAAAAAAGAAGAACATGGATAAAAGCTCAATTTCAGGAATTATTTATTGGTTGGATGCAAATCCAAACTACAAAAGGACTTCGCCACCCAATATTCAAAATGCCATCAGTCAAAAGTCTACAAACAATGAATGCTGACGGGTTAGTGGAGAAAGGCATACCCACTATGCTGTTCGTTGGGTGTAAACTGGTAACAGCTCATCATGAGAACAGAATGGAGCTGCATTTAAAAGGTAAAAACTGAGCTACCATGGGATGCGGCCCATCCCCTAATGGGCCAATAACCTAAGGAGACCAGAATAGGAAAGGCACAGACAGGCACACATGCACTGCAGCAATACTGACAATAGCCAAGACATGCAAGCAAACAAAATGTCCATCAACAGATAAATGGACAAAGAAGAAGCGTAATACGTACCGAATGGAATAGTTGCCTCGGGAAAAAAATGAACAGTGCCGTTTTCAGGACTGCAGAGGAGCCTAGAAATAATCATATTAGGTTCAGTAAGTCAAAAGGGAATGACAAATCTCCTATGGTATCATTTATACATGTTATCCTAAGATTGCTACCAATGAACATATTTTCACAGAAAAAGACACTCAGAGATTTGTAAAACAAAATAATGTTTAACCAAAATGAAAGGTGGGAGGATGGATAAATTAGGATTATGGGGCTAACATACATATACTAATGTATGTTAAATGTATAGAAACAAATAACCTATAAACTATATGAATTATATAATCACCAATACATATAAAATATATAATGACAAAACACCTACCAAATACCAAGGGAGGTCTACTCAACATTCTGTAATAACATACATGGTAACAGGATCCGAAGATGAACAGACATATGTATGAATCATTGAGCAGATTCTGTACAGCCAGACAATCCCAACACTCTAATCAAATTTACTCTGATAAGAAATATAAATTAAATTTATAAAACAAACATAAGTAAGGAGACATAACCTTCTGGGGGCAGGTCCCAGCACATTCCACTCTAATTTACAACGTCGGAACACTACCTCCAGGAAGACTCTGTTGCCCTAGTAACAAGAGTTGAGAACGTAACAATGCTGCCGCCTTGTGGCTGTTTGCCACAACAACAGGTTCAAACCCAGTGCTAATGGGTGCTTAATAGTCCCAAGGACTGCAGGGCCGTAAATGACACCTGCCCTCAAAAAATGCCCTGGGGTAGGGAATAGGCAAGAAATTTCAACACATGACAAATTTTTCAAGAAGTCAATATGAAGAGGGAAGTTGTACTCACTCCTTAATAAAAAAAGGAAAAGAAAAAAGCAGGACATGCCTAAAGCTCAGGATAAGAAATTAGTAGCCACATGCTAATCCAACCTCCAAAAGGGTTTCAGCTCACACCAGTCCAATGAGCATCGGCAAAGAGTCGACAAACGATAAATGCTGAAGGGATTTTAGAGAACTGCGCACCTTCTGGCTGCTGGTGGGAGGTAAATTAGTAACAGCACTTACGAAAATGGAATGGAGCTGCTTTAAAAGGTAACAAGTGAGCTACCATAGGATGCGGCAGGGCACCTTTTAGGCCCATAACCTAAGACCACCAGAATGGGAAAGACAGAGGCAGGCAAATGTGCACTGCAGCAATATTGAAATAGCCAAGACATGGAAGCAAAACAAAGGTTTATAAACAGGTAAATGGACAAAGAAGAAGTGGTATATGGAAAGATTGGAATATTAGTCACGAAAAAAATAAAAGAATGGCATAAGCAGAACCACGGATGAGCCTAGAGATAATCACACAACGTGAAGTAAGTCAGAATGCGAAAGACAAATGTCCTCGGGTATCACTTATGTCATCTGATTATTCATAAAAAGAACATATTTGCACAGAGAAAGACAATCTCAGATTGAGAAGAAAAACTAATGTTTAAGCCAAAGAAAAGGTGTGAGGAATGAATAAATTAAGATATTGGGGTCAACAACCATTTACTAATACATACAAAATTTATCATCCCCAAAGACCTATGGAATACCAAGGGTGGTCTACTCAACACTTTGTAATAACCTACATGGAAAAGGACACAAATATCAAGAGATATATGTCAATGTGTAAATGAACAAGATTCTGTACACCTAGAACAAAAGACATTTTTCAATCAAATCTGCTCTGATAAAATCTACAATTTAAAGACACAAACAAGAATTAAGGAGGCAAAACTTATGGGGGTTTGCCCTGGCACATTCCACTCTAATCTGCAACCTAAAATCACAACTTGCACCAAGATTCTGTTTCCCTAGCAAGCAGAGTTGGCAACGTAGAAATGCTGCCACCCTAAGGCCGTTTCCTTAAACAGCAACTTTCAATCTACTGCTAATAGTCACTAATATTCACAAGGACTGCCGGGCTGTAAATGACTCATGCCCTCAAAAAATGTCCTGGGGTAGGGAATGGCCAAAAAAGTTCACAACACGGAAAACTTTTCAAGAAAAGAGTTTGAAGAGGTAAGTGTTACTCACTCTGTTATTTAAAAAAAGAAGAAGAACAGGGATAAAAGCTCAATTTCAGGAATTATTTATTGGTTCGGTGCAAATCCAAACTACAAAAGGACTTCGCCACCCGATATTCAAAATGCCATCCATCAAAAGTCTACAAACAATGAATGCTGACGGGTTAGTGGAGAAAGGCATACCCACTATGCTGTTCGTTGGATGTAAACTGGTAACAGCTCATCATCAGAACAGAATGGAGCTGCATTTAAAAGGTAAAAACTGAGCTACCATGGGATGCGGCCCATCCCCTAATGGGCCAATAACCTAAGGAGACCAGAATAGGAAAGGCACAGACAGCTACACATGCACCGCAGCAATACTGACAATAGCCAAGACATGCAAGCAAACAAAATGTCCATCAACAGATAAATGGACAAAGAAGAAGCGTAATACGTACCGAATGGAATAGTTGCCTCGGGAAAAAAATGAACAGTGCCGTTTTCAGGACTGCAGAGGAGCCTAGAAATAATCATATTAGGTTCAGTAAGTCAAAAGGGAATGACAAATCTCCTATGGTATCATTTATACATGTTATCCTAAGATTGCTACCAATGAACATATTTTCACAGAAAAAGACACTCAGAGATTTGTAAAACAAAATAATATTTAACCAAAATGAAAGGTGGGAGGATGGATAAATTAGGATTATGGGGCTAACATACATATACTAATGTATGTTAAATGTATAGAAACAAATAACCTATAAACTATATGAATTATATAATCACCAATACATATAAAATATATAATGACAAAACACCTACCAAATACCAAGGGAGGTCTACTCAACATTCTGTAATAACATACATGGTAACAGGATCCGAAGATGAACAGACATATGTATGAATCATTGAGCAGATTCTGTACAGCCAGACAATCCCAACACTCTAATCAAATTTACTCTGATAAGAAATATAAATTAAATTTATAAAACAAACATAAGTAAGGAGACATAACCTTCTGGGGGCAGGTCCCAGCACATTCCACTCTAATTTACAACCTCGGAACACTACCTCCAGGAAGACTCTGTTGCCCTAGTAACAAGAGTTGAGAACGTAACAATGCTGCCGCCTTGTGGCTGTTTGCCACAACAACAGGTTCAAACCCAGTGCTAATGGTTGCTTAATAGTCCCAAGGACTGCAGGGCCGTAAATGACACCTGCCCTCAAAAAATGCCCTGGGGTAGGGAATAGGCAAGAAATTTCAACACATGACAAATTTTTCAAGAAGTCAATATGAAGAGGGAAGTTGTACTCACTCCTTAATAAAAAAAGGAAAAGAAAAAAGCAGGACATGCCTAAAGCTCAGGATAAGAAATTAGTAGCCACATGCTAATCCAACCTCCAAAAGGGTTTCAGCTCACACCAGTCCAATGAGCATCGGCAAAGAGTCGACAAACGATAAATGCTGAAGGGATTTTAGAGAACTGCGCACCTTCTGGCTGCTGGTGGGAGGTAAATTAGTAACAGCACTTACGAAAATGGAATGGAGCTGCTTTAAAAGGTAACAAGGGAGCTACCATAGGATGCGGCAGGGCACCTTTTAGGCCCATAACCTAAGACCACCAGAATGGGAAAGACAGAGGCAGGCAAATGTGCACTGCAGCAATATTGAAAGAGCCAAGACATGGAAGCAAAACAAAGGTTTATAAACAGGTAAATGGACAAAGAAGAAGTGGTATATGGAAAGATTGGAATATTAGTCACGAAAAAAATAAAAGAATGGCATAAGCAGAACCACGGATGAGCCTAGAGATAATCACACAACGTGAAGTAAGTCAGAATGCGAAAGACAAATGTCCTCGGGTATCACTTATGTCATCTGATTATTCATAAAAAGAACATATTTCCACAGAGAAAGACAATCTCAGATTGAGAAGAAAAACTAATGGTTAAGCCAAAGAAAAGGTGTGAGGAATGAATAAATTAAGATATTGGGGTCAACAACCATTTACTAATACATACAAAATTTATCATCCCCAAAGACCTATGGAATACCAAGGGTGGTCTACTCAACACTTTGTAATAACCTACATGGAAAAGGACACAAATATCAAGAGATATATGTCAATGTGTAAATGAACAAGATTCTGTACACCTAGAACAAAAGACATTTTTCAATCAAATCTGCTCTGATAAAATCTACAATTTAAAGACACAAACAAGAATTAAGGAGGCAAAACTTATGGGGGTTTGCCCTGGCACATTCCACTCTAATCTGCAACCTAAAATCACAACTTGCACCAAGATTCTGTTTCCCTAGCAAGCAGAGTTGGCAACGTAGAAATGCTGCCACCCTAAGGCCGTTTCCTTAAACAGCAACTTTCAATCTACTGCTAATAGTCACTAATATTCACAAGGACTGCCGGGCTGTAAATGACTCATGCCCTCAAAAAATGTGCTGGGGTAGGGAATGGCCAGAAAAGTTCACAACACGGAAAACTTTTCAAGAAAAGAGTTTGAAGAGGTAACTGTTACTCACTCTGTTATTTTTAAAAAAAGAAGAACATGGATAAAAGCTCAATTTCAGGAATTATTTATTGGTTGGATGCAAATCCAAACTAAAAAAGGACTTCGCCACCCAATATTCAAAATGCCATCAGTCAAAAGTCTACAAACAATGAATGCTGACGGGTTAGTGGAGAAAGGCATATCCACTATGCTGTTCGTTGGGTGTAAACTGGTAACAGCTCATCATGAGAACAGAATGGAGCTGCATTTAAAAGGTAAAAACTGAGCTACCATGGGATGCGGCCCATCCCCTAATGGGCCAATAACCTAAGGAGACCAGAATAGGAAAGGCACAGACAGGCACACATGCACTGCAGCAATACTGACAATAGCCAAGACATGCAAGCAAACAAAATGTCCATCAACAGATAAATGGACAAAGAAGAAGCGTAATACGTACCGAATGGAATAGTTGCCTCGGGAAAAAAATGAACAGTGCCGTTTTCAGGACTGCAGAGGAGCCTAGAAATAATCATATTAGGTTCAGTAAGTCAAAAGGGAATGACAAATCTCCTATGGTATCATTTATACATGTTATCCTAAGATTGCTACCAATGAACATATTTTCACAGAAAAAGACACTCAGAGATTTGTAAAACAAAATAATGTTTAACCAAAATGAAAGGTGGGAGGATGGATAAATTAGGATTATGGGGCTAACATACATATACTAATGTATGTTAAATGTATAGAAACAAATAACCTATAAACTATATGAATTATATAATCACCAATACATATAAAATATATAATGACAAAACACCTACCAAATACCAAGGGAGGTCTACTCAACATTCTGTAATAACATACATGGTAACAGGATCCGAAGATGAACAGACATATGTATGAATCATTGAGCAGATTCTGTACAGCCAGACAATCCCAACACTCTAATCAAATTTA
This sequence comes from Balaenoptera physalus, assembly GCF_965194825.1. Classification (NCBI taxonomy): domain Eukaryota; kingdom Metazoa; phylum Chordata; class Mammalia; order Artiodactyla; family Balaenopteridae; genus Balaenoptera; species Balaenoptera physalus. Next base: position 23,578 of record NW_028125820.1, read on the forward strand.
CTCTGATAAGAAATATAAATTAAATTTATAAAACAAACATAAGTAAGGAGACATAACCTTCTGGGGGCAGGTCCCAGCACATTCCACTCTAATTTACAACCTCGGAACACTACCTCCAGGAAGACTCTGTTGCCCTAGTAACAAGAGTTGAGAACGTAACAATGCTGCCGCCTTGTGGCTGTTTGCCACAACAACAGGTTCAAACCCAGTGCTAATGGGTGCTTAATAGTCCCAAGGACTGCAGGGCCGTAAATGACACCTGCCCTCAAAAAATGCCCTGGGGTAGGGAATAGGCAAGAAATTTCAACACATGACAAATTTTTCAAGAAGTCAATATGAAGAGGGAAGTTGTACTCACTCCTTAATAAAAAAAGGAAAAGAAAAAAGCAGGACATGCCTAAAGCTCAGGATAAGAAATTAGTAGCCACATGCTAATCCAACCTCCAAAAGGGTTTCAGCTCACACCAGTCCAATGAGCATCGGCAAAGAGTCGACAAACGATAAATGCTGAAGGGATTTTAGAGAACTGCGCACCTTCTGGCTGCTGGTGGGAGGTAAATTAGTAACAGCACTTACGAAAATGGAATGGAGCTGCTTTAAAAGGTAACAAGGGAGCTACCATAGGATGCGGCAGGGCACCTTTTAGGCCCATAACCTAAGACCACCAGAATGGGAAAGACAGAGGCAGGCAAATGTGCACTGCAGCAATATTGAAAGAGCCAAGACATGGAAGCAAAACAAAGGTTTATAAACAGGTAAATGGACAAAGAAGAAGTGGTATATGGAAAGATTGGAATATTAGTCACGAAAAAAATAAAAGAATGGCATAAGCAGAACCACGGATGAGCCTAGAGATAATCACACAACGTGAAGTAAGTCAGAATGCGAAAGACAAATGTCCTCGGGTATCACTTATGTCATCTGATTATTCATAAAAAGAACATATTTGCACAGAGAAAGACAATCTCAGATTGAGAAGAAAAACTAATGTTTAAGCCAAAGAAAAGGTGTGAGGAATGAATAAATTAAGATATTGGGGTCAACAACCATTTACTAATACATACAAAATTTATCATCCCCAAAGACCTATGGAATACCAAGGGTGGTCTACTCAACACTTTGTAATAACCTACATGGAAAAGGACACAAATATCAAGAGATATATGTCAATGTGTAAATGAACAAGATTCTGTACACCTAGAACAAAAGACATTTTTCAATCAAATCTGCTCTGATAAAATCTACAATTTAAAGACACAAACAAGAATTAAGGAGGCAAAACTTATGGGGGTTTGCCCTGGCACATTCCACTCTAATCTGCAACCTAAAATCACAACTTGCACCAAGATTCTGTTTCCCTAGCAAGCAGAGTTGGCAACGTAGAAATGCTGCCACCCTAAGGCCGTTTCCTTAAACAGCAACTTTCAATCTACTGCTAATAGTCACTAATATTCACAAGGACTGCCGGGCTGTAAATGACTCATGCCCTCAAAAAATGTCCTGGGGTAGGGAATGGCCAAAAAAGTTCACAACACGGAAAACTTTTCAAGAAAAGAGTTTGAAGAGGTAAGTGTTACTCACTCTGTTATTTAAAAAAAGAAGAAGAACAGGGATAAAAGCTCAATTTCAGGAATTATTTATTGGTTCGGTGCAAATCCAAACTACAAAAGGACTTCGCCACCCGATATTCAAAATGCCATCCATCAAAAGTCTACAAACAATGAATGCTGACGGGTTACTGGAGAAAGGCATACCCACTATGCTGTTCGTTGGATGTAAACTGGTAACAGCTCATCATCAGAACAGAATGGAGCTGCATTTAAAAGGTAAAAACTGAGCTACCATGGGATGCGGCCCATCCCCTAATGGGCCAATAACCTAAGGAGACCAGAATAGGAAAGGCACAGACAGCTACACATGCACCGCAGCAATACTGACAATAGCCAAGACATGCAAGCAAACAAAATGTCCATCAACAGATAAATGGACAAAGAAGAAGCGTAATACGTACCGAATGGAATAGTTGCCTCGGGAAAAAAATGAACAGTGCCGTTTTCAGGACTGCAGAGGAGCCTAGAAATAATCATATTAGGTTCAGTAAGTCAAAAGGGAATGACAAATCTCCTATGGTATCATTTATACATGTTATCCTAAGATTGCTACCAATGAACATATTTTCACAGAAAAAGACACTCAGAGATTTGTAAAACAAAATAATATTTAACCAAAATGAAAGGTGGGAGGATGGATAAATTAGGATTATGGGGCTAACATACATATACTAATGTATGTTAAATGTATAGAAACAAATAACCTATAAACTATATGAATTATATAATCACCAATACATATAAAATATATAATGACAAAACACCTACCAAATACCAAGGGAGGTCTACTCAACATTCTGTAATAACATACATGGTAACAGGATCCGAAGATGAACAGACATATGTATGAATCATTGAGCAGATTCTGTACAGCCAGACAATCCCAACACTCTAATCAAATTTACTCTGATAAGAAATATAAATTAAATTTATAAAACAAACATAAGTAAGGAGACATAACCTTCTGGGGGCAGGTCCCAGCACATTCCACTCTAATTTACAACCTCGGAACACTACCTCCAGGAAGACTCTGTTGCCCTAGTAACAAGAGTTGAGAACGTAACAATGCTGCCGCCTTGTGGCTGTTTGCCACAACAACAGGTTCAAACCCAGTGCTAATGGTTGCTTAATAGTCCCAAGGACTGCAGGGCCGTAAATGACACCTGCCCTCAAAAAATGCCCTGGGGTAGGGAATAGGCAAGAAATTTCAACACATGACAAATTTTTCAAGAAGTCAATATGAAGAGGGAAGTTGTACTCACTCCTTAATAAAAAAAGGAAAAGAAAAAAGCAGGACATGCCTAAAGCTCAGGATAAGAAATTAGTAGCCACATGCTAATCCAACCTCCAAAAGGGTTTCAGCTCACACCAGTCCAATGAGCATCGGCAAAGAGTCGACAAACGATAAATGCTGAAGGGATTTTAGAGAACTGCGCACCTTCTGGCTGCTGGTGGGAGGTAAATTAGTAACAGCACTTACGAAAATGGAATGGAGCTGCTTTAAAAGGTAACAAGGGAGCTACCATAGGATGCGGCAGGGCACCTTTTAGGCCCATAACCTAAGACCACCAGAATGGGAAAGACAGAGGCAGGCAAATGTGCACTGCAGCAATATTGAAAGAGCCAAGACATGGAAGCAAAACAAAGGTTTATAAACAGGTAAATGGACAAAGAAGAAGTGGTATATGGAAAGATTGGAATATTAGTCACGAAAAAAATAAAAGAATGGCATAAGCAGAACCACGGATGAGCCTAGAGATAATCACACAACGTGAAGTAAGTCAGAATGCGAAAGACAAATGTCCTCGGGTATCACTTATGTCATCTGATTATTCATAAAAAGAACATATTTCCACAGAGAAAGACAATCTCAGATTGAGAAGAAAAACTAATGGTTAAGCCAAAGAAAAGGTGTGAGGAATGAATAAATTAAGATATTGGGGTCAACAACCATTTACTAATACATACAAAATTTATCATCCCCAAAGACCTATGGAATACCAAGGGTGGTCTACTCAACACTTTGTAATAACCTACATGGAAAAGGACACAAATATCAAGAGATATATGTCAATGTGTAAATGAACAAGATTCTGTACACCTAGAACAAAAGACATTTTTCAATCAAATCTGCTCTGATAAAATCTACAATTTAAAGACACAAACAAGAATTAAGGAGGCAAAACTTATGGGGGTTTGCCCTGGCACATTCCACTCTAATCTGCAACCTAAAATCACAACTTGCACCAAGATTCTGTTTCCCTAGCAAGCAGAGTTGGCAACGTAGAAATGCTGCCACCCTAAGGCCGTTTCCTTAAACAGCAACTTTCAATCTACTGCTAATAGTCACTAATATTCACAAGGACTGCCGGGCTGTAAATGACTCATGCCCTCAAAAAATGTCCTGGGGTAGGGAATGGCCAAAAAAGTTCACAACACGGAAAACTTTTCAAGAAAAGAGTTTGAAGAGGTAAGTGTTACTCACTCTGTTATTTAAAAAAAGAAGAAGAGCAGGGATAAAAGCTCAATTTCAGGAATTATTTATTGGTTCGGTGCAAATCCAAACTACAAAAGGACTTCGCCACCCGATATTCAAAATGCCATCCATCAAAAGTCTACAAACAATGAATGCTGACGGGTTAGTGGAGAAAGGCATACCCACTATGCTGTTCGTTGGATGTAAACTGGTAACAGCTCATCATGAGAACAGAATGGAGCTGCATTTAAAAGGTAAAAACTGAGCTACCATGCGATGCGGCCCATCCCCTAATGGGCCAATAACCTAAGGAGACCAGAATAGGAAAGGCACAGACAGCTACACATGCACCGCAGCAATACTGACAATAGCCAAGACATGCAAGCAAACAAAATGTCCATCAACAGATAAATGGACAAAGAAGAAGCGTAATACGTACCGAATGGAATAGTTGCCTCGGGAAAAAAATGAACAGTGCCGTTTTCAGGACTGCAGAGGAGCCTAGAAATAATCATATTAGGTTCAGTAAGTCAAAAGGGAATGACAAATCTCCTATGGTATCATTTATACATGTTATCCTAAGATTGCTACCAATGAACATATTTTCACAGAAAAAGACACTCAGAGATTTGTAAAACAAAATAATGTTTAACCAAAATGAAAGGTGGGAGGATGGATAAATTAGGATTATGGGGCTAACATACATATACTAATGTATGTTAAATGTATAGAAACAAATAACCTATAAACTATATGAATTATATAATCACCAATACATATAAAATATATAATGACAAAACACCTACCAAATACCAAGGGAGGTCTACTCAACATTCTGTAATAACATACATGGTAACAGGATCCGAAGATGAACAGACATATGTATGAATCATTGAGCAGATTCTGTACAGCCAGACAATCCCAACACTCTAATCAAATTTACTCTGATAAGAAATATAAATTAAATTTATAAAACAAACATAAGTAAGGAGACATAACCTTCTGGGGGCAGGTCCCAGCACATTCCACTCTAATTTACAACCTCGGAACACTACCTCCAGGAAGACTCTGTTGCCCTAGTAACAAGAGTTGAGAACGTAACAATGCTGCCGCCTTGTGGCTGTTTGCCACAACAACAGGTTCAAACCCAGTGCTAATGGGTGCTTAATAGTCCCAAGGACTGCAGGGCCGTAAATGACACCTGCCCTCAAAAAATGCCCTGGGGTAGGGAATAGGCAAGAAATTTCAACACATGACAAATTTTTCAAGAAGTCAATATGAAGAGGGAAGTTGTACTCACTCCTTAATAAAAAAAGGAAAAGAAAAAAGCAGGACATGCCTAAAGCTCAGGATAAGAAATTAGTAGCCACATGCTAATCCAACCTCCAAAAGGGTTTCAGCTCACACCAGTCCAATGAGCATCGGCAAAGAGTCGACAAACGATAAATGCTGAAGGGATTTTAGAGAACTGCGCACCTTCTGGCTGCTGGTGGGAGGTAAATTAGTAACAGCACTTACGAAAATGGAATGGAGCTGCTTTAAAAGGTAACAAGTGAGCTACCATAGGATGCGGCAGGGCACCTTTTAGGCCCATAACCTAAGACCACCAGAATGGGAAAGACAGAGGCAGGCAAATGTGCACTGCAGCAATATTGAAAGAGCCAAGACATGGAAGCAAAACAAAGGTTTATAAACAGGTAAATGGACAAAGAAGAAGTGGTATATGGAAAGATTGGAATATTAGTCACGAAAAAAATAAAAGAATGGCATAAGCAGAACCACGGATGAGCCTAGAGATAATCACACAACGTGAAGTAAGTCAGAATGCGAAAGACAAATGTCCTCGGGTATCACTTATGTCATCTGATTATTCATAAAAAGAACATATTTCCACAGAGAAAGACAATCTCAGATTGAGAAGAAAAACTAAAGGTTAAGCCAAAGAAAAGGTGTGAGGAATGAATAAATTAAGATATTGGGGTCAACAACCATTTACTAATACATACAAAATTTATCATCCCCAAAGACCTATGGAATACCAAGGGTGGTCTACTCAACACTTTGTAATAACCTACATGGAAAAGGACACAAATATCAAGGGATATATGTCAATGTGTAAATGAACAAGATTCTGTACACCTAGAACAAAAGACATTTTTCAATCAAATCTGCTCTGATAAAATCTACAATTTAAAGACACAAACAAGAATTAAGGAGGCAAAACTTATGGGGGTTTGCCCTGGCACATTCCACTCTAATCTGCAACCTAAAATCACAACTTGCACCAAGATTCTGTTTCCCTAGCAAGCAGAGTTGGCAACGTAGAAATGCTGCCACCCTAAGGCCGTTTCCTTAAACAGCAACTTTCAATCTACTGCTAATAGTCACTAATATTCACAAGGACTGCCGGGCTGTAAATGACTCATGCCCTCAAAAAATGTCCTGGGGTAGGGAATGGCCAAAAAAGTTCACAACACGGAAAACTTTTCAAGAAAAGAGTTTGAAGAGGTAAGTGTTACTCACTCTGTTATTTAAAAAAAGAAGAAGAACAGGGATAAAAGCTCAATTTCAGGAATTATTTATTGGTTCGGTGCAAATCCAAACTACAAAAGGACTTCGCCACCCGATATTCAAAATGCCATCCATCAAAAGTCTACAAACAATGAATGCTGACGGGTTAGTGGAGAATGGCATACCCACTATGCTGTTCGTTGGATGTAAACTGGTAACAGCTCATCATGAGAACAGAATGGAGCTGCATTTAAAAGGTAAAAACTGAGCTACCATGGGATGCGGCCCATCCCCTAATGGGCCAATAACCTAAGGAGACCAGAATAGGAAAGGCACAGACAGCTACACATGCACCGCAGCAATACTGACAATAGCCAAGACATGCAAGCAAACAAAATGTCCATCAACAGATAAATGGACAAAGAAGAAGCGTAATACGTACCGAATGGAATAGTTGCCTCGGGAAAAAAATGAACAGTGCCGTTTTCAGGACTGCAGAGGAGCCTAGAAATAATCATATTAGGTTCAGTAAGTCAAAAGGGAATGACAAATCTCCTATGGTATCATTTATACATGTTATCCTAAGATTGCTACCAATGAACATATTTTCACAGAAAAAGACACTCAGAGATTTGTAAAACAAAATAATGTTTAACCAAAATGAAAGGTGGGAGGATGGATAAATTAGGATTATGGGGCTAACATACATATACTAATGTATGTTAAATGTATAGAAACAAATAACCTATAAACTATATGAATTATATAATCACCAATACATATAAAATATATAATGACAAAACACCTACCAAATACCAAGGGAGGTCTACTCAACATTCTGTAATAACATACATGGTAACAGGATCCGAAGATGAACAGACATATGTATGAATCATTGAGCAGATTCTGTACAGCCAGACAATCCCAACACTCTAATCAAATTTACTCTGATAAGAAATATAAATTAAATTTATAAAACAAACATAAGTAAGGAGACATAACCTTCTGGGGGCAGGTCCCAGCACATTCCACTCTAATTTACAACCTCGGAACACTACCTCCAGGAAGACTCTGTTGCCCTAGTAACAAGAGTTGAGAACGTAACAATGCTGCCGCCTTGTGGCTGTTTGCCACAACAACAGGTTCAAACCCAGTGCTAATGGGTGCTTAATAGTCCCAAGGACTGCAGGGCCGTAAATGACACCTGCCCTCAAAAAATGCCCTGGGGTAGGGAATAGGCAAGAAATTTCAACACATGACAAATTTTTCAAGAAGTCAATATGAAGAGGGAAGTTGTACTCACTCCTTAATAAAAAAAGGAAAAGAAAAAAGCAGGACATGCCTAAAGCTCAGGATAAGAAATTAGTAGCCACATGCTAATCCAACCTCCAAAAGGGTTTCAGCTCACACCAGTCCAATGAGCATCGGCAAAGAGTCGACAAACGATAAATGCTGAAGGGATTTTAGAGAACTGCGCACCTTCTGGCTGCTGGTGGGAGGTAAATTAGTAACAGCACTTACGAAAATGGAATGGAGCTGCTTTAAAAGGTAACAAGTGAGCTACCATAGGATGCGGCAGGGCACCTTTTAGGCCCATAACCTAAGACCACCAGAATGGGAAAGACAGAGGCAGGCAAATGTGCACTGCAGCAATATTGAAATAGCCAAGACATGGAAGCAAAACAAAGGTTTATAAACAGGTAAATGGACAAAGAAGAAGTGGTATATGGAAAGATTGGAATATTAGTCACGAAAAAAATAAAAGAATGGCATAAGCAGAACCACGGATGAGCCTAGAGATAATCACACAACGTGAAGTAAGTCAGAATGCGAAAGACAAATGTCCTCGGGTATCACTTATGTCATCTGATTATTCATAAAAAGAACATATTTCCACAGAGAAAGACAATCTCAGATTGAGAAGAAAAACTAATGGTTAAGCCAAAGAAAAGGTGTGAGGAATGAATAAATTAAGATATTGGGGTCAACAACCATTTACTAATACATACAAAATTTATCATCCCCAAAGACCTATGGAATACCAAGGGTGGTCTACTCAACACTTTGTAATAACCTACATGGAAAAGGACACAAATATCAAGAGATATATGTCAATGTGTAAATGAACAAGATTCTGTACACCTAGAACAAAAGACATTTTTCAATCAAATCTGCTCTGATAAAATCTACAATTTAAAGACACAAACAAGAATTAAGGAGGCAAAACTTATGGGGGTTTGCCCTGGCACATTCCACTCTAATCTGCAACCTAAAATCACAACTTGCACCAAGATTCTGTTTCCCTAGCAAGCAGAGTTGGCAACGTAGAAATGCTGCCACCCTAAGGCCGTTTCCTTAAACAGCAACTTTCAATCTACTGCTAATAGTCACTAATATTCACAAGGACTGCCGGGCTGTAAATGACTCATGCCCTCAAAAAATGTCCTGGGGTAGGGAATGGCCAAAAAAGTTCACAACACGGAAAACTTTTCAAGAAAAGAGTTTGAAGAGGTAAGTGTTACTCACTCTGTTATTTAAAAAAAGAAGAAGAGCAGGGATAAAAGCTCAATTTCAGGAATTATTTATTGGTTCGGTGCAAATCCAAACTACAAAAGGACTTCGCCACCCGATATTCAAAATGCCATCCATCAAAAGTCTACAAACAATGAATGCTGACGGGTTAGTGGAGAAAGGCATACCCACTATGCTGTTCGTTGGATGTAAACTGGTAACAGCTCATCATGAGAACAGAATGGAGCTGCATTTAAAAGGTAAAAACTGAGCTACCATGGGATGCGGCCCATCCCCTAATGGGCCAATAACCTAAGGAGACCAGAATAGGAAAGGCACAGACAGCTACACATGCACCGCAGCAATACTGACAATAGCCAAGACATGCAAGCAAACAAAATGTCCATCAACAGATAAATGGACAAAGAAGAAGCGTAATACGTACCGAATGGAATAGTTGCCTCGGGAAAAAAATGAACAGTGCCGTTTTCAGGACTGCAGAGGAGCCTAGAAATAATCATATTAGGTTCAGTAAGTCAAAAGGGAATGGCAAATCTCCTATGGTATCATTTATACATGTTATCCTAAGATTGCTACCAATGAACATATTTTCACAGAAAAACACACTCAGAGATTTGTAAAACAAAATAATGGTTAACCAAAATGAAAGGTGGGAGGATGGATAAATTAGGATTATGGGGCTAACATACATATACTAATGTATGTTAAATGTATAGAAACAAATAACCTATAAACTATATGAATTATATAATCACCAATACATATAAAATATATAATGACAAAACACCTACCAAATACCAAGGGAGGTCTACTCAACATTCTGTAATAACATACATGGTAACAGGATCCGAAGATGAACAGACATATGTATGAATCATTGAGCAGATTCTGTACAGCCAGACAATCCCAACACTCTAATCAAATTTACTCTGATAAGAAATATAAATTAAATTTATAAAACAAACATAAGTAAGGAGACATAACCTTCTGGGGGCAGGTCCCAGCACATTCCACTCTAATTTACAACCTCGGAACACTACCTCCAGGAAGACTCTGTTGCCCTAGTAACAAGAGTTGAGAACGTAACAATGCTGCCGCCTTGTGGCTGTTTGCCACAACAACAGGTTCAAACCCAGTGCTAATGGGTGCTTAATAGTCCCAAGGACTGCAGGGCCGTAAATGACACCTGCCCTCAAAAAATGCCCTGGGGTAGGGAATAGGCAAGAAATTTCAACACATGACAAATTTTTCAAGAAGTCAATATGAAGAGGGAAGTTGTACTCACTCCTTAATAAAAAAAGGAAAAGAAAAAAGCAGGACATGCCTAAAGCTCAGGATAAGAAATTAGTAGCCACATGCTAATCCAACCTCCAAAAGGGTTTCAGCTCACACCAGTCCAATGAGCATCGGCAAAGAGTCGACAAACGATAAATGCTGAAGGGATTTTAGAGAACTGCGCACCTTCTGGCTGCTGGTGGGAGGTAAATTAGTGACAGCACTTACGAAAATGGAATGGAGCTGCTTTAAAAGGTAACAAGTGAGCTACCATAGGATGCGGCAGGGCACCTTTTAGGCCCATAACCTAAGACCACCAGAATGGGAAAGACAGAGGCAGGCAAATGTGCACTGCAGCAATATTGAAATAGCCAAGACATGGAAGCAAAACAAAGGTTTATAAACAGGTAAATGGACAAAGAAGAAGTGGTATATGGAAAGATTGGAATATTAGTCACGAAAAAAATGAAAGAATGGCATAAGCAGAACCACGGATGAGCCTAGAGATAATCACACAACGTGAAGTAAGTCAGAATGCGAAAGACAAATGTCCTCGGGTATCACTTATGTCATCTGATTATTCATAAAAAGAACATATTTCCACAGAGAAAGACAATCTCAGATTGAGAAGAAAAACTAATGGTTAAGCCAAAGAAAAGGTGTGAGGAATGAATAAATTAAGATATTGGGGTCAACAACCATTTACTAATACATACAAAATTTATCATCCCCAAAGACCTATGGAATACCAAGGGTGGTCTACTCAACACTTTGTAATAACCTACATGGAAAAGGACACAAATATCAAGAGATATATGTCAATGTGTAAATGAACAAGATTCTGTACACCTAGAACAAAAGACATTTTTCAATCAAATCTGCTCTGATAAAATCTACAATTTAAAGACACAAACAAGAATTAAGGAGGCAAAACTTATGGGGGTTTGCCCTGGCACATTCCACTCTAATCTGCAACCTAAAATCACAACTTGCACCAAGATTCTGTTTCCCTAGCAAGCAGAGTTGGCAACGTAGAAATGCTGCCACCCTAAGGCCGTTTCCTTAAACAGCAACTTTCAATCTACTGCTAATAGTCACTAATATTCACAAGGACTGCCGGGCTGTAAATGACTCATGCCCTCAAAAAATGTCCTGGGGTAGGGAATGGCCAAAAAAGTTCACAACACGGAAAACTTTTCAAGAAAAGAGTTTGAAGAGGTAAGTGTTACTCACTCTGTTATTTAAAAAAAGAAGAAGAACAGGGATAAAAGCTCAATTTCAGGAATTATTTATTGGTTCGGTGCAAATCCAAACTACAAAAGGACTTCGCCACCCGATATTCAAAATGCCATCCATCAAAAGTCTACAAACAATGAATGCTGACGGGTTAGTGGAGAAAGGCATACCCACTATGCTGTTCGTTGGATGTAAACTGGTAACAGCTCATCATGAGAACAGAATGGAGCTGCATTTAAAAGGTAAAAACTGAGCTACCATGGGATGCGGCCCATCCCCTAATGGGCCAATAACCTAAGGAGACCAGAATAGGAAAGGCACAGACAGCTACACATGCACCGCAGCAATACTGACAATAGCCAAGACATGCAAGCAAACAAAATGTCCATCAACAGATAAATGGACAAAGAAGAAGCGTAATACGTACCGAATGGAATAGTTGCCTCGGGAAAAAAATGAACAGTGCCGTTTTCAGGACTGCAGAGGAGCCTAGAAATAATCATATTAGGTTCAGTAAGTCAAAAGGGAATGACAAATCTCCTATGGTATCATTTATACATGTTATCCTAAGATTGCTACCAATGAACATATTTTCACAGAAAAAGACACTCAGAGATTTGTAAAACAAAATAATGGTTAACCAAAATGAAAGGTGGGAGGATGGATAAATTAGGATTATGGGGCTAACATACATATACTAATGTATGTTAAATGTATAGAAACAAATAACCTATAAACTATATGAATTATATAATCACCAATACATATAAAATATATAATGACAAAACACCTACCAAATACCAAGGGAGGTCTACTCAACATTCTGTAATAACATACATGGTAACAGGATCCGAAGATGAACAGACATATGTATGAATCATTGAGCAGATTCTGTACAGCCAGACAATCCCAACACTCTAATCAAATTTACTCTGATAAGAAATATAAATTAAATTTATAAAACAAACATAAGTAAGGAGACATAACCTTCTGGGGGCAGGTCCCAGCACATTCCACTCTAATTTACAACCTCGGAACACTACCTCCAGGAAGACTCTGTTGCCCTAGTAACAAGAGTTGAGAACGTAACAATGCTGCCGCCTTGTGGCTGTTTGCCACAACAACAGGTTCAAACCCAGTGCTAATGGGTGCTTAATAGTCCCAAGGACTGCAGGGCCGTAAATGACACCTGCCCTCAAAAAATGCCCTGGGGTAGGGAATAGGCAAGAAATTTCAACACATGACAAATTTTTCAAGAAGTCAATATGAAGAGGGAAGTTGTACTCACTCCTTAATAAAAAAAGGAAAAGAAAAAAGCAGGACATGCCTAAAGCTCAGGATAAGAAATTAGTAGCCACATGCTAATCCAACCTCCAAAATGGTTTCAGCTCACACCAGTCCAATGAGCATCGGCAAAGAGTCGACAAACGATAAATGCTGAAGGGATTTTAGAGAACTGCGCACCTTCTGGCTGCTGGTGGGAGGTAAATTAGTAACAGCACTTACGAAAATGGAATGGAGCTGCTTTAAAAGGTAACAAGTGAGCTACCATAGGATGCGGCAGGGCACCTTTTAGGCCCATAACCTAAGACCACCAGAATGGGAAAGACAGAGGCAGGCAAATGTTCACTGCAGCAATATTGAAAGAGCCAAGACATGGAAGCAAAACAAAGGTTTATAAACAGGTAAATGGACAAAGAAGAAGTGGTATATGGAAAGATTGGAATATTAGTCACGAAAAAAATAAAAGAATGGCATAAGCAGAACCACGGATGAGCCTAGAGATAATCACACAACGTGAAGTAAGTCAGAATGCGAAAGACAAATGTCCTCGGGTATCACTTATGTCATCTGATTATTCATAAAAAGAACATAGTTCCACAGAGAAAGACAATCTCAGATTGAGAAGAAAAACTAATGGTTAAGCCAAAGAAAAGGTGTGAGGAATGAATAAATTAAGATATTGGGGTCAACAACCATTTACTAATACATACAAAATTTATCATCCCCAAAGACCTATGGAATACCAAGGGTGGTCTACTCAACACTTTGTAATAACCTACATGGAAAAGGACACAAATATCAAGAGATATATGTCAATGTGTAAATGAACAAGATTCTGTACACCTAGAACAAAAGACATTTTTCAATCAAATCTGCTCTGATAAAATCTACAATTTAAAGACACAAACAAGAATTAAGGAGGCAAAACTTATGGGGGTTTGCCCTGGCACATTCCACTCTAATCTGCAACCTAAAATCACAACTTGCACCAAGATTCTGTTTCCCTAGCAAGCAGAGTTGGCAACGTAGAAATGCTGCCACCCTAAGGCCGTTTCCTTAAACAGCAACTTTCAATCTACTGCTAATAGTCACTAATATTCACAAGGACTGCCGGGCTGTAAATGACTCATGCCCTCAAAAAATGTCCTGGGGTAGGGAATGGCCAAAAAAGTTCACAACACGGAAAACTTTTCAAGAAAAGAGTTTGAAGAGGTAAGTGTTACTCACTCTGTTATTTAAAAAAAGAAGAAGAACAGGGATAAAAGCTCAATTTCAGGAATTATTTATTGGTTCGGTGCAAATCCAAACTACAAAAGGACTTCGCCACCCGATATTCAAAATGCCATCCATCAAAAGTCTACAAACAATGAATGCTGACGGGTTAGTGGAGAAAGGCATACCCACTATGCTGTTCGTTGGATGTAAACTGGTAACAGCTCATCATGAGAACAGAATGGAGCTGCATTTAAAAGGTAAAAACTGAGCTACCATGGGATGCGGCCCATCCCCTAATGGGCCAATAACCTAAGGAGACCAGAATAGGAAAGGCACAGACAGCTACACATGCACCGCAGCAATACTGACAATAGCCAAGACATGCAAGCAAACAAAATGTCCATCAACAGATAAATGGACAAAGAAGAAGCGTAATACGTACCGAATGGAATAGTTGCCTCGGGAAAAAAATGAACAGTGCCGTTTTCAGGACTGCAGAGGAGCCTAGAAATAATCATATTAGGTTCAGTAAGTCAAAAGGGAATGGCAAATCTCCTATGGTATCATTTATACATGTTATCCTAAGATTGCTACCAATGAACATATTTTCACAGAAAAAGACACTCAGAGATTTGTAAAACAAAATAATGTTTAACCAAAATGAAAGGTGGGAGGATGGATAAATTAGGATTATGGGGCTAACATACATATACTAATGTATGTTAAATGTATAGAAACAAATAACCTATAAACTATATGAATTATATAATCACCAATACATATAAAATATATAATGACAAAACACCTACCAAATACCAAGGGAGGTCTACTCAACATTCTGTAATAACATACATGGTAACAGGATCCGAAGATGAACAGACATATGTATGAATCATTGAGCAGATTCTGTACAGCCAGACAATCCCAACACTCTAATCAAATTTACTCTGATAAGAAATATAAATTAAATTTATAAAACAAACATAAGTAAGGAGACATAACCTTCTGGGGGCAGGTCCCAGCACATTCCACTCTAATTTACAACCTCGGAACACTACCTCCAGGAAGACTCTGTTGCCCTAGTAACAAGAGTTGAGAACGTAACAATGCTGCCGCCTTGTGGCTGTTTGCCACAACAACAGGTTCAAACCCAGTGCTAATGGTTGCTTAATAGTCCCAAGGACTGCAGGGCCGTAAATGACACCTGCCCTCAAAAAATGCCCTGGGGTAGGGAATAGGCAAGAAATTTCAACACATGACAAATTTTTCAAGAAGTCAATATGAAGAGGGAAGTTGTACTCACTCCTTAATAAAAAAAGGAAAAGAAAAAAGCAGGACATGCCTAAAGCTCAGGATAAGAAATTAGTAGCCACATGCTAATCCAACCTCCAAAAGGGTTTCAGCTCACACCAGTCCAATGAGCATCGGCAAAGAGTCGACAAACGATAAATGCTGAAGGGATTTTAGAGAACTGCGCACCTTCTGGCTGCTGGTGGGAGGTAAATTAGTAACAGCACTTACGAAAATGGAATGGAGCTGCTTTAAAAGGTAACAAGGGAGCTACCATAGGATGCGGCAGGGCACCTTTTAGGCCCATAACCTAAGACCACCAGAATGGGAAAGACAGAGGCAGGCAAATGTTCACTGCAGCAATATTGAAAGAGCCAAGACATGGAAGCAAAACAAAGGTTTATAAACAGGTAAATGGACAAAGAAGAAGTGGTATATGGAAAGATTGGAATATTAGTCACGAAAAAAATAAAAGAATGGCATAAGCAGAACCACGGATGAGCCTAGAGATAATCACACAACGTGAAGTAAGTCAGAATGCGAAAGACAAATGTCCTCGGGTATCACTTATGTCATCTGATTATTCATAAAAAGAACATATTTCCACAGAGAAAGACAATCTCAGATTGAGAAGAAAAACTAATGGTTAAGCCAAAGAAAAGGTGTGAGGAATGAATAAATTAAGATATTGGGGTCAACAACCATTTACTAATACATACAAAATTTATCATCCCCAAAGACCTATGGAATACCAAGGGTGGTCTACTCAACACTTTGTAATAACCTACATGGAAAAGGACACAAATATCAAGAGATATATGTCAATGTGTAAATGAACAAGATTCTGTACACCTAGAACAAAAGACATTTTTCAATCAAATCTGCTCTGATAAAATCTACAATTTAAAGACACAAACAAGAATTAAGGAGGCAAAACTTATGGGGGTTTGCCCTGGCACATTCCACTCTAATCTGCAACCTAAAATCACAACTTGCACCAAGATTCTGTTTCCCTAGCAAGCAGAGTTGGCAACGTAGAAATGCTGCCACCCTAAGGCCGTTTCCTTAAACAGCAACTTTCAATCTACTGCTAATAGTCACTAATATTCACAAGGACTGCCGGGCTGTAAATGACTCATGCCCTCAAAAAATGTCCTGGGGTAGGGAATGGCCAAAAAAGTTCACAACACGGAAAACTTTTCAAGAAAAGAGTTTGAAGAGGTAAGTGTTACTCACTCTGTTATTTAAAAAAAGAAGAAGAGCAGGGATAAAAGCTCAATTTCAGGAATTATTTATTGGTTCGGTGCAAATCCAAACTACAAAAGGACTTCGCCACCCGATATTCAAAATGCCATCCATCAAAAGTCTACAAACAATGAATGCTGACGGGTTAGTGGAGAAAGGCATACCCACTATGCTGTTCGTTGGATGTAAACTGGTAACAGCTCATCATGAGAACAGAATGGAGCTGCATTTAAAAGGTAAAAACTGAGCTACCATGCGATGCGGCCCATCCCCTAATGGGCCAATAACCTAAGGAGACCAGAATAGGAAAGGCACAGACAGCTACACATGCACCGCAGCAATACTGACAATAGCCAAGACATGCAAGCAAACAAAATGTCCATCAACAGATAAATGGACAAAGAAGAAGCGTAATACGTACCGAATGGAATAGTTGCCTCGGGAAAAAAATGAACAGTGCCGTTTTCAGGACTGCAGAGGAGCCTAGAAATAATCATATTAGGTTCAGTAAGTCAAAAGGGAATGACAAATCTCCTATGGTATCATTTATACATGTTATCCTAAGATTGCTACCAATGAACATATTTTCACAGAAAAAGACACTCAGAGATTTGTAAAACAAAATAATGTTTAACCAAAATGAAAGGTGGGAGGATGGATAAATTAGGATTATGGGGCTAACATACATATACTAATGTATGTTAAATGTATAGAAACAAATAACCTATAAACTATATGAATTATATAATCACCAATACATATAAAATATATAATGACAAAACACCTACCAAATACCAAGGGAGGTCTACTCAACATTCTGTAATAACATACATGGTAACAGGATCCGAAGATGAACAGACATATGTATGAATCATTGAGCAGATTCTGTACAGCCAGACAATCCCAACACTCTAATCAAATTTACTCTGATAAGAAATATAAATTAAATTTATAAAACAAACATAAGTAAGGAGACATAACCTTCTGGGGGCAGGTCCCAGCACATTCCACTCTAATTTACAACCTCGGAACACTACCTCCAGGAAGACTCTGTTGCCCTAGTAACAAGAGTTGAGAACGTAACAATGCTGCCGCCTTGTGGCTGTTTGCCACAACAACAGGTTCAAACCCAGTGCTAATGGGTGCTTAATAGTCCCAAGGACTGCAGGGCCGTAAATGACACCTGCCCTCAAAAAATGCCCTGGGGTAGGGAATAGGCAAGAAATTTCAACACATGACAAATTTTTCAAGAAGTCAATATGAAGAGGGAAGTTGTACTCACTCCTTAATAAAAAAAGGAAAAGAAAAAAGCAGGACATGCCTAAAGCTCAGGATAAGAAATTAGTAGCCACATGCTAATCCAACCTCCAAAAGGGTTTCAGCTCACACCAGTCCAATGAGCATCGGCAAAGAGTCGACAAACGATAAATGCTGAAGGGATTTTAGAGAACTGCGCACCTTCTGGCTGCTGGTGGGAGGTAAATTAGTAACAGCACTTACGAAAATGGAATGGAGCTGCTTTAAAAGGTAACAAGTGAGCTACCATAGGATGCGGCAGGGCACCTTTTAGGCCCATAACCTAAGACCACCAGAATGGGAAAGACAGAGGCAGGCAAATGTGCACTGCAGCAATATTGAAAGAGCCAAGACATGGAAGCAAAACAAAGGTTTATAAACAGGTAAATGGACAAAGAAGAAGTGGTATATGGAAAGATTGGAATATTAGTCACGAAAAAAATAAAAGAATGGCATAAGCAGAACCACGGATGAGCCTAGAGATAATCACACAACGTGAAGTAAGTCAGAATGCGAAAGACAAATGTCCTCGGGTATCACTTATGTCATCTGATTATTCATAAAAAGAACATATTTCCACAGAGAAAGACAATCTCAGATTGAGAAGAAAAACTAAAGGTTAAGCCAAAGAAAAGGTGTGAGGAATGAATAAATTAAGATATTGGGGTCAACAACCATTTACTAATACATACAAAATTTATCATCCCCAAAGACCTATGGAATACCAAGGGTGGTCTACTCAACACTTTGTAATAACCTACATGGAAAAGGACACAAATATCAAGGGATATATGTCAATGTGTAAATGAACAAGATTCTGTACACCTAGAACAAAAGACATTTTTCAATCAAATCTGCTCTGATAAAATCTACAATTTAAAGACACAAACAAGAATTAAGGAGGCAAAACTTATGGGGGTTTGCCCTGGCACATTCCACTCTAATCTGCAACCTAAAATCACAACTTGCACCAAGATTCTGTTTCCCTAGCAAGCAGAGTTGGCAACGTAGAAATGCTGCCACCCTAAGGCCGTTTCCTTAAACAGCAACTTTCAATCTACTGCTAATAGTCACTAATATTCACAAGGACTGCCGGGCTGTAAATGACTCATGCCCTCAAAAAATGTCCTGGGGTAGGGAATGGCCAAAAAAGTTCACAACACGGAAAACTTTTCAAGAAAAGAGTTTGAAGAGGTAAGTGTTACTCACTCTGTTATTTAAAAAAAGAAGAAGAACAGGGATAAAAGCTCAATTTCAGGAATTATTTATTGGTTCGGTGCAAATCCAAACTACAAAAGGACTTCGCCACCCGATATTCAAAATGCCATCCATCAAAAGTCTACAAACAATGAATGCTGACGGGTTAGTGGAGAATGGCATACCCACTATGCTGTTCGTTGGATGTAAACTGGTAACAGCTCATCATGAGAACAGAATGGAGCTGCATTTAAAAGGTAAAAACTGAGCTACCATGGGATGCGGCCCATCCCCTAATGGGCCAATAACCTAAGGAGACCAGAATAGGAAAGGCACAGACAGCTACACATGCACCGCAGCAATACTGACAATAGCCAAGACATGCAAGCAAACAAAATGTCCATCAACAGATAAATGGACAAAGAAGAAGCGTAATACGTACCGAATGGAATAGTTGCCTCGGGAAAAAAATGAACAGTGCCGTTTTCAGGACTGCAGAGGAGCCTAGAAATAATCATATTAGGTTCAGTAAGTCAAAAGGGAATGACAAATCTCCTATGGTATCATTTATACATGTTATCCTAAGATTGCTACCAATGAACATATTTTCACAGAAAAAGACACTCAGAGATTTGTAAAACAAAATAATGGTTAACCAAAATGAAAGGTGGGAGGATGGATAAATTAGGATTATGGGGCTAACATACATATACTAATGTATGTTAAATGTATAGAAACAAATAACCTATAAACTATATGAATTATATAATCACCAATACATATAAAATATATAATGACAAAACACCTACCAAATACCAAGGGAGGTCTACTCAACATTCTGTAATAACATACATGGTAACAGGATCCGAAGATGAACAGACATATGTATGAATCATTGAGCAGATTCTGTACAGCCAGACAATCCCAACACTCTAATCAAATTTACTCTGATAAGAAATATAAATTAAATTTATAAAACAAACATAAGTAAGGAGACATAACCTTCTGGGGGCAGGTCCCAGCACATTCCACTCTAATTTACAACCTCGGAACACTACCTCCAGGAAGACTCTGTTGCCCTAGTAACAAGAGTTGAGAACGTAACAATGCTGCCGCCTTGTGGCTGTTTGCCACAACAACAGGTTCAAACCCAGTGCTAATGGGTGCTTAATAGTCCCAAGGACTGCAGGGCCGTAAATGACACCTGCCCTCAAAAAATGCCCTGGGGTAGGGAATAGGCAAGAAATTTCAACACATGACAAATTTTTCAAGAAGTCAATATGAAGAGGGAAGTTGTACTCACTCCTTAATAAAAAAAGGAAAAGAAAAAAGCAGGACATGCCTAAAGCTCAGGATAAGAAATTAGTAGCCACATGCTAATCCAACCTCCAAAAGGGTTTCAGCTCACACCAGTCCAATGAGCATCGGCAAAGAGTCGACAAACGATAAATGCTGAAGGGATTTTAGAGAACTGCGCACCTTCTGGCTGCTGGTGGGAGGTAAATTAGTAACAGCACTTACGAAAATGGAATGGAGCTGCTTTAAAAGGTAACAAGTGAGCTACCATAGGATGCGGCAGGGCACCTTTTAGGCCCATAACCTAAGACCACCAGAATGGGAAAGACAGAGGCAGGCAAATGTGCACTGCAGCAATATTGAAATAGCCAAGACATGGAAGCAAAACAAAGGTTTATAAACAGGTAAATGGACAAAGAAGAAGTGGTATATGGAAAGAT
The DNA here is from genome assembly GCF_965194825.1 of Balaenoptera physalus. NCBI lineage: Eukaryota > Metazoa > Chordata > Mammalia > Artiodactyla > Balaenopteridae > Balaenoptera > Balaenoptera physalus. The sequence goes on from NW_028125820.1 coordinate 44,481, forward strand.
TGGAATATTAGTCACGAAAAAAATAAAAGAATGGCATAAGCAGAACCACGGATGAGCCTAGAGATAATCACACAACGTGAAGTAAGTCAGAATGCGAAAGACAAATGTCCTCGGGTATCACTTATGTCATCTGATTATTCATAAAAAGAACATATTTCCACAGAGAAAGACAATCTCAGATTGAGAAGAAAAACTAATGGTTAAGCCAAAGAAAAGGTGTGAGGAATGAATAAATTAAGATATTGGGGTCAACAACCATTTACTAATACATACAAAATTTATCATCCCCAAAGACCTATGGAATACCAAGGGTGGTCTACTCAACACTTTGTAATAACCTACATGGAAAAGGACACAAATATCAAGAGATATATGTCAATGTGTAAATGAACAAGATTCTGTACACCTAGAACAAAAGACATTTTTCAATCAAATCTGCTCTGATAAAATCTACAATTTAAAGACACAAACAAGAATTAAGGAGGCAAAACTTATGGGGGTTTGCCCTGGCACATTCCACTCTAATCTGCAACCTAAAATCACAACTTGCACCAAGATTCTGTTTCCCTAGCAAGCAGAGTTGGCAACGTAGAAATGCTGCCACCCTAAGGCCGTTTCCTTAAACAGCAACTTTCAATCTACTGCTAATAGTCACTAATATTCACAAGGACTGCCGGGCTGTAAATGACTCATGCCCTCAAAAAATGTCCTGGGGTAGGGAATGGCCAGAAAAGTTCACAACACGGAAAACTTTTCAAGAAAAGAGTTTGAAGAGGTAAGTGTTACTCACTCTGTTATTTAAAAAAAGAAGAAGAACAGGGATAAAAGCTCAATTTCAGGAATTATTTATTGGTTCGGTGCAAATCCAAACTACAAAAGGACTTCGCCACCCGATATTCAAAATGCCATCCATCAAAAGTCTACAAACAATGAATGCTGACGGGTTAGTGGAGAAAGGCATACCCACTATGCTGTTCGTTGGATGTAAACTGGTAACAGCTCATCATGAGAACAGAATGGAGCTGCATTTAAAAGGTAAAAACTGAGCTACCATGGGATGCGGCCCATCCCCTAATGGGCCAATAACCTAAGGAGACCAGAATAGGAAAGGCACAGACAGCTACACATGCACCGCAGCAATACTGACAATAGCCAAGACATGCAAGCAAACAAAATGTCCATCAACAGATAAATGGACAAAGAAGAAGCGTAATACGTACCGAATGGAATAGTTGCCTCGGGAAAAAAATGAACAGTGCCGTTTTCAGGACTGCAGAGGAGCCTAGAAATAATCATATTAGGTTCAGTAAGTCAAAAGGGAATGGCAAATCTCCTATGGTATCATTTATACATGTTATCCTAAGATTGCTACCAATGAACATATTTTCACAGAAAAAGACACTCAGAGATTTGTAAAACAAAATAATGGTTAACCAAAATGAAAGGTGGGAGGATGGATAAATTAGGATTATGGGGCTAACATACATATACTAATGTATGTTAAATGTATAGAAACAAATAACCTATAAACTATATGAATTATATAATCACCAATACATATAAAATATATAATGACAAAACACCTACCAAATACCAAGGGAGGTCTACTCAACATTCTGTAATAACATACATGGTAACAGGATCCGAAGATGAACAGACATATGTATGAATCATTGAGCAGATTCTGTACAGCCAGACAATCCCAACACTCTAATCAAATTTACTCTGATAAGAAATATAAATTAAATTTATAAAACAAACATAAGTAAGGAGACATAACCTTCTGGGGGCAGGTCCCAGCACATTCCACTCTAATTTACAACCTCGGAACACTACCTCCAGGAAGACTCTGTTGCCCTAGTAACAAGAGTTGAGAACGTAACAATGCTGCCGCCTTGTGGCTGTTTGCCACAACAACAGGTTCAAACCCAGTGCTAATGGGTGCTTAATAGTCCCAAGGACTGCAGGGCCGTAAATGACACCTGCCCTCAAAAAATGCCCTGGGGTAGGGAATAGGCAAGAAATTTCAACACATGACAAATTTTTCAAGAAGTCAATATGAAGAGGGAAGTTGTACTCACTCCTTAATAAAAAAAGGAAAAGAAAAAAGCAGGACATGCCTAAAGCTCAGGATAAGAAATTAGTAGCCACATGCTAATCCAACCTCCAAAAGGGTTTCAGCTCACACCAGTCCAATGAGCATCGGCAAAGAGTCGACAAACGATAAATGCTGAAGGGATTTTAGAGAACTGCGCACCTTCTGGCTGCTGGTGGGAGGTAAATTAGTGACAGCACTTACGAAAATGGAATGGAGCTGCTTTAAAAGGTAACAAGTGAGCTACCATAGGATGCGGCAGGGCACCTTTTAGGCCCATAACCTAAGACCACCAGAATGGGAAAGACAGAGGCAGGCAAATGTGCACTGCAGCAATATTGAAATAGCCAAGACATGGAAGCAAAACAAAGGTTTATAAACAGGTAAATGGACAAAGAAGAAGTGGTATATGGAAAGATTGGAATATTAGTCACGAAAAAAATGAAAGAATGGCATAAGCAGAACCACGGATGAGCCTAGAGATAATCACACAACGTGAAGTAAGTCAGAATGCGAAAGACAAATGTCCTCGGGTATCACTTATGTCATCTGATTATTCATAAAAAGAACATATTTCCACAGAGAAAGACAATCTCAGATTGAGAAGAAAAACTAATGGTTAAGCCAAAGAAAAGGTGTGAGGAATGAATAAATTAAGATATTGGGGTCAACAACCATTTACTAATACATACAAAATTTATCATCCCCAAAGACCTATGGAATACCAAGGGTGGTCTACTCAACACTTTGTAATAACCTACATGGAAAAGGACACAAATATCAAGAGATATATGTCAATGTGTAAATGAACAAGATTCTGTACACCTAGAACAAAAGACATTTTTCAATCAAATCTGCTCTGATAAAATCTACAATTTAAAGACACAAACAAGAATTAAGGAGGCAAAACTTATGGGGGTTTGCCCTGGCACATTCCACTCTAATCTGCAACCTAAAATCACAACTTGCACCAAGATTCTGTTTCCCTAGCAAGCAGAGTTGGCAACGTAGAAATGCTGCCACCCTAAGGCCGTTTCCTTAAACAGCAACTTTCAATCTACTGCTAATAGTCACTAATATTCACAAGGACTGCCGGGCTGTAAATGACTCATGCCCTCAAAAAATGTCCTGGGGTAGGGAATGGCCAAAAAAGTTCACAACACGGAAAACTTTTCAAGAAAAGAGTTTGAAGAGGTAAGTGTTACTCACTCTGTTATTTAAAAAAAGAAGAAGAACAGGGATAAAAGCTCAATTTCAGGAATTATTTATTGGTTCGGTGCAAATCCAAACTACAAAAGGACTTCGCCACCCGATATTCAAAATGCCATCCATCAAAAGTCTACAAACAATGAATGCTGACGGGTTAGTGGAGAAAGGCATACCCACTATGCTGTTCGTTGGATGTAAACTGGTAACAGCTCATCATGAGAACAGAATGGAGCTGCATTTAAAAGGTAAAAACTGAGCTACCATGGGATGCGGCCCATCCCCTAATGGGCCAATAACCTAAGGAGACCAGAATAGGAAAGGCACAGACAGCTACACATGCACCGCAGCAATACTGACAATAGCCAAGACATGCAAGCAAACAAAATGTCCATCAACAGATAAATGGACAAAGAAGAAGCGTAATACGTACCGAATGGAATAGTTGCCTCGGGAAAAAAATGAACAGTGCCGTTTTCAGGACTGCAGAGGAGCCTAGAAATAATCATATTAGGTTCAGTAAGTCAAAAGGGAATGACAAATCTCCTATGGTATCATTTATACATGTTATCCTAAGATTGCTACCAATGAACATATTTTCACAGAAAAAGACACTCAGAGATTTGTAAAACAAAATAATGGTTAACCAAAATGAAAGGTGGGAGGATGGATAAATTAGGATTATGGGGCTAACATACATATACTAATGTATGTTAAATGTATAGAAACAAATAACCTATAAACTATATGAATTATATAATCACCAATACATATAAAATATATAATGACAAAACACCTACCAAATACCAAGGGAGGTCTACTCAACATTCTGTAATAACATACATGGTAACAGGATCCGAAGATGAACAGACATATGTATGAATCATTGAGCAGATTCTGTACAGCCAGACAATCCCAACACTCTAATCAAATTTACTCTGATAAGAAATATAAATTAAATTTATAAAACAAACATAAGTAAGGAGACATAACCTTCTGGGGGCAGGTCCCAGCACATTCCACTCTAATTTACAACCTCGGAACACTACCTCCAGGAAGACTCTGTTGCCCTAGTAACAAGAGTTGAGAACGTAACAATGCTGCCGCCTTGTGGCTGTTTGCCACAACAACAGGTTCAAACCCAGTGCTAATGGGTGCTTAATAGTCCCAAGGACTGCAGGGCCGTAAATGACACCTGCCCTCAAAAAATGCCCTGGGGTAGGGAATAGGCAAGAAATTTCAACACATGACAAATTTTTCAAGAAGTCAATATGAAGAGGGAAGTTGTACTCACTCCTTAATAAAAAAAGGAAAAGAAAAAAGCAGGACATGCCTAAAGCTCAGGATAAGAAATTAGTAGCCACATGCTAATCCAACCTCCAAAAGGGTTTCAGCTCACACCAGTCCAATGAGCATCGGCAAAGAGTCGACAAACGATAAATGCTGAAGGGATTTTAGAGAACTGCGCACCTTCTGGCTGCTGGTGGGAGGTAAATTAGTAACAGCACTTACGAAAATGGAATGGAGCTGCTTTAAAAGGTAACAAGTGAGCTACCATAGGATGCGGCAGGGCACCTTTTAGGCCCATAACCTAAGACCACCAGAATGGGAAAGACAGAGGCAGGCAAATGTTCACTGCAGCAATATTGAAAGAGCCAAGACATGGAAGCAAAACAAAGGTTTATAAACAGGTAAATGGACAAAGAAGAAGTGGTATATGGAAAGATTGGAATATTAGTCACGAAAAAAATAAAAGAATGGCATAAGCAGAACCACGGATGAGCCTAGAGATAATCACACAACGTGAAGTAAGTCAGAATGCGAAAGACAAATGTCCTCGGGTATCACTTATGTCATCTGATTATTCATAAAAAGAACATAGTTCCACAGAGAAAGACAATCTCAGATTGAGAAGAAAAACTAATGGTTAAGCCAAAGAAAAGGTGTGAGGAATGAATAAATTAAGATATTGGGGTCAACAACCATTTACTAATACATACAAAATTTATCATCCCCAAAGACCTATGGAATACCAAGGGTGGTCTACTCAACACTTTGTAATAACCTACATGGAAAAGGACACAAATATCAAGAGATATATGTCAATGTGTAAATGAACAAGATTCTGTACACCTAGAACAAAAGACATTTTTCAATCAAATCTGCTCTGATAAAATCTACAATTTAAAGACACAAACAAGAATTAAGGAGGCAAAACTTATGGGGGTTTGCCCTGGCACATTCCACTCTAATCTGCAACCTAAAATCACAACTTGCACCAAGATTCTGTTTCCCTAGCAAGCAGAGTTGGCAACGTAGAAATGCTGCCACCCTAAGGCCGTTTCCTTAAACAGCAACTTTCAATCTACTGCTAATAGTCACTAATATTCACAAGGACTGCCGGGCTGTAAATGACTCATGCCCTCAAAAAATGTCCTGGGGTAGGGAATGGCCAAAAAAGTTCACAACACGGAAAACTTTTCAAGAAAAGAGTTTGAAGAGGTAAGTGTTACTCACTCTGTTATTTAAAAAAAGAAGAAGAACAGGGATAAAAGCTCAATTTCAGGAATTATTTATTGGTTCGGTGCAAATCCAAACTACAAAAGGACTTCGCCACCCGATATTCAAAATGCCATCCATCAAAAGTCTACAAACAATGAATGCTGACGGGTTAGTGGAGAAAGGCATACCCACTATGCTGTTCGTTGGATGTAAACTGGTAACAGCTCATCATGAGAACAGAATGGAGCTGCATTTAAAAGGTAAAAACTGAGCTACCATGGGATGCGGCCCATCCCCTAATGGGCCAATAACCTAAGGAGACCAGCATAGGAAAGGCACAGACAGCTACACATGCACCGCAGCAATACTGACAATAGCCAAGACATGCAAGCAAACAAAATGTCCATCAACAGATAAATGGACAAAGAAGAAGCGTAATACGTACCGAATGGAATAGTTGCCTCGGGAAAAAAATGAACAGTGCCGTTTTCAGGACTGCAGAGGAGCCTAGAAATAATCATATTAGGTTCAGTAAGTCAAAAGGGAATGACAAATCTCCTATGGTATCATTTATACATGTTATCCTAAGATTGCTACCAATGAACATATTTTCACAGAAAAAGACACTCAGAGATTTGTAAAACAAAATAATGTTTAACCAAAATGAAAGGTGGGAGGATGGATAAATTAGGATTATGGGGCTAACATACATATACTAATGTATGTTAAATGTATAGAAACAAATAACCTATAAACTATATGAATTATATAATCACCAATACATATAAAATATATAATGACAAAACACCTACCAAATACCAAGGGAGGTCTACTCAACATTCTGTAATAACATACATGGTAACAGGATCCGAAGATGAACAGACATATGTATGAATCATTGAGCAGATTCTGTACAGCCAGACAATCCCAACACTCTAATCAAATTTACTCTGATAAGAAATATAAATTAAATTTATAAAACAAACATAAGTAAGGAGACATAACCTTCTGGGGGCAGGTCCCAGCACATTCCACTCTAATTTACAACCTCGGAACACTACCTCCAGGAAGACTCTGTTGCCCTAGTAACAAGAGTTGAGAACGTAACAATGCTGCCGCCTTGTGGCTGTTTGCCACAACAACAGGTTCAAACCCAGTGCTAATGGGTGCTTAATAGTCCCAAGGACTGCAGGGCCGTAAATGACACCTGCCCTCAAAAAATGCCCTGGGGTAGGGAATAGGCAAGAAATTTCAACACATGACAAATTTTTCAAGAAGTCAATATGAAGAGGGAAGTTGTACTCACTCCTTAATAAAAAAAGGAAAAGAAAAAAGCAGGACATGCCTAAAGCTCAGGATAAGAAATTAGTAGCCACATGCTAATCCAACCTCCAAAAGGGTTTCAGCTCACACCAGTCCAATGAGCATCGGCAAAGAGTCGACAAACGATAAATGCTGAAGGGATTTTAGAGAACTGCGCACCTTCTGGCTGCTGGTGGGAGGTAAATTAGTAACAGCACTTACGAAAATGGAATGGAGCTGCTTTAAAAGGTAACAAGGGAGCTACCATAGGATGCGGCAGGGCACCTTTTAGGCCCATAACCTAAGACCACCAGAATGGGAAAGACAGAGGCAGGCAAATGTGCACTGCAGCAATATTGAAAGAGCCAAGACATGGAAGCAAAACAAAGGTTTATAAACAGGTAAATGGACAAAGAAGAAGTGGTATATGGAAAGATTGGAATATTAGTCACGAAAAAAATAAAAGAATGGCATAAGCAGAACCACGGATGAGCCTAGAGATAATCACACAACGTGAAGTAAGTCAGAATGCGAAAGACAAATGTCCTCGGGTATCACTTATGTCATCTGATTATTCATAAAAAGAACATATTTCCACAGAGAAAGACAATCTCAGATTGAGAAGAAAAACTAATGGTTAAGCCAAAGAAAAGGTGTGAGGAATGAATAAATTAAGATATTGGGGTCAACAACCATTTACTAATACATACAAAATTTATCATCCCCAAAGACCTATGGAATACCAAGGGTGGTCTACTCAACACTTTGTAATAACCTACATGGAAAAGGACACAAATATCAAGAGATATATGTCAATGTGTAAATGAACAAGATTCTGTACACCTAGAACAAAAGACATTTTTCAATCAAATCTGCTCTGATAAAATCTACAATTTAAAGACACAAACAAGAATTAAGGAGGCAAAACTTATGGGGGTTTGCCCTGGCACATTCCACTCTAATCTGCAACCTAAAATCACAACTTGCACCAAGATTCTGTTTCCCTAGCAAGCAGAGTTGGCAACGTAGAAATGCTGCCACCCTAAGGCCGTTTCCTTAAACAGCAACTTTCAATCTACTGCTAATAGTCACTAATATTCACAAGGACTGCCGGGCTGTAAATGACTCATGCCCTCAAAAAATGTCCTGGGGTAGGGAATGGCCAAAAAAGTTCACAACACGGAAAACTTTTCAAGAAAAGAGTTTGAAGAGGTAAGTGTTACTCACTCTGTTATTTAAAAAAAGAAGAAGAACAGGGATAAAAGCTCAATTTCAGGAATTATTTATTGGTTCGGTGCAAATCCAAACTACAAAAGGACTTCGCCACCCGATATTCAAAATGCCATCCATCAAAAGTCTACAAACAATGAATGCTGACGGGTTAGTGGAGAAAGGCATACCCACTATGCTGTTCGTTGGATGTAAACTGGTAACAGCTCATCATGAGAACAGAATGGAGCTGCATTTAAAAGGTAAAAACTGAGCTACCATGGGATGCGGCCCATCCCCTAATGGGCCAATAACCTAAGGAGACCAGAATAGGAAAGGCACAGACAGCTACACATGCACCGCAGCAATACTGACAATAGCCAAGACATGCAAGCAAACAAAATGTCCATCAACAGATAAATGGACAAAGAAGAAGCGTAATACGTACCGAATGGAATAGTTGCCTCGGGAAAAAAATGAACAGTGCCGTTTTCAGGACTGCAGAGGAGCCTAGAAATAATCATATTAGGTTCAGTAAGTCAAAAGGGAATGACAAATCTCCTATGGTATCATTTATACATGTTATCCTAAGATTGCTACCAATGAACATATTTTCACAGAAAAAGACACTCAGAGATTTGTAAAACAAAATAATGGTTAACCAAAATGAAAGGTGGGAGGATGGATAAATTAGGATTATGGGGCTAACATACATATACTAATGTATGTTAAATGTATAGAAACAAATAACCTATAAACTATATGAATTATATAATCACCAATACATATAAAATATATAATGACAAAACACCTACCAAATACCAAGGGAGGTCTACTCAACATTCTGTAATAACATACATGGTAACAGGATCCGAAGATGAACAGACATATGTATGAATCATTGAGCAGATTCTGTACAGCCAGACAATCCCAACACTCTAATCAAATTACTCTGATAAGAAATATAAATTAAATTTATAAAACAAACATAAGTAAGGAGACATAACCTTCTGGGGGCAGGTCCCAGCACATTCCACTCTAATTTACAACCTCGGAACACTACCTCCAGGAAGACTCTGTTGCCCTAGTAACAAGAGTTGAGAACGTAACAATGCTGCCGCCTTGTGGCTGTTTGCCACAACAACAGGTTCAAACCCAGTGCTAATGGGTGCTTAATAGTCCCAAGGACTGCAGGGCCGTAAATGACACCTGCCCTCAAAAAATGCCCTGGGGTAGGGAATAGGCAAGAAATTTCAACACATGACAAATTTTTCAAGAAGTCAATATGAAGAGGGAAGTTGTACTCACTCCTTAATAAAAAAAGGAAAAGAAAAAAGCAGGACATGCCTAAAGCTCAGGATAAGAAATTAGTAGCCACATGCTAATCCAACCTCCAAAAGGGTTTCAGCTCACACCAGTCCAATGAGCATCGGCAAAGAGTCGACAAACGATAAATGCTGAAGGGATTTTAGAGAACTGCGCACCTTCTGGCTGCTGGTGGGAGGTAAATTAGTAACAGCACTTACGAAAATGGAATGGAGCTGCTTTAAAAGGTAACAAGGGAGCTACCATAGGATGCGGCAGGGCACCTTTTAGGCCCATAACCTAAGACCACCAGAATGGGAAAGACAGAGGCAGGCAAATGTGCACTGCAGCAATATTGAAAGAGCCAAGACATGGAAGCAAAACAAAGGTTTATAAACAGGTAAATGGACAAAGAAGAAGTGGTATATGGAAAGATTGGAATATTAGTCACGAAAAAAATAAAAGAATGGCATAAGCAGAACCACGGATGAGCCTAGAGATAATCACACAACGTGAAGTAAGTCAGAATGCGAAAGACAAATGTCCTCGGGTATCACTTATGTCATCTGATTATTCATAAAAAGAACATATTTCCACAGAGAAAGACAATCTCAGATTGAGAAGAAAAACTAATGGTTAAGCCAAAGAAAAGGTGTGAGGAATGAATAAATTAAGATATTGGGGTCAACAACCATTTACTAATACATACAAAATTTATCATCCCCAAAGACCTATGGAATACCAAGGGTGGTCTACTCAACACTTTGTAATAACCTACATGGAAAAGGACACAAATATCAAGAGATATATGTCAATGTGTAAATGAACAAGATTCTGTACACCTAGAACAAAAGACATTTTTCAATCAAATCTGCTCTGATAAAATCTACAATTTAAAGACACAAACAAGAATTAAGGAGGCAAAACTTATGGGGGTTTGCCCTGGCACATTCCACTCTAATCTGCAACCTAAAATCACAACTTGCACCAAGATTCTGTTTCCCTAGCAAGCAGAGTTGGCAACGTAGAAATGCTGCCACCCTAAGGCCGTTTCCTTAAACAGCAACTTTCAATCTACTGCTAATAGTCACTAATATTCACAAGGACTGCCGGGCTGTAAATGACTCATGCCCTCAAAAAATGTCCTGGGGTAGGGAATGGCCAAAAAAGTTCACAACACGGAAAACTTTTCAAGAAAAGAGTTTGAAGAGGTAAGTGTTACTCACTCTGTTATTTAAAAAAAGAAGAAGAACAGGGATAAAAGCTCAATTTCAGGAATTATTTATTGGTTCGGTGCAAATCCAAACTACAAAAGGACTTCGCCACCCGATATTCAAAATGCCATCCATCAAAAGTCTACAAACAATGAATGCTGACGGGTTAGTGGAGAAAGGCATACCCACTATGCTGTTCGTTGGATGTAAACTGGTAACAGCTCATCATGAGAACAGAATGGAGCTGCATTTAAAAGGTAAAAACTGAGCTACCATGGGATGCGGCCCATCCCCTAATGGGCCAATAACCTAAGGAGACCAGAATAGGAAAGGCACAGACAGCTACACATGCACCGCAGCAATACTGACAATAGCCAAGACATGCAAGCAAACAAAATGTCCATCAACAGATAAATGGACAAAGAAGAAGCGTAATACGTACCGAATGGAATAGTTGCCTCGGGAAAAAAATGAACAGTGCCGTTTTCAGGACTGCAGAGGAGCCTAGAAATAATCATATTAGGTTCAGTAAGTCAAAAGGGAATGACAAATCTCCTATGGTATCATTTATACATGTTATCCTAAGATTGCTACCAATGAACATATTTTCACAGAAAAAGACACTCAGAGATTTGTAAAACAAAATAATGGTTAACCAAAATGAAAGGTGGGAGGATGGATAAATTAGGATTATGGGGCTAACATACATATACTAATGTATGTTAAATGTATAGAAACAAATAACCTATAAACTATATGAATTATATAATCACCAATACATATAAAATATATAATGACAAAACACCTACCAAATACCAAGGGAGGTCTACTCAACATTCTGTAATAACATACATGGTAACAGGATCCGAAGATGAACAGACATATGTATGAATCATTGAGCAGATTCTGTACAGCCAGACAATCCCAACACTCTAATCAAATTTACTCTGATAAGAAATATAAATTAAATTTATAAAACAAACATAAGTAAGGAGACATAACCTTCTGGGGGCAGGTCCCAGCACATTCCACTCTAATTTACAACCTCGGAACACTACCTCCAGGAAGACTCTGTTGCCCTAGTAACAAGAGTTGAGAACGTAACAATGCTGCCGCCTTGTGGCTGTTTGCCACAACAACAGGTTCAAACCCAGTGCTAATGGGTGCTTAATAGTCCCAAGGACTGCAGGGCCGTAAATGACACCTGCCCTCAAAAAATGCCCTGGGGTAGGGAATAGGCAAGAAATTTCAACACATGACAAATTTTTCAAGAAGTCAATATGAAGAGGGAAGTTGTACTCACTCCTTAATAAAAAAAGGAAAAGAAAAAAGCAGGACATGCCTAAAGCTCAGGATAAGAAATTAGTAGCCACATGCTAATCCAACCTCCAAAAGGGTTTCAGCTCACACCAGTCCAATGAGCATCGGCAAAGAGTCGACAAACGATAAATGCTGAAGGGATTTTAGAGAACTGCGCACCTTCTGGCTGCTGGTGGGAGGTAAATTAGTAACAGCACTTACGAAAATGGAATGGAGCTGCTTTAAAAGGTAACAAGGGAGCTACCATAGGATGCGGCAGGGCACCTTTTAGGCCCATAACCTAAGACCACCAGAATGGGAAAGACAGAGGCAGGCAAATGTGCACTGCAGCAATATTGAAAGAGCCAAGACATGGAAGCAAAACAAAGGTTTATAAACAGGTAAATGGACAAAGAAGAAGTGGTATATGGAAAGATTGGAATATTAGTCACGAAAAAAATAAAAGAATGGCATAAGCAGAACCACGGATGAGCCTAGAGATAATCACACAACGTGAAGTAAGTCAGAATGCGAAAGACAAATGTCCTCGGGTATCACTTATGTCATCTGATTATTCATAAAAAGAACATATTTCCACAGAGAAAGACAATCTCAGATTGAGAAGAAAAACTAATGGTTAAGCCAAAGAAAAGGTGTGAGGAATGAATAAATTAAGATATTGGGGTCAACAACCATTTACTAATACATACAAAATTTATCATCCCCAAAGACCTATGGAATACCAAGGGTGGTCTACTCAACACTTTGTAATAACCTACATGGAAAAGGACACAAATATCAAGAGATATATGTCAATGTGTAAATGAACAAGATTCTGTACACCTAGAACAAAAGACATTTTTCAATCAAATCTGCTCTGATAAAATCTACAATTTAAAGACACAAACAAGAATTAAGGAGGCAAAACTTATGGGGGTTTGCCCTGGCACATTCCACTCTAATCTGCAACCTAAAATCACAACTTGCACCAAGATTCTGTTTCCCTAGCAAGCAGAGTTGGCAACGTAGAAATGCTGCCACCCTAAGGCCGTTTCCTTAAACAGCAACTTTCAATCTACTGCTAATAGTCACTAATATTCACAAGGACTGCCGGGCTGTAAATGACTCATGCCCTCAAAAAATGTCCTGGGGTAGGGAATGGCCAAAAAAGTTCACAACACGGAAAACTTTTCAAGAAAAGAGTTTGAAGAGGTAAGTGTTACTCACTCTGTTATTTAAAAAAAGAAGAAGAACAGGGATAAAAGCTCAATTTCAGGAATTATTTATTGGTTCGGTGCAAATCCAAACTACAAAAGGACTTCGCCACCCGATATTCAAAATGCCATCCATCAAAAGTCTACAAACAATGAATGCTGACGGGTTAGTGGAGAAAGGCATACCCACTATGCTGTTCGTTGGATGTAAACTGGTAACAGCTCATCATGAGAACAGAATGGAGCTGCATTTAAAAGGTAAAAACTGAGCTACCATGGGATGCGGCCCATCCCCTAATGGGCCAATAACCTAAGGAGACCAGAATAGGAAAGGCACAGACAGCTACACATGCACCGCAGCAATACTGACAATAGCCAAGACATGCAAGCAAACAAAATGTCCATCAACAGATAAATGGACAAAGAAGAAGCGTAATACGTACCGAATGGAATAGTTGCCTCGGGAAAAAAATGAACAGTGCCGTTTTCAGGACTGCAGAGGAGCCTAGAAATAATCATATTAGGTTCAGTAAGTCAAAAGGGAATGACAAATCTCCTATGGTATCATTTATACATGTTATCCTAAGATTGCTACCAATGAACATATTTTCACAGAAAAAGACACTCAGAGATTTGTAAAACAAAATAATGTTTAACCAAAATGAAAGGTGGGAGGATGGATAAATTAGGATTATGGGGCTAACATACATATACTAATGTATGTTAAATGTATAGAAACAAATAACCTATAAACTATATGAATTATATAATCACCAATACATATAAAATATATAATGACAAAACACCTACCAAATACCAAGGGAGGTCTACTCAACATTCTGTAATAACATACATGGTAACAGGATCCGAAGATGAACAGACATATGTATGAATCATTGAGCAGATTCTGTACAGCCAGACAATCCCAACACTCTAATCAAATTTACTCTGATAAGAAATATAAATTAAATTTATAAAACAAACATAAGTAAGGAGACATAACCTTCTGGGGGCAGGTCCCAGCACATTCCACTCTAATTTACAACCTCGGAACACTACCTCCAGGAAGACTCTGTTGCCCTAGTAACAAGAGTTGAGAACGTAACAATGCTGCCGCCTTGTGGCTGTTTGCCACAACAACAGGTTCAAACCCAGTGCTAATGGGTGCTTAATAGTCCCAAGGACTGCAGGGCCGTAAATGACACCTGCCCTCAAAAAATGCCCTGGGGTAGGGAATAGGCAAGAAATTTCAACACATGACAAATTTTTCAAGAAGTCAATATGAAGAGGGAAGTTGTACTCACTCCTTAATAAAAAAAGGAAAAGAAAAAAGCAGGACATGCCTAAAGCTCAGGATAAGAAATTAGTAGCCACATGCTAATCCAACCTCCAAAAGGGTTTCAGCTCACACCAGTCCAATGAGCATCGGCAAAGAGTCGACAAACGATAAATGCTGAAGGGATTTTAGAGAACTGCGCACCTTCTGGCTGCTGGTGGGAGGTAAATTAGTGACAGCACTTACGAAAATGGAATGGAGCTGCTTTAAAAGGTAACAAGTGAGCTACCATAGGATGCGGCAGGGCACCTTTTAGGCCCATAACCTAAGACCACCAGAATGGGAAAGACAGAGGCAGGCAAATGTGCACTGCAGCAATATTGAAAGAGCCAAGACATGGAAGCAAAACAAAGGTTTATAAACAGGTAAATGGACAAAGAAGAAGTGGTATATGGAAAGATTGGAATATTAGTCACGAAAAAAATAAAAGAATGGCATAAGCAGAACCACGGATGAGCCTAGAGATAATCACACAACGTGAAGTAAGTCAGAATGCGAAAGACAAATGTCCTCGGGTATCACTTATGTCATCTGATTATTCATAAAAAGAACATATTTCCACAGAGAAAGACAATCTCAGATTGAGAAGAAAAACTAATGGTTAAGCCAAAGAAAAGGTGTGAGGAATGAATAAATTAAGATATTGGGGTCAACAACCATTTACTAATACATACAAAATTTATCATCCCCAAAGACCTATGGAATACCAAGGGTGGTCTACTCAACACTTTGTAATAACCTACATGGAAAAGGACACAAATATCAAGAGATATATGTCAATGTGTAAATGAACAAGATTCTGTACACCTAGAACAAAAGACATTTTTCAATCAAATCTGCTCTGATAAAATCTACAATTTAAAGACACAAACAAGAATTAAGGAGGCAAAACTTATGGGGGTTTGCCCTGGCACATTCCACTCTAATCTGCAACCTAAAATCACAACTTGCACCAAGATTCTGTTTCCCTAGCAAGCAGAGTTGGCAACGTAGAAATGCTGCCACCCTAAGGCCGTTTCCTTAAACAGCAACTTTCAATCTACTGCTAATAGTCACTAATATTCACAAGGACTGCCGGGCTGTAAATGACTCATGCCCTCAAAAAATGTCCTGGGGTAGGGAATGGCCAAAAAAGTTCACAACACGGAAAACGTTTCAAGAAAAGAGTTTGAAGAGGTAAGTGTTACTCACTCTGTTATTTAAAAAAAGAAGAAGAACAGGGATAAAAGCTCAATTTCAGGAATTATTTATTGGTTCGGTGCAAATCCAAACTACAAAAGGACTTCGCCACCCGATATTCAAAATGCCATCCATCAAAAGTCTACAAACAATGAATGCTGACGGGTTAGTGGAGAAAGGCATACCCACTATGCTGTTCGTTGGATGTAAACTGGTAACAGCTCATCATGAGAACAGAATGGAGCTGCATTTAAAAGGTAAAAACTGAGCTACCATGGGATGCGGCCCATCCCCTAATGGGCCAATAACCTAAGGAGACCAGAATAGGAAAGGCACAGACAGCTACACATGCACCGCAGCAATACTGACAATAGCCAAGACATGCAAGCAAACAAAATGTCCATCAACAGATAAATGGACAAAGAAGAAGCGTAATACGTACCGAATGGAATAGTTGCCTCGGGAAAAAAATGAACAGTGCCGTTTTCAGGACTGCAGAGGAGCCTAGAAATAATCATATTAGGTTCAGTAAGTCAAAAGGGAATGGCAAATCTCCTATGGTATCATTTATACATGTTATCCTAAGATTGCTACCAATGAACATATTTTCACAGAAAAAGACACTCAGAGATTTGTAAAACAAAATAATGGTTAACCAAAATGAAAGGTGGGAGGATGGATAAATTAGGATTATGGGGCTAACATACATATACTAATGTATGTTAAATGTATAGAAACAAATAACCTATAAACTATATGAATTATATAATCACCAATACATATAAAATATATAATGACAAAACACCTACCAAATCCCAAGGGAGGTCTACTCAACATTCTGTAATAACATACATGGTAACAGGATCCGAAGATGAACAGACATATGTACGAATCATTGAGCAGATTCTGTACAGCCAGACAATCCCAACACTCTAATCAAATTTACTCTGATAAGAAATATAAATTAAATTTATAAAACAAACATAAGTAAGGAGACATAACCTTCTGGGGGCAGGTCCCAGCACATTCCACTCTAATTTACAACCTCGGAACACTACCTCCAGGAAGACTCTGTTGCCCTAGTAACAAGAGTTGAGAACGTAACAATGCTGCCGCCTTGTGGCTGTTTGCCACAACAACAGGTTCAAACCCAGTGCTAATGGGTGCTTAATAGTCCCAAGGACTGCAGGGCCGTAAATGACACCTGCCCTCAAAAAATGCCCTGGGGTAGGGAATAGGCAAGAAATTTCAACACATGACAAATTTTTCAAGAAGTCAATATGAAGAGGGAAGTTGTACTCACTCCTTAATAAAAAAAGGAAAAGAAAAAAGCAGGACATGCCTAAAGCTCAGGATAAGAAATTAGTAGCCACATGCTAATCCAACCTCCAAAAGGGTTTCAGCTCACACCAGTCCAATGAGCATCGGCAAAGAGTCGACAAACGATAAATGCTGAAGGGATTTTAGAGAACTGCGCACCTTCTGGCTGCTGGTGGGAGGTAAATTAGTAACAGCACTTACGAAAATGGAATGGAGCTGCTTTAAAAGGTAACAAGTGAGCTACCATAGGATGCGGCAGGGCACCTTTTAGGCCCATAACCTAAGACCACCAGAATGGGAAAGACAGAGGCAGGCAAATGTGCACTGCAGCAATATTGAAAGAGCCAAGACATGGAAGCAAAACAAAGGTTTATAAACAGGTAAATGGACAAAGAAGAAGTGGTATATGGAAAGATTGGAATATTAGTCACGAAAAAAATAAAAGAATGGCATAAGCAGAACCACGGATGAGCCTAGAGATAATCACACAACGTGAAGTAAGTCAGAATGCGAAAGACAAATGTCCTCGGGTATCACTTATGTCATCTGATTATTCATAAAAAGAACATATTTCCACAGAGAAAGACAATCTCAGATTGAGAAGAAAAACTAATGGTTAAGCCAAAGAAAAGGTGTGAGGAATGAATAAATTAAGATATTGGGGTCAACAACCATTTACTAATACATACAAAATTTATCATCCCCAAAGACCTATGGAATACCAAGGGTGGTCTACTCAACACTTTGTAATAACCTACATGGAAAAGGACACAAATATCAAGAGATATATGTCAATGTGTAAATGAACAAGATTCTGTACACCTAGAACAAAAGACATTTTTCAATCAAATCTGCTCTGATAAAATCTACAATTTAAAGACACAAACAAGAATTAAGGAGGCAAAACTTATGGGGGTTTGCCCTGGCACATTCCACTCTAATCTGCAACCTAAAATCACAACTTGCACCAAGATTCTGTTTCCCTAGCAAGCAGAGTTGGCAACGTAGAAATGCTGCCACCCTAAGGCCGTTTCCTTAAACAGCAACTTTCAATCTACTGCTAATAGTCACTAATATTCACAAGGACTGCCGGGCTGTAAATGACTCATGCCCTCAAAAAATGTCCTGGGGTAGGGAATGGCCAAAAAAGTTCACAACACGGAAAACTTTTCAAGAAAAGAGTTTGAAGAGGTAAGTGTTACTCACTCTGTTATTTAAAAAAAGAAGAAGAACAGGGATAAAAGCTCAATTTCAGGAATTATTTATTGGTTCGGTGCAAATCCAAACTACAAAAGGACTTCGCCACCCGATATTCAAAATGCCATCCATCAAAAGTCTACAAACAATGAATGCTGACGGGTTAGTGGAGAAAGGCATACCCACTATGCTGTTCGTTGGATGTAAACTGGTAACAGCTCATCATGAGAACAGAATGGAGCTGCATTTAAAAGGTAAAAACTGAGCTACCATGGGATGCGGCCCATCCCCTAATGGGCCAATAACCTAAGGAGACCAGAATAGGAAAGGCACAGACAGCTACACATGCACCGCAGCAATACTGACAATAGCCAAGACATGCAAGCAAACAAAATGTCCATCAACAGATAAATGGACAAAGAAGAAGCGTAATACGTACCGAATGGAATAGTTGCCTCGGGAAAAAAATGAACAGTGCCGTTTTCAGGACTGCAGAGGAGCCTAGAAATAATCATATTAGGTTCAGTAAGTCAAAAGGGAATGACAAATCTCCTATGGTATCATTTATACATGTTATCCTAAGATTGCTACCAATGAACATATTTTCACAGAAAAAGACACTCAGAGATTTGTAAAACAAAATAATGGTTAACCAAAATGAAAGGTGGGAGGATGGATAAATTAGGATTATGGGGCTAACATACATATACTAATGTATGTTAAATGTATAGAAACAAATAACCTATAAACTATATGAATTATATAATCACCAATACATATAAAATATATAATGACAAAACACCTACCAAATACCAAGGGAGGTCTACTCAACATTCTGTAATAACATACATGGTAACAGGATCCGAAGATGAACAGACATATGTATGAATCATTGAGCAGATTCTGTACAGCCAGACAATCCCAACACTCTAATCAAATTTACTCTGATAAGAAATATAAATTAAATTTATAAAACAAACATAAGTAAGGAGACATAACCTTCTGGGGGCAGGTCCCAGCACATTCCACTCTAATTTACAACCTCGGAACACTACCTCCAGGAAGACTCTGTTGCCCTAGTAACAAGAGTTGAGAACGTAACAATGCTGCCGCCTTGTGGCTGTTTGCCACAACAACAGGTTCAAACCCAGTGCTAATGGGTGCTTAATAGTCCCAAGGACTGCAGGGCCGTAAATGACACCTGCCCTCAAAAAATGCCCTGGGGTAGGGAATAGGCAAGAAATTTCAACACATGACAAATTTTTCAAGAAGTCAATATGAAGAGGGAAGTTGTACTCACTCCTTAATAAAAAAAGGAAAAGAAAAAAGCAGGACATGCCTAAAGCTCAGGATAAGAAATTAGTAGCCACATGCTAATCCAACCTCCAAAAGGGTTTCAGCTCACACCAGTCCAATGAGCATCGGCAAAGAGTCGACAAACGATAAATGCTGAAGGGATTTTAGAGAACTGCGCACCTTCTGGCTGCTGGTGGGAGGTAAATTAGTAACAGCACTTACGAAAATGGAATGGAGCTGCTTTAAAAGGTAACAAGGGAGCTACCATAGGATGCGGCAGGGCACCTTTTAGGCCCATAACCTAAGACCACCAGAATGGGAAAGACAGAGGCAGGCAAATGTGCACTGCAGCAATATTGAAAGAGCCAAGACATGGAAGCAAAACAAAGGTTTATAAACAGGTAAATGGACAAAGAAGAAGTGGTATATGGAAAGATTGGAATATTAGTCACGAAAAAAATAAAAGAATGGCATAAGCAGAACCACGGATGAGCCTAGAGATAATCACACAACGTGAAGTAAGTCAGAATGCGAAAGACAAATGTCCTCGGGTATCACTTATGTCATCTGATTATTCATAAAAAGAACATATTTCCACAGAGAAAGACAATCTCAGATTGAGAAGAAAAACTAATGGTTAAGCCAAAGAAAAGGTGTGAGGAATGAATAAATTAAGATATTGGGGTCAACAACCATTTACTAATACATACAAAATTTATCATCCCCAAAGACCTATGGAATACCAAGGGTGGTCTACTCAACACTTTGTAATAACCTACATGGAAAAGGACACAAATATCAAGAGATATATGTCAATGTGTAAATGAACAAGATTCTGTACACCTAGAACAAAAGACATTTTTCAATCAAATCTGCTCTGATAAAATCTACAATTTAAAGACACAAACAAGAATTAAGGAGGCAAAACTTATGGGGGTTTGCCCCGGCACATTCCACTCTAATCTGCAACCTAAAATCACAACTTGCACCAAGATTCTGTTTCCCTAGCAAGCAGAGTTGGCAACGTAGAAATGCTGCCACCCTAAGGCCGTTTCCTTAAACAGCAACTTTCAATCTACTGCTAATAGTCACTAATATTCACAAGGACTGCCGGGCTGTAAATGACTCATGCCCTCAAAAAATGTCCTGGGGTAGGGAATGGCCAAAAAAGTTCACAACACGGAAAACGTTTCAAGAAAAGAGTTTGAAGAGGTAAGTGTTACTCACTCTGTTATTTAAAAAAAGAAGAAGAACAGGGATAAAAGCTCAATTTCAGGAATTATTTATTGGTTCGGTGCAAATCCAAACTACAAAAGGACTTCGCCACCCGATATTCAAAATGCCATCCATCAAAAGTCTACAAACAATGAATGCTGACGGGTTAGTGGAGAAAGGCATACCCACTATGCTGTTCGTTGGATGTAAACTGGTAACAGCTCATCATGAGAACAGAATGGAGCTGCATTTAAAAGGTAAAAACTGAGCTACCATGGGATGCGGCCCATCCCCTAATGGGCCAATAACCTAAGGAGACCAGAATAGGAAAGGCACAGACAGCTACACATGCACCGCAGCAATACTGACAATAGCCAAGACATGCAAGCAAACAAAATGTCCATCAACAGATAAATGGACAAAGAAGAAGCGTAATACGTACCGAATGGAATAGTTGCCTCGGGAAAAAAATGAACAGTGCCGTTTTCAGGACTGCAGAGGAGCCTAGAAATAATCATATTAGGTTCAGTAAGTCAAAAGGGAATGGCAAATCTCCTATGGTATCATTTATACATGTTATCCTAAGATTGCTACCAATGAACATATTTTCACAGAAAAAGACACTCAGAGATTTGTAAAACAAAATAATGGTTAACCAAAATGAAAGGTGGGAGGATGGATAAATTAGGATTATGGGGCTAACATACATATACTAATGTATGTTAAATGTATAGAAACAAATAACCTATAAACTATATGAATTATATAATCACCAATACATATAAAATATATAATGACAAAACACCTACCAAATACCAAGGGAGGTCTACTCAACATTCTGTAATAACATACATGGTAACAGGATCCGAAGATGAACAGACATATGTACGAATCATTGAGCAGATTCTGTACAGCCAGACAATCCCAACACTCTAATCAAATTTACTCTGATAAGAAATATAAATTAAATTTATAAAACAAACATAAGTAAGGAGACATAACCTTCTGGGGGCAGGTCCCAGCACATTCCACTCTAATTTACAACCTCGGAACACTACCTCCAGGAAGACTCTGTTGCCCTAGTAACAAGAGTTGAGAACGTAACAATGCTGCCGCCTTGTGGCTGTTTGCCACAACAACAGGTTCAAACCCAGTGCTAATGGGTGCTTAATAGTCCCAAGGACTGCAGGGCCGTAAATGACACCTGCCCTCAAAAAATGCCCTGGGGTAGGGAATAGGCAAGAAATTTCAACACATGACAAATTTTTCAAGAAGTCAATATGAAGAGGGAAGTTGTACTCACTCCTTAATAAAAAAAGGAAAAGAAAAAAGCAGGACATGCCTAAAGCTCAGGATAAGAAATTAGTAGCCACATGCTAATCCAACCTCCAAAAGGGTTTCAGCTCACACCAGTCCAATGAGCATCGGCAAAGAGTCGACAAACGATAAATGCTGAAGGGATTTTAGAGAACTGCGCACCTTCTGGCTGCTGGTGGGAGGTAAATTAGTAACAGCACTTACGAAAATGGAATGGAGCTGCTTTAAAAGGTAACAAGGGAGCTACCATAGGATGCGGCAGGGCACCTTTTAGGCCCATAACCTAAGACCACCAGAATGGGAAAGACAGAGGCAGGCAAATGTGCACTGCAGCAATATTGAAAGAGCCAAGACATGGAAGCAAAACAAAGGTTTATAAACAGGTAAATGGACAAAGAAGAAGTGGTATATGGAAAGATTGGAATATTAGTCACGAAAAAAATAAAAGAATGGCATAAGCAGAACCACGGATGAGCCTAGAGATAATCACACAACGTGAAGTAAGTCAGAATGCGAAAGACAAATGTCCTCGGGTATCACTTATGTCATCTGATTATTCATAAAAAGAACATATTTCCACAGAGAAAGACAATCTCAGATTGAGAAGAAAAACTAATGGTTAAGCCAAAGAAAAGGTGTGAGGAATGAATAAATTAAGATATTGGGGTCAACAACCATTTACTAATACATACAAAATTTATCATCCCCAAAGACCTATGGAATACCAAGGGTGGTCTACTCAACACTTTGTAATAACCTACATGGAAAAGGACACAAATATCAAGAGATATATGTCAATGTGTAAATGAACAAGATTCTGTACACCTAGAACAAAAGACATTTTTCAATCAAATCTGCTCTGATAAAATCTACAATTTAAAGACACAAACAAGAATTAAGGAGGCAAAACTTATGGGGGTTTGCCCTGGCACATTCCACTCTAATCTGCAACCTAAAATCACAACTTGCACCAAGATTCTGTTTCCCTAGCAAGCAGAGTTGGCAACGTAGAAATGCTGCCACCCTAAGGCCGTTTCCTTAAACAGCAACTTTCAATCTACTGCTAATAGTCACTAATATTCACAAGGACTGCCGGGCTGTAAATGACTCATGCCCTCAAAAAATGTCCTGGGGTAGGGAATGGCCAAAAAAGTTCACAACACGGAAAACTTTTCAAGAAAAGAGTTTGAAGAGGTAAGTGTTACTCACTCTGTTATTTAAAAAAAGAAGAAGAACAGGGATAAAAGCTCAATTTCAGGAATTATTTATTGGTTCGGTGCAAATCCAAACTACAAAAGGACTTCGCCACCCGATATTCAAAATGCCATCCATCAAAAGTCTACAAACAATGAATGCTGACGGGTTAGTGGAGAAAGGCATACCCACTATGCTGTTCGTTGGATGTAAACTGGTAACAGCTCATCATGAGAACAGAATGGAGCTGCATTTAAAAGGTAAAAACTGAGCTACCATGGGATGCGGCCCATCCCCTAATGGGCCAATAACCTAAGGAGACCAGAATAGGAAAGGCACAGACAGCTACACATGCACCGCAGCAATACTGACAATAGCCAAGACATGCAAGCAAACAAAATGTCCATCAACAGATAAATGGACAAAGAAGAAGCGTAATACGTACCGAATGGAATAGTTGCCTCGGGAAAAAAATGAACAGTGCCGTTTTCAGGACTGCAGAGGAGCCTAGAAATAATCATATTAGGTTCAGTAAGTCAAAAGGGAATGACAAATCTCCTATGGTATCATTTATACATGTTATCCTAAGATTGCTACCAATGAACATATTTTCACAGAAAAAGACACTCAGAGATTTGTAAAACAAAATAATGGTTAACCAAAATGAAAGGTGGGAGGATGGATAAATTAGGATTATGGGGCTAACATACATATACTAATGTATGTTAAATGTATAGAAACAAATAACCTATAAACTATATGAATTATATAATCACCAATACATATAAAATATATAATGACAAAACACCTACCAAATACCAAGGGAGGTCTACTCAACATTCTGTAATAACATACATGGTAACAGGATCCGAAGATGAACAGACATATGTATGAATCATTGAGCAGATTCTGTACAGCCAGACAATCCCAACACTCTAATCAAATTTACTCTGATAAGAAATATAAATTAAATTTATAAAACAAACATAAGTAAGGAGACATAACCTTCTGGGGGCAGGTCCCAGCACATTCCACTCTAATTTACAACCTCGGAACACTACCTCCAGGAAGACTCTGTTGCCCTAGTAACAAGAGTTGAGAACGTAACAATGCTGCCGCCTTGTGGCTGTTTGCCACAACAACAGGTTCAAACCCAGTGCTAATGGGTGCTTAATAGTCCCAAGGACTGCAGGGCCGTAAATGACACCTGCCCTCAAAAAATGCCCTGGGGTAGGGAATAGGCAAGAAATTTCAACACATGACAAATTTTTCAAGAAGTCAATATGAAGAGGGAAGTTGTACTCACTCCTTAATAAAAAAAGGAAAAGAAAAAAGCAGGACATGCCTAAAGCTCAGGATAAGAAATTAGTAGCCACATGCTAATCCAACCTCCAAAAGGGTTTCAGCTCACACCAGTCCAATGAGCATCGGCAAAGAGTCGACAAACGATAAATGCTGAAGGGATTTTAGAGAACTGCGCACCTTCTGGCTGCTGGTGGGAGGTAAATTAGTAACAGCACTTACGAAAATGGAATGGAGCTGCTTTAAAAGGTAACAAGGGAGCTACCATAGGATGCGGCAGGGCACCTTTTAGGCCCATAACCTAAGACCACCAGAATGGGAAAGACAGAGGCAGGCAAATGTGCACTGCAGCAATATTGAAAGAGCCAAGACATGGAAGCAAAACAAAGGTTTATAAACAGGTAAATGGACAAAGAAGAAGTGGTATATGGAAAGATTGGAATATTAGTCACGAAAAAAATAAAAGAATGGCATAAGCAGAACCACGGATGAGCCTAGAGATAATCACACAACGTGAAGTAAGTCAGAATGCGAAAGACAAATGTCCTCGGGTATCACTTATGTCATCTGATTATTCATAAAAAGAACATATTTCCACAGAGAAAGACAATCTCAGATTGAGAAGAAAAACTAATGGTTAAGCCAAAGAAAAGGTGTGAGGAATGAATAAATTAAGATATTGGGGTCAACAACCATTTACTAATACATACAAAATTTATCATCCCCAAAGACCTATGGAATACCAAGGGTGGTCTACTCAACACTTTGTAATAACCTACATGGAAAAGGACACAAATATCAAGAGATATATGTCAATGTGTAAATGAACAAGATTCTGTACACCTAGAACAAAAGACATTTTTCAATCAAATCTGCTCTGATAAAATCTACAATTTAAAGACACAAACAAGAATTAAGGAGGCAAAACTTATGGGGGTTTGCCCTGGCACATTCCACTCTAATCTGCAACCTAAAATCACAACTTGCACCAAGATTCTGTTTCCCTAGCAAGCAGAGTTGGCAACGTAGAAATGCTGCCACCCTAAGGCCGTTTCCTTAAACAGCAACTTTCAATCTACTGCTAATAGTCACTAATATTCACAAGGACTGCCGGGCTGTAAATGACTCATGCCCTCAAAAAATGTCCTGGGGTAGGGAATGGCCAAAAAAGTTCACAACACGGAAAACTTTTCAAGAAAAGAGTTTGAAGAGGTAAGTGTTACTCACTCTGTTATTTAAAAAAAGAAGAAGAACAGGGATAAAAGCTCAATTTCAGGAATTATTTATTGGTTCGGTGCAAATCCAAACTACAAAAGGACTTCGCCACCCGATATTCAAAATGCCATCCATCAAAAGTCTACAAACAATGAATGCTGACGGGTTAGTGGAGAAAGGCATACCCACTATGCTGTTCGTTGGATGTAAACTGGTAACAGCTCATCATGAGAACAGAATGGAGCTGCATTTAAAAGGTAAAAACTGAGCTACCATGGGATGCGGCCCATCCCCTAATGGGCCAATAACCTAAGGAGACCAGAATAGGAAAGGCACAGACAGCTACACATGCACCGCAGCAATACTGACAATAGCCAAGACATGCAAGCAAACAAAATGTCCATCAACAGATAAATGGACAAAGAAGAAGCGTAATACGTACCGAATGGAATAGTTGCCTCGGGAAAAAAATGAACAGTGCCGTTTTCAGGACTGCAGAGGAGCCTAGAAATAATCATATTAGGTTCAGTAAGTCAAAAGGGAATGGCAAATCTCCTATGGTATCATTTATACATGTTATCCTAAGATTGCTACCAATGAACATATTTTCACAGAAAAAGACACTCAGAGATTTGTAAAACAAAATAATGGTTAACCAAAATGAAAGGTGGGAGGATGGATAAATTAGGATTATGGGGCTAACATACATATACTAATGTATGTTAAATGTATAGAAACAAATAACCTATAAACTATATGAATTATATAATCACCAATACATATAAAATATATAATGACAAAACACCTACCAAATCCCAAGGGAGGTCTACTCAACATTCTGTAATAACATACATGGTAACAGGATCCGAAGATGAACAGACATATGTATGAATCATTGAGCAGATTCTGTACAGCCAGACAATCCCAACACTCTAATCAAATTTACTCTGATAAGAAATATAAATTAAATTTATAAAACAAACATAAGTAAGGAGACATAACCTTCTGGGGGCAGGTCCCAGCACATTCCACTCTAATTTACAACCTCGGAACACTACCTCCAGGAAGACTCTGTTGCCCTAGTAACAAGAGTTGAGAACGTAACAATGCTGCCGCCTTGTGGCTGTTTGCCACAACAACAGGTTCAAACCCAGTGCTAATGGGTGCTTAATAGTCCCAAGGACTGCAGGGCCGTAAATGACACCTGCCCTCAAAAAATGCCCTGGGGTAGGGAATAGGCAAGAAATTTCAACACATGACAAATTTTTCAAGAAGTCAATATGAAGAGGGAAGTTGTACTCACTCCTTAATAAAAAAAGGAAAAGAAAAAAGCAGGACATGCCTAAAGCTCAGGATAAGAAATTAGTAGCCACATGCTAATCCAACCTCCAAAAGGGTTTCAGCTCACACCAGTCCAATGAGCATCGGCAAAGAGTCGACAAACGATAAATGCTGAAGGGATTTTAGAGAACTGCGCACCTTCTGGCTGCTGGTGGGAGGTAAATTAGTAACAGCACTTACGAAAATGGAATGGAGCTGCTTTAAAAGGTAACAAGGGAGCTACCATAGGATGCGGCAGGGCACCTTTTAGGCCCATAACCTAAGACCACCAGAATGGGAAAGACAGAGGCAGGCAAATGTGCACTGCAGCAATATTGAAAGAGCCAAGACATGGAAGCAAAACAAAGGTTTATAAACAGGTAAATGGACAAAGAAGAAGTGGTATATGGAAAGATTGGAATATTAGTCACGAAAAAAATAAAAGAATGGCATAAGCAGAACCACGGATGAGCCTAGAGATAATCACACAACGTGAAGTAAGTCAGAATGCGAAAGACAAATGTCCTCGGGTATCACTTATGTCATCTGATTATTCATAAAAAGAACATATTTCCACAGAGAAAGACAATCTCAGATTGAGAAGAAAAACTAATGGTTAAGCCAAAGAAAAGGTGTGAGGAATGAATAAATTAAGATATTGGGGTCAACAACCATTTACTAATACATACAAAATTTATCATCCCCAAAGACCTATGGAATACCAAGGGTGGTCTACTCAACACTTTGTAATAACCTACATGGAAAAGGACACAAATATCAAGAGATATATGTCAATGTGTAAATGAACAAGATTCTGTACACCTAGAACAAAAGACATTTTTCAATCAAATCTGCTCTGATAAAATCTACAATTTAAAGACACAAACAAGAATTAAGGAGGCAAAACTTATGGGGGTTTGCCCTGGCACATTCCACTCTAATCTGCAACCTAAAATCACAACTTGCACCAAGATTCTGTTTCCCTAGCAAGCAGAGTTGGCAACGTAGAAATGCTGCCACCCTAAGGCCGTTTCCTTAAACAGCAACTTTCAATCTACTGCTAATAGTCACTAATATTCACAAGGACTGCCGGGCTGTAAATGACTCATGCCCTCAAAAAATGTCCTGGGGTAGGGAATGGCCAAAAAAGTTCACAACACGGAAAACTTTTCAAGAAAAGAGTTTGAAGAGGTAAGTGTTACTCACTCTGTTATTTAAAAAAAGAAGAAGAACAGGGATAAAAGCTCAATTTCAGGAATTATTTATTGGTTCGGTGCAAATCCAAACTACAAAAGGACTTCGCCACCCGATATTCAAAATGCCATCCATCAAAAGTCTACAAACAATGAATGCTGACGGGTTAGTGGAGAAAGGCATACCCACTATGCTGTTCGTTGGATGTAAACTGGTAACAGCTCATCATGAGAACAGAATGGAGCTGCATTTAAAAGGTAAAAACTGAGCTACCATGGGATGCGGCCCATCCCCTAATGGGCCAATAACCTAAGGAGACCAGAATAGGAAAGGCACAGACAGCTACACATGCACCGCAGCAATACTGACAATAGCCAAGACATGCAAGCAAACAAAATGTCCATCAACAGATAAATGGACAAAGAAGAAGCGTAATACGTACCGAATGGAATAGTTGCCTCGGGAAAAAAATGAACAGTGCCGTTTTCAGGACTGCAGAGGAGCCTAGAAATAATCATATTAGGTTCAGTAAGTCAAAAGGGAATGACAAATCTCCTATGGTATCATTTATACATGTTATCCTAAGATTGCTACCAATGAACATATTTTCACAGAAAAAGACACTCAGAGATTTGTAAAACAAAATAATGGTTAACCAAAATGAAAGGTGGGAGGATGGATAAATTAGGATTATGGGGCTAACATACATATACTAATGTATGTTAAATGTATAGAAACAAATAACCTATAAACTATATGAATTATATAATCACCAATACATATAAAATATATAATGACAAAACACCTACCAAATCCCAAGGGAGGTCTACTCAACATTCTGTAATAACATACATGGTAACAGGATCCGAAGATGAACAGACATATGTACGAATCATTGAGCAGATTCTGTACAGCCAGACAATCCCAACACTCTAATCAAATTTACTCTGATAAGAAATATAAATTAAATTTATAAAACAAACATAAGTAAGGAGACATAACCTTCTGGGGGCAGGTCCCAGCACATTCCACTCTAATTTACAACCTCGGAACACTACCTCCAGGAAGACTCTGTTGCCCTAGTAACAAGAGTTGAGAACGTAACAATGCTGCCGCCTTGTGGCTGTTTGCCACAACAACAGGTTCAAACCCAGTGCTAATGGGTGCTTAATAGTCCCAAGGACTGCAGGGCCGTAAATGACACCTGCCCTCAAAAAATGCCCTGGGGTAGGGAATAGGCAAGAAATTTCAACACATGACAAATTTTTCAAGAAGTCAATATGAAGAGGGAAGTTGTACTCACTCCTTAATAAAAAAAGGAAAAGAAAAAAGCAGGACATGCCTAAAGCTCAGGATAAGAAATTAGTAGCCACATGCTAATCCAACCTCCAAAAGGGTTTCAGCTCACACCAGTCCAATGAGCATCGGCAAAGAGTCGACAAACGATAAATGCTGAAGGGATTTTAGAGAACTGCGCACCTTCTGGCTGCTGGTGGGAGGTAAATTAGTAACAGCACTTACGAAAATGGAATGGAGCTGCTTTAAAAGGTAACAAGGGAGCTACCATAGGATGCGGCAGGGCACCTTTTAGGCCCATAACCTAAGACCACCAGAATGGGAAAGACAGAGGCAGGCAAATGTGCACTGCAGCAATATTGAAAGAGCCAAGACATGGAAGCAAAACAAAGGTTTATAAACAGGTAAATGGACAAAGAAGAAGTGGTATATGGAAAGATTGGAATATTAGTCACGAAAAAAATAAAAGAATGGCATAAGCAGAACCACGGATGAGCCTAGAGATAATCACACAACGTGAAGTAAGTCAGAATGCGAAAGACAAATGTCCTCGGGTATCACTTATGTCATCTGATTATTCATAAAAAGAACATATTTCCACAGAGAAAGACAATCTCAGATTGAGAAGAAAAACTAATGGTTAAGCCAAAGAAAAGGTGTGAGGAATGAATAAATTAAGATATTGGGGTCAACAACCATTTACTAATACATACAAAATTTATCATCCCCAAAGACCTATGGAATACCAAGGGTGGTCTACTCAACACTTTGTAATAACCTACATGGAAAAGGACACAAATATCAAGAGATATATGTCAATGTGTAAATGAACAAGATTCTGTACACCTAGAACAAAAGACATTTTTCAATCAAATCTGCTCTGATAAAATCTACAATTTAAAGACACAAACAAGAATTAAGGAGGCAAAACTTATGGGGGTTTGCCCTGGCACATTCCACTCTAATCTGCAACCTAAAATCACAACTTGCACCAAGATTCTGTTTCCCTAGCAAGCAGAGTTGGCAACGTAGAAATGCTGCCACCCTAAGGCCGTTTCCTTAAACAGCAACTTTCAATCTACTGCTAATAGTCACTAATATTCACAAGGACTGCCGGGCTGTAAATGACTCATGCCCTCAAAAAATGTCCTGGGGTAGGGAATGGCCAGAAAAGTTCACAACACGGAAAACTTTTCAAGAAAAGAGTTTGAAGAGGTAAGTGTTACTCACTCTGTTATTTAAAAAAAGAAGAAGAACAGGGATAAAAGCTCAATTTCAGGAATTATTTATTGGTTCGGTGCAAATCCAAACTACAAAAGGACTTCGCCACCCGATATTCAAAATGCCATCCATCAAAAGTCTACAAACAATGAATGCTGACGGGTTAGTGGAGAAAGGCATACCCACTATGCTGTTCGTTGGATGTAAACTGGTAACAGCTCATCATGAGAACAGAATGGAGCTGCATTTAAAAGGTAAAAACTGAGCTACCATGGGATGCGGCCCATCCCCTAATGGGCCAATAACCTAAGGAGACCAGAATAGGAAAGGCACAGACAGCTACACATGCACCGCAGCAATACTGACAATAGCCAAGACATGCAAGCAAACAAAATGTCCATCAACAGATAAATGGACAAAGAAGAAGCGTAATACGTACCGAATGGAATAGTTGCCTCGGGAAAAAAATGAACAGTGCCGTTTTCAGGACTGCAGAGGAGCCTAGAAATAATCATATTAGGTTCAGTAAGTCAAAAGGGAATGGCAAATCTCCTACGGTATCATTTATACATGTTATCCTAAGATTGCTACCAATGAACATATTTTCACAGAAAAAGACACTCAGAGATTTGTAAAACAAAATAATGGTTAACCAAAATGAAAGGTGGGAGGATGGATAAATTAGGATTATGGGGCTAACATACATATACTAATGTATGTTAAATGTATAGAAACAAATAACCTATAAACTATATGAATTATATAATCACCAATACATATAAAATATATAATGACAAAACACCTACCAAATACCAAGGGAGGTCTACTCAACATTCTGTAATAACATACATGGTAACAGGATCCGAAGATGAACAGACATATGTATGAATCATTGAGCAGATTCTGTACAGCCAGACAATCCCAACACTCTAATCAAATTTACTCTGATAAGAAATATAAATTAAATTTATAAAACAAACATAAGTAAGGAGACATAACCTTCTGGGGGCAGGTCCCAGCACATTCCACTCTAATTTACAACCTCGGAACACTACCTCCAGGAAGACTCTGTTGCCCTAGTAACAAGAGTTGAGAACGTAACAATGCTGCCGCCTTGTGGCTGTTTGCCACAACAACAGGTTCAAACCCAGTGCTAATGGGTGCTTAATAGTCCCAAGGACTGCAGGGCCGTAAATGACACCTGCCCTCAAAAAATGCCCTGGGGTAGGGAATAGGCAAGAAATTTCAACACATGACAAATTTTTCAAGAAGTCAATATGAAGAGGGAAGTTGTACTCACTCCTTAATAAAAAAAGGAAAAGAAAAAAGCAGGACATGCCTAAAGCTCAGGATAAGAAATTAGTAGCCACATGCTAATCCAACCTCCAAAAGGGTTTCAGCTCACACCAGTCCAATGAGCATCGGCAAAGAGTCGACAAACGATAAATGCTGAAGGGATTTTAGAGAACTGCGCACCTTCTGGCTGCTGGTGGGAGGTAAATTAGTAACAGCACTTACGAAAATGGAATGGAGCTGCTTTAAAAGGTAACAAGGGAGCTACCATAGGATGCGGCAGGGCACCTTTTAGGCCCATAACCTAAGACCACCAGAATGGGAAAGACAGAGGCAGGCAAATGTGCACTGCAGCAATATTGAAAGAGCCAAGACATGGAAGCAAAACAAAGGTTTATAAACAGGTAAATGGACAAAGAAGAAGTGGTATATGGAAAGATTGGAATATTAGTCACGAAAAAAATAAAAGAATGGCATAAGCAGAACCACGGATGAGCCTAGAGATAATCACACAACGTGAAGTAAGTCAGAATGCGAAAGACAAATGTCCTCGGGTATCACTTATGTCATCTGATTATTCATAAAAAGAACATATTTCCACAGAGAAAGACAATCTCAGATTGAGAAGAAAAACTAATGGTTAAGCCAAAGAAAAGGTGTGAGGAATGAATAAATTAAGATATTGGGGTCAACAACCATTTACTAATACATACAAAATTTATCATCCCCAAAGACCTATGGAATACCAAGGGTGGTCTACTCAACACTTTGTAATAACCTACATGGAAAAGGACACAAATATCAAGAGATATATGTCAATGTGTAAATGAACAAGATTCTGTACACCTAGAACAAAAGACATTTTTCAATCAAATCTGCTCTGATAAAATCTACAATTTAAAGACACAAACAAGAATTAAGGAGGCAAAACTTATGGGGGTTTGCCCTGGCACATTCCACTCTAATCTGCAACCTAAAATCACAACTTGCACCAAGATTCTGTTTCCCTAGCAAGCAGAGTTGGCAACGTAGAAATGCTGCCACCCTAAGGCCGTTTCCTTAAACAGCAACTTTCAATCTACTGCTAATAGTCACTAATATTCACAAGGACTGCCGGGCTGTAAATGACTCATGCCCTCAAAAAATGTCCTGGGGTAGGGAATGGCCAAAAAAGTTCACAACACGGAAAACTTTTCAAGAAAAGAGTTTGAAGAGGTAAGTGTTACTCACTCTGTTATTTAAAAAAAGAAGAAGAACAGGGATAAAAGCTCAATTTCAGGAATTATTTATTGGTTCGGTGCAAATCCAAACTACAAAAGGACTTCGCCACCCGATATTCAAAATGCCATCCATCAAAAGTCTACAAACAATGAATGCTGACGGGTTAGTGGAGAAAGGCATACCCACTATGCTGTTCGTTGGATGTAAACTGGTAACAGCTCATCATGAGAACAGAATGGAGCTGCATTTAAAAGGTAAAAACTGAGCTACCATGGGATGCGGCCCATCCCCTAATGGGCCAATAACCTAAGGAGACCAGAATAGGAAAGGCACAGACAGCTACACATGCACCGCAGCAATACTGACAATAGCCAAGACATGCAAGCAAACAAAATGTCCATCAACAGATAAATGGACAAAGAAGAAGCGTAATACGTACCGAATGGAATAGTTGCCTCGGGAAAAAAATGAACAGTGCCGTTTTCAGGACTGCAGAGGAGCCTAGAAATAATCATATTAGGTTCAGTAAGTCAAAAGGGAATGACAAATCTCCTATGGTATCATTTATACATGTTATCCTAAGATTGCTACCAATGAACATATTTTCACAGAAAAAGACACTCAGAGATTTGTAAAACAAAATAATGGTTAACCAAAATGAAAGGTGGGAGGATGGATAAATTAGGATTATGGGGCTAACATACATATACTAATGTATGTTAAATGTATAGAAACAAATAACCTATAAACTATATGAATTATATAATCACCAATACATATAAAATATATAATGACAAAACACCTACCAAATCCCAAGGGAGGTCTACTCAACATTCTGTAATAACATACATGGTAACAGGATCCGAAGATGAACAGACATATGTACGAATCATTGAGCAGATTCTGTACAGCCAGACAATCCCAACACTCTAATCAAATTTACTCTGATAAGAAATATAAATTAAATTTATAAAACAAACATAAGTAAGGAGACATAACCTTCTGGGGGCAGGTCCCAGCACATTCCACTCTAATTTACAACCTCGGAACACTACCTCCAGGAAGACTCTGTTGCCCTAGTAACAAGAGTTGAGAACGTAACAATGCTGCCGCCTTGTGGCTGTTTGCCACAACAACAGGTTCAAACCCAGTGCTAATGGGTGCTTAATAGTCCCAAGGACTGCAGGGCCGTAAATGACACCTGCCCTCAAAAAATGCCCTGGGGTAGGGAATAGGCAAGAAATTTCAACACATGACAAATTTTTCAAGAAGTCAATATGAAGAGGGAAGTTGTACTCACTCCTTAATAAAAAAAGGAAAAGAAAAAAGCAGGACATGCCTAAAGCTCAGGATAAGAAATTAGTAGCCACATGCTAATCCAACCTCCAAAAGGGTTTCAGCTCACACCAGTCCAATGAGCATCGGCAAAGAGTCGACAAACGATAAATGCTGAAGGGATTTTAGAGAACTGCGCACCTTCTGGCTGCTGGTGGGAGGTAAATTAGTAACAGCACTTACGAAAATGGAATGGAGCTGCTTTAAAAGGTAACAAGGGAGCTACCATAGGATGCGGCAGGGCACCTTTTAGGCCCATAACCTAAGACCACCAGAATGGGAAAGACAGAGGCAGGCAAATGTGCACTGCAGCAATATTGAAAGAGCCAAGACATGGAAGCAAAACAAAGGTTTATAAACAGGTAAATGGACAAAGAAGAAGTGGTATATGGAAAGATTGGAATATTAGTCACGAAAAAAATAAAAGAATGGCATAAGCAGAACCACGGATGAGCCTAGAGATAATCACACAACGTGAAGTAAGTCAGAATGCGAAAGACAAATGTCCTCGGGTATCACTTATGTCATCTGATTATTCATAAAAAGAACATATTTCCACAGAGAAAGACAATCTCAGATTGAGAAGAAAAACTAATGGTTAAGCCAAAGAAAAGGTGTGAGGAATGAATAAATTAAGATATTGGGGTCAACAACCATTTACTAATACATACAAAATTTATCATCCCCAAAGACCTATGGAATACCAAGGGTGGTCTACTCAACACTTTGTAATAACCTACATGGAAAAGGACACAAATATCAAGAGATATATGTCAATGTGTAAATGAACAAGATTCTGTACACCTAGAACAAAAGACATTTTTCAATCAAATCTGCTCTGATAAAATCTACAATTTAAAGACACAAACAAGAATTAAGGAGGCAAAACTTATGGGGGTTTGCCCTGGCACATTCCACTCTAATCTGCAACCTAAAATCACAACTTGCACCAAGATTCTGTTTCCCTAGCAAGCAGAGTTGGCAACGTAGAAATGCTGCCACCCTAAGGCCGTTTCCTTAAACAGCAACTTTCAATCTACTGCTAATAGTCACTAATATTCACAAGGACTGCCGGGCTGTAAATGACTCATGCCCTCAAAAAATGTCCTGGGGTAGGGAATGGCCAAAAAAGTTCACAACACGGAAAACTTTTCAAGAAAAGAGTTTGAAGAGGTAAGTGTTACTCACTCTGTTATTTAAAAAAAGAAGAAGAACAGGGATAAAAGCTCAAATTCAGGAATTATTTATTGGTTCGGTGCAAATCCAAACTACAAAAGGACTTCGCCACCCGATATTCAAAATGCCATCCATCAAAAGTCTACAAACAATGAATGCTGACGGGTTAGTGGAGAAAGGCATACCCACTATGCTGTTCGTTGGATGTAAACTGGTAACAGCTCATCATGAGAACAGAATGGAGCTGCATTTAAAAGGTAAAAACTGAGCTACCATGGGATGCGGCCCATCCCCTAATGGGCCAATAACCTAAGGAGACCAGAATAGGAAAGGCACAGACAGCTACACATGCACCGCAGCAATACTGACAATAGCCAAGACATGCAAGCAAACAAAATGTCCATCAACAGATAAATGGACAAAGAAGAAGCGTAATACGTACCGAATGGAATAGTTGCCTCGGGAAAAAAATGAACAGTGCCGTTTTCAGGACTGCAGAGGAGCCTAGAAATAATCATATTAGGTTCAGTAAGTCAAAAGGGAATGACAAATCTCCTATGGTATCATTTATACATGTTATCCTAAGATTGCTACCAATGAACATATTTTCACAGAAAAAGACACTCAGAGATTTGTAAAACAAAATAATGGTTAACCAAAATGAAAGGTGGGAGGATGGATAAATTAGGATTATGGGGCTAACATACATATACTAATGTATGTTAAATGTATAGAAACAAATAACCTATAAACTATATGAATTATATAATCACCAATACATATAAAATATATAATGACAAAACACCTACCAAATACCAAGGGAGGTCTACTCAACATTCTGTAATAACATACATGGTAACAGGATCCGAAGATGAACAGACATATGTATGAATCATTGAGCAGATTCTGTACAGCCAGACAATCCCAACACTCTAATCAAATTTACTCTGATAAGAAATATAAATTAAATTTATAAAACAAACATAAGTAAGGAGACATAACCTTCTGGGGGCAGGTCCCAGCACATTCCACTCTAATTTACAACCTCGGAACACTACCTCCAGGAAGACTCTGTTGCCCTAGTAACAAGAGTTGAGAACGTAACAATGCTGCCGCCTTGTGGCTGTTTGCCACAACAACAGGTTCAAACCCAGTGCTAATGGGTGCTTAATAGTCCCAAGGACTGCAGGGCCGTAAATGACACCTGCCCTCAAAAAATGCCCTGGGGTAGGGAATAGGCAAGAAATTTCAACACATGACAAATTTTTCAAGAAGTCAATATGAAGAGGGAAGTTGTACTCACTCCTTAATAAAAAAAGGAAAAGAAAAAAGCAGGACATGCCTAAAGCTCAGGATAAGAAATTAGTAGCCACATGCTAATCCAACCTCCAAAAGGGTTTCAGCTCACACCAGTCCAATGAGCATCGGCAAAGAGTCGACAAACGATAAATGCTGAAGGGATTTTAGAGAACTGCGCACCTTCTGGCTGCTGGTGGGAGGTAAATTAGTAACAGCACTTACGAAAATGGAATGGAGCTGCTTTAAAAGGTAACAAGGGAGCTACCATAGGATGCGGCAGGGCACCTTTTAGGCCCATAACCTAAGACCACCAGAATGGGAAAGACAGAGGCAGGCAAATGTGCACTGCAGCAATATTGAAAGAGCCAAGACATGGAAGCAAAACAAAGGTTTATAAACAGGTAAATGGACAAAGAAGAAGTGGTATATGGAAAGATTGGAATATTAGTCACGAAAAAAATAAAAGAATGGCATAAGCAGAACCACGGATGAGCCTAGAGATAATCACACAACGTGAAGTAAGTCAGAATGCGAAAGACAAATGTCCTCGGGTATCACTTATGTCATCTGATTATTCATAAAAAGAACATATTTCCACAGAGAAAGACAATCTCAGATTGAGAAGAAAAACTAATGGTTAAGCCAAAGAAAAGGTGTGAGGAATGAATAAATTAAGATATTGGGGTCAACAACCATTTACTAATACATACAAAATTTATCATCCCCAAAGACCTATGGAATACCAAGGGTGGTCTACTCAACACTTTGTAATAACCTACATGGAAAAGGACACAAATATCAAGAGATATATGTCAATGTGTAAATGAACAAGATTCTGTACACCTAGAACAAAAGACATTTTTCAATCAAATCTGCTCTGATAAAATCTACAATTTAAAGACACAAACAAGAATTAAGGAGGCAAAACTTATGGGGGTTTGCCCTGGCACATTCCACTCTAATCTGCAACCTAAAATCACAACTTGCACCAAGATTCTGTTTCCCTAGCAAGCAGAGTTGGCAACGTAGAAATGCTGCCACCCTAAGGCCGTTTCCTTAAACAGCAACTTTCAATCTACTGCTAATAGTCACTAATATTCACAAGGACTGCCGGGCTGTAAATGACTCATGCCCTCAAAAAATGTCCTGGGGTAGGGAATGGCCAAAAAAGTTCACAACACGGAAAACTTTTCAAGAAAAGAGTTTGAAGAGGTAAGTGTTACTCACTCTGTTATTTAAAAAAAGAAGAAGAACAGGGATAAAAGCTCA
Organism: Balaenoptera physalus; assembly: GCF_965194825.1. Lineage (NCBI taxonomy): Eukaryota > Metazoa > Chordata > Mammalia > Artiodactyla > Balaenopteridae > Balaenoptera > Balaenoptera physalus. The sequence continues at coordinate 83,022 of NW_028125820.1, forward strand.
ATTTCAGGAATTATTTATTGGTTCGGTGCAAATCCAAACTACAAAAGGACTTCGCCACCCGATATTCAAAATGCCATCCATCAAAAGTCTACAAACAATGAATGCTGACGGGTTAGTGGAGAAAGGCATACCCACTATGCTGTTCGTTGGATGTAAACTGGTAACAGCTCATCATGAGAACAGAATGGAGCTGCATTTAAAAGGTAAAAACTGAGCTACCATGGGATGCGGCCCATCCCCTAATGGGCCAATAACCTAAGGAGACCAGAATAGGAAAGGCACAGACAGCTACACATGCACCGCAGCAATACTGACAATAGCCAAGACATGCAAGCAAACAAAATGTCCATCAACAGATAAATGGACAAAGAAGAAGCGTAATACGTACCGAATGGAATAGTTGCCTCGGGAAAAAAATGAACAGTGCCGTTTTCAGGACTGCAGAGGAGCCTAGAAATAATCATATTAGGTTCAGTAAGTCAAAAGGGAATGACAAATCTCCTATGGTATCATTTATACATGTTATCCTAAGATTGCTACCAATGAACATATTTTCACAGAAAAAGACACTCAGAGATTTGTAAAACAAAATAATGGTTAACCAAAATGAAAGGTGGGAGGATGGATAAATTAGGATTATGGGGCTAACATACATATACTAATGTATGTTAAATGTATAGAAACAAATAACCTATAAACTATATGAATTATATAATCACCAATACATATAAAATATATAATGACAAAACACCTACCAAATACCAAGGGAGGTCTACTCAACATTCTGTAATAACATACATGGTAACAGGATCCGAAGATGAACAGACATATGTATGAATCATTGAGCAGATTCTGTACAGCCAGACAATCCCAACACTCTAATCAAATTTACTCTGATAAGAAATATAAATTAAATTTATAAAACAAACATAAGTAAGGAGACATAACCTTCTGGGGGCAGGTCCCAGCACATTCCACTCTAATTTACAACCTCGGAACACTACCTCCAGGAAGACTCTGTTGCCCTAGTAACAAGAGTTGAGAACGTAACAATGCTGCCGCCTTGTGGCTGTTTGCCACAACAACAGGTTCAAACCCAGTGCTAATGGGTGCTTAATAGTCCCAAGGACTGCAGGGCCGTAAATGACACCTGCCCTCAAAAAATGCCCTGGGGTAGGGAATAGGCAAGAAATTTCAACACATGACAAATTTTTCAAGAAGTCAATATGAAGAGGGAAGTTGTACTCACTCCTTAATAAAAAAAGGAAAAGAAAAAAGCAGGACATGCCTAAAGCTCAGGATAAGAAATTAGTAGCCACATGCTAATCCAACCTCCAAAAGGGTTTCAGCTCACACCAGTCCAATGAGCATCGGCAAAGAGTCGACAAACGATAAATGCTGAAGGGATTTTAGAGAACTGCGCACCTTCTGGCTGCTGGTGGGAGGTAAATTAGTAACAGCACTTACGAAAATGGAATGGAGCTGCTTTAAAAGGTAACAAGGGAGCTACCATAGGATGCGGCAGGGCACCTTTTAGGCCCATAACCTAAGACCACCAGAATGGGAAAGACAGAGGCAGGCAAATGTGCACTGCAGCAATATTGAAAGAGCCAAGACATGGAAGCAAAACAAAGGTTTATAAACAGGTAAATGGACAAAGAAGAAGTGGTATATGGAAAGATTGGAATATTAGTCACGAAAAAAATAAAAGAATGGCATAAGCAGAACCACGGATGAGCCTAGAGATAATCACACAACGTGAAGTAAGTCAGAATGCGAAAGACAAATGTCCTCGGGTATCACTTATGTCATCTGATTATTCATAAAAAGAACATATTTCCACAGAGAAAGACAATCTCAGATTGAGAAGAAAAACTAATGGTTAAGCCAAAGAAAAGGTGTGAGGAATGAATAAATTAAGATATTGGGGTCAACAACCATTTACTAATACATACAAAATTTATCATCCCCAAAGACCTATGGAATACCAAGGGTGGTCTACTCAACACTTTGTAATAACCTACATGGAAAAGGACACAAATATCAAGAGATATATGTCAATGTGTAAATGAACAAGATTCTGTACACCTAGAACAAAAGACATTTTTCAATCAAATCTGCTCTGATAAAATCTACAATTTAAAGACACAAACAAGAATTAAGGAGGCAAAACTTATGGGGGTTTGCCCTGGCACATTCCACTCTAATCTGCAACCTAAAATCACAACTTGCACCAAGATTCTGTTTCCCTAGCAAGCAGAGTTGGCAACGTAGAAATGCTGCCACCCTAAGGCCGTTTCCTTAAACAGCAACTTTCAATCTACTGCTAATAGTCACTAATATTCACAAGGACTGCCGGGCTGTAAATGACTCATGCCCTCAAAAAATGTCCTGGGGTAGGGAATGGCCAAAAAAGTTCACAACACGGAAAACTTTTCAAGAAAAGAGTTTGAAGAGGTAAGTGTTACTCACTCTGTTATTTAAAAAAAGAAGAAGAACAGGGATAAAAGCTCAATTTCAGGAATTATTTATTGGTTCGGTGCAAATCCAAACTACAAAAGGACTTCGCCACCCGATATTCAAAATGCCATCCATCAAAAGTCTACAAACAATGAATGCTGACGGGTTAGTGGAGAAAGGCATACCCACTATGCTGTTCGTTGGATGTAAACTGGTAACAGCTCATCATGAGAACAGAATGGAGCTGCATTTAAAAGGTAAAAACTGAGCTACCATGGGATGCGGCCCATCCCCTAATGGGCCAATAACCTAAGGAGACCAGAATAGGAAAGGCACAGACAGCTACACATGCACCGCAGCAATACTGACAATAGCCAAGACATGCAAGCAAACAAAATGTCCATCAACAGATAAATGGACAAAGAAGAAGCGTAATACGTACCGAATGGAATAGTTGCCTCGGGAAAAAAATGAACAGTGCCGTTTTCAGGACTGCAGAGGAGCCTAGAAATAATCATATTAGGTTCAGTAAGTCAAAAGGGAATGACAAATCTCCTATGGTATCATTTATACATGTTATCCTAAGATTGCTACCAATGAACATATTTTCACAGAAAAAGACACTCAGAGATTTGTAAAACAAAATAATGGTTAACCAAAATGAAAGGTGGGAGGATGGATAAATTAGGATTATGGGGCTAACATACATATACTAATGTATGTTAAATGTATAGAAACAAATAACCTATAAACTATATGAATTATATAATCACCAATACATATAAAATATATAATGACAAAACACCTACCAAATCCCAAGGGAGGTCTACTCAACATTCTGTAATAACATACATGGTAACAGGATCCGAAGATGAACAGACATATGTACGAATCATTGAGCAGATTCTGTACAGCCAGACAATCCCAACACTCTAATCAAATTTACTCTGATAAGAAATATAAATTAAATTTATAAAACAAACATAAGTAAGGAGACATAACCTTCTGGGGGCAGGTCCCAGCACATTCCACTCTAATTTACAACCTCGGAACACTACCTCCAGGAAGACTCTGTTGCCCTAGTAACAAGAGTTGAGAACGTAACAATGCTGCCGCCTTGTGGCTGTTTGCCACAACAACAGGTTCAAACCCAGTGCTAATGGGTGCTTAATAGTCCCAAGGACTGCAGGGCCGTAAATGACACCTGCCCTCAAAAAATGCCCTGGGGTAGGGAATAGGCAAGAAATTTCAACACATGACAAATTTTTCAAGAAGTCAATATGAAGAGGGAAGTTGTACTCACTCCTTAATAAAAAAAGGAAAAGAAAAAAGCAGGACATGCCTAAAGCTCAGGATAAGAAATTAGTAGCCACATGCTAATCCAACCTCCAAAAGGGTTTCAGCTCACACCAGTCCAATGAGCATCGGCAAAGAGTCGACAAACGATAAATGCTGAAGGGATTTTAGAGAACTGCGCACCTTCTGGCTGCTGGTGGGAGGTAAATTAGTAACAGCACTTACGAAAATGGAATGGAGCTGCTTTAAAAGGTAACAAGGGAGCTACCATAGGATGCGGCAGGGCACCTTTTAGGCCCATAACCTAAGACCACCAGAATGGGAAAGACAGAGGCAGGCAAATGTGCACTGCAGCAATATTGAAAGAGCCAAGACATGGAAGCAAAACAAAGGTTTATAAACAGGTAAATGGACAAAGAAGAAGTGGTATATGGAAAGATTGGAATATTAGTCACGAAAAAAATAAAAGAATGGCATAAGCAGAACCACGGATGAGCCTAGAGATAATCACACAACGTGAAGTAAGTCAGAATGCGAAAGACAAATGTCCTCGGGTATCACTTATGTCATCTGATTCTTCATAAAAAGAACATATTTCCACAGAGAAAGACAATCTCAGATTGAGAAGAAAAACTAATGGTTAAGCCAAAGAAAAGGTGTGAGGAATGAATAAATTAAGATATTGGGGTCAACAACCATTTACTAATACATACAAAATTTATCATCCCCAAAGACCTATGGAATACCAAGGGTGGTCTACTCAACACTTTGTAATAACCTACATGGAAAAGGACACAAATATCAAGAGATATATGTCAATGTGTAAATGAACAAGATTCTGTACACCTAGAACAAAAGACATTTTTCAATCAAATCTGCTCTGATAAAATCTACAATTTAAAGACACAAACAAGAATTAAGGAGGCAAAACTTATGGGGGTTTGCCCTGGCACATTCCACTCTAATCTGCAACCTAAAATCACAACTTGCACCAAGATTCTGTTTCCCTAGCAAGCAGAGTTGGCAACGTAGAAATGCTGCCACCCTAAGGCCGTTTCCTTAAACAGCAACTTTCAATCTACTGCTAATAGTCACTAATATTCACAAGGACTGCCGGGCTGTAAATGACTCATGCCCTCAAAAAATGTCCTGGGGTAGGGAATGGCCAAAAAAGTTCACAACACGGAAAACTTTTCAAGAAAAGAGTTTGAAGAGGTAAGTGTTACTCACTCTGTTATTTAAAAAAAGAAGAAGAACAGGGATAAAAGCTCAATTTCAGGAATTATTTATTGGTTCGGTGCAAATCCAAACTACAAAAGGACTTCGCCACCCGATATTCAAAATGCCATCCATCAAAAGTCTACAAACAATGAATGCTGACGGGTTAGTGGAGAAAGGCATACCCACTATGCTGTTCGTTGGATGTAAACTGGTAACAGCTCATCATGAGAACAGAATGGAGCTGCATTTAAAAGGTAAAAACTGAGCTACCATGGGATGCGGCCCATCCCCTAATGGGCCAATAACCTAAGGAGACCAGAATAGGAAAGGCACAGACAGCTACACATGCACCGCAGCAATACTGACAATAGCCAAGACATGCAAGCAAACAAAATGTCCATCAACAGATAAATGGACAAAGAAGAAGCGTAATACGTACCGAATGGAATAGTTGCCTCGGGAAAAAAATGAACAGTGCCGTTTTCAGGACTGCAGAGGAGCCTAGAAATAATCATATTAGGTTCAGTAAGTCAAAAGGGAATGGCAAATCTCCTATGGTATCATTTATACATGTTATCCTAAGATTGCTACCAATGAACATATTTTCACAGAAAAAGACACTCAGAGATTTGTAAAACAAAATAATGGTTAACCAAAATGAAAGGTGGGAGGATGGATAAATTAGGATTATGGGGCTAACATACATATACTAATGTATGTTAAATGTATAGAAACAAATAACCTATAAACTATATGAATTATATAATCACCAATACATATAAAATATATAATGACAAAACACCTACCAAATCCCAAGGGAGGTCTACTCAACATTCTGTAATAACATACATGGTAACAGGATCCGAAGATGAACAGACATATGTACGAATCATTGAGCAGATTCTGTACAGCCAGACAATCCCAACACTCTAATCAAATTTACTCTGATAAGAAATATAAATTAAATTTATAAAACAAACATAAGTAAGGAGACATAACCTTCTGGGGGCAGGTCCCAGCACATTCCACTCTAATTTACAACCTCGGAACACTACCTCCAGGAAGACTCTGTTGCCCTAGTAACAAGAGTTGAGAACGTAACAATGCTGCCGCCTTGTGGCTGTTTGCCACAACAACAGGTTCAAACCCAGTGCTAATGGGTGCTTAATAGTCCCAAGGACTGCAGGGCCGTAAATGACACCTGCCCTCAAAAAATGCCCTGGGGTAGGGAATAGGCAAGAAATTTCAACACATGACAAATTTTTCAAGAAGTCAATATGAAGAGGGAAGTTGTACTCACTCCTTAATAAAAAAAGGAAAAGAAAAAAGCAGGACATGCCTAAAGCTCAGGATAAGAAATTAGTAGCCACATGCTAATCCAACCTCCAAAAGGGTTTCAGCTCACACCAGTCCAATGAGCATCGGCAAAGAGTCGACAAACGATAAATGCTGAAGGGATTTTAGAGAACTGCGCACCTTCTGGCTGCTGGTGGGAGGTAAATTAGTAACAGCACTTACGAAAATGGAATGGAGCTGCTTTAAAAGGTAACAAGGGAGCTACCATAGGATGCGGCAGGGCACCTTTTAGGCCCATAACCTAAGACCACCAGAATGGGAAAGACAGAGGCAGGCAAATGTGCACTGCAGCAATATTGAAAGAGCCAAGACATGGAAGCAAAACAAAGGTTTATAAACAGGTAAATGGACAAAGAAGAAGTGGTATATGGAAAGATTGGAATATTAGTCACGAAAAAAATAAAAGAATGGCATAAGCAGAACCACGGATGAGCCTAGAGATAATCACACAACGTGAAGTAAGTCAGAATGCGAAAGACAAATGTCCTCGGGTATCACTTATGTCATCTGATTCTTCATAAAAAGAACATATTTCCACAGAGAAAGACAATCTCAGATTGAGAAGAAAAACTAATGGTTAAGCCAAAGAAAAGGTGTGAGGAATGAATAAATTAAGATATTGGGGTCAACAACCATTTACTAATACATACAAAATTTATCATCCCCAAAGACCTATGGAATACCAAGGGTGGTCTACTCAACACTTTGTAATAACCTACATGGAAAAGGACACAAATATCAAGAGATATATGTCAATGTGTAAATGAACAAGATTCTGTACACCTAGAACAAAAGACATTTTTCAATCAAATCTGCTCTGATAAAATCTACAATTTAAAGACACAAACAAGAATTAAGGAGGCAAAACTTATGGGGGTTTGCCCTGGCACATTCCACTCTAATCTGCAACCTAAAATCACAACTTGCACCAAGATTCTGTTTCCCTAGCAAGCAGAGTTGGCAACGTAGAAATGCTGCCACCCTAAGGCCGTTTCCTTAAACAGCAACTTTCAATCTACTGCTAATAGTCACTAATATTCACAAGGACTGCCGGGCTGTAAATGACTCATGCCCTCAAAAAATGTCCTGGGGTAGGGAATGGCCAAAAAAGTTCACAACACGGAAAACTTTTCAAGAAAAGAGTTTGAAGAGGTAAGTGTTACTCACTCTGTTATTTAAAAAAAGAAGAAGAACAGGGATAAAAGCTCAATTTCAGGAATTATTTATTGGTTCGGTGCAAATCCAAACTACAAAAGGACTTCGCCACCCGATATTCAAAATGCCATCCATCAAAAGTCTACAAACAATGAATGCTGACGGGTTAGTGGAGAAAGGCATACCCACTATGCTGTTCGTTGGATGTAAACTGGTAACAGCTCATCATGAGAACAGAATGGAGCTGCATTTAAAAGGTAAAAACTGAGCTACCATGGGATGCGGCCCATCCCCTAATGGGCCAATAACCTAAGGAGACCAGAATAGGAAAGGCACAGACAGCTACACATGCACCGCAGCAATACTGACAATAGCCAAGACATGCAAGCAAACAAAATGTCCATCAACAGATAAATGGACAAAGAAGAAGCGTAATACGTACCGAATGGAATAGTTGCCTCGGGAAAAAAATGAACAGTGCCGTTTTCAGGACTGCAGAGGAGCCTAGAAATAATCATATTAGGTTCAGTAAGTCAAAAGGGAATGGCAAATCTCCTATGGTATCATTTATACATGTTATCCTAAGATTGCTACCAATGAACATATTTTCACAGAAAAAGACACTCAGAGATTTGTAAAACAAAATAATGGTTAACCAAAATGAAAGGTGGGAGGATGGATAAATTAGGATTATGGGGCTAACATACATATACTAATGTATGTTAAATGTATAGAAACAAATAACCTATAAACTATATGAATTATATAATCACCAATACATATAAAATATATAATGACAAAACACCTACCAAATACCAAGGGAGGTCTACTCAACATTCTGTAATAACATACATGGTAACAGGATCCGAAGATGAACAGACATATGTACGAATCATTGAGCAGATTCTGTACAGCCAGACAATCCCAACACTCTAATCAAATTTACTCTGATAAGAAATATAAATTAAATTTATAAAACAAACATAAGTAAGGAGACATAACCTTCTGGGGGCAGGTCCCAGCACATTCCACTCTAATTTACAACCTCGGAACACTACCTCCAGGAAGACTCTGTTGCCCTAGTAACAAGAGTTGAGAACGTAACAATGCTGCCGCCTTGTGGCTGTTTGCCACAACAACAGGTTCAAACCCAGTGCTAATGGGTGCTTAATAGTCCCAAGGACTGCAGGGCCGTAAATGACACCTGCCCTCAAAAAATGCCCTGGGGTAGGGAATAGGCAAGAAATTTCAACACATGACAAATTTTTCAAGAAGTCAATATGAAGAGGGAAGTTGTACTCACTCCTTAATAAAAAAAGGAAAAGAAAAAAGCAGGACATGCCTAAAGCTCAGGATAAGAAATTAGTAGCCACATGCTAATCCAACCTCCAAAAGGGTTTCAGCTCACACCAGTCCAATGAGCATCGGCAAAGAGTCGACAAACGATAAATGCTGAAGGGATTTTAGAGAACTGCGCACCTTCTGGCTGCTGGTGGGAGGTAAATTAGTGACAGCACTTACGAAAATGGAATGGAGCTGCTTTAAAAGGTAACAAGGGAGCTACCATAGGATGCGGCAGGGCACCTTTTAGGCCCATAACCTAAGACCACCAGAATGGGAAAGACAGAGGCAGGCAAATGTGCACTGCAGCAATATTGAAAGAGCCAAGACATGGAAGCAAAACAAAGGTTTATAAACAGGTAAATGGACAAAGAAGAAGTGGTATATGGAAAGATTGGAATATTAGTCACGAAAAAAATAAAAGAATGGCATAAGCAGAACCACGGATGAGCCTAGAGATAATCACACAACGTGAAGTAAGTCAGAATGCGAAAGACAAATGTCCTCGGGTATCACTTATGTCATCTGATTCTTCATAAAAAGAACATATTTCCACAGAGAAAGACAATCTCAGATTGAGAAGAAAAACTAATGGTTAAGCCAAAGAAAAGGTGTGAGGAATGAATAAATTAAGATATTGGGGTCAACAACCATTTACTAATACATACAAAATTTATCATCCCCAAAGACCTATGGAATACCAAGGGTGGTCTACTCAACACTTTGTAATAACCTACATGGAAAAGGACACAAATATCAAGAGATATATGTCAATGTGTAAATGAACAAGATTCTGTACACCTAGAACAAAAGACATTTTTCAATCAAATCTGCTCTGATAAAATCTACAATTTAAAGACACAAACAAGAATTAAGGAGGCAAAACTTATGGGGGTTTGCCCCGGCACATTCCACTCTAATCTGCAACCTAAAATCACAACTTGCACCAAGATTCTGTTTCCCTAGCAAGCAGAGTTGGCAACGTAGAAATGCTGCCACCCTAAGGCCGTTTCCTTAAACAGCAACTTTCAATCTACTGCTAATAGTCACTAATATTCACAAGGACTGCCGGGCTGTAAATGACTCATGCCCTCAAAAAATGTCCTGGGGTAGGGAATGGCCAAAAAAGTTCACAACACGGAAAACGTTTCAAGAAAAGAGTTTGAAGAGGTAAGTGTTACTCACTCTGTTATTTAAAAAAAGAAGAAGAACAGGGATAAAAGCTCAATTTCAGGAATTATTTATTGGTTCGGTGCAAATCCAAACTACAAAAGGACTTCGCCACCCGATATTCAAAATGCCATCCATCAAAAGTCTACAAACAATGAATGCTGACGGGTTAGTGGAGAAAGGCATACCCACTATGCTGTTCGTTGGATGTAAACTGGTAACAGCTCATCATGAGAACAGAATGGAGCTGCATTTAAAAGGTAAAAACTGAGCTACCATGGGATGCGGCCCATCCCCTAATGGGCCAATAACCTAAGGAGACCAGAATAGGAAAGGCACAGACAGCTACACATGCACCGCAGCAATACTGACAATAGCCAAGACATGCAAGCAAACAAAATGTCCATCAACAGATAAATGGACAAAGAAGAAGCGTAATACGTACCGAATGGAATAGTTGCCTCGGGAAAAAAATGAACAGTGCCGTTTTCAGGACTGCAGAGGAGCCTAGAAATAATCATATTAGGTTCAGTAAGTCAAAAGGGAATGGCAAATCTCCTATGGTATCATTTATACATGTTATCCTAAGATTGCTACCAATGAACATATTTTCACAGAAAAAGACACTCAGAGATTTGTAAAACAAAATAATGGTTAACCAAAATGAAAGGTGGGAGGATGGATAAATTAGGATTATGGGGCTAACATACATATACTAATGTATGTTAAATGTATAGAAACAAATAACCTATAAACTATATGAATTATATAATCACCAATACATATAAAATATATAATGACAAAACACCTACCAAATACCAAGGGAGGTCTACTCAACATTCTGTAATAACATACATGGTAACAGGATCCGAAGATGAACAGACATATGTACGAATCATTGAGCAGATTCTGTACAGCCAGACAATCCCAACACTCTAATCAAATTTACTCTGATAAGAAATATAAATTAAATTTATAAAACAAACATAAGTAAGGAGACATAACCTTCTGGGGGCAGGTCCCAGCACATTCCACTCTAATTTACAACCTCGGAACACTACCTCCAGGAAGACTCTGTTGCCCTAGTAACAAGAGTTGAGAACGTAACAATGCTGCCGCCTTGTGGCTGTTTGCCACAACAACAGGTTCAAACCCAGTGCTAATGGGTGCTTAATAGTCCCAAGGACTGCAGGGCCGTAAATGACACCTGCCCTCAAAAAATGCCCTGGGGTAGGGAATAGGCAAGAAATTTCAACACATGACAAATTTTTCAAGAAGTCAATATGAAGAGGGAAGTTGTACTCACTCCTTAATAAAAAAAGGAAAAGAAAAAAGCAGGACATGCCTAAAGCTCAGGATAAGAAATTAGTAGCCACATGCTAATCCAACCTCCAAAAGGGTTTCAGCTCACACCAGTCCAATGAGCATCGGCAAAGAGTCGACAAACGATAAATGCTGAAGGGATTTTAGAGAACTGCGCACCTTCTGGCTGCTGGTGGGAGGTAAATTAGTGACAGCACTTACGAAAATGGAATGGAGCTGCTTTAAAAGGTAACAAGGGAGCTACCATAGGATGCGGCAGGGCACCTTTTAGGCCCATAACCTAAGACCACCAGAATGGGAAAGACAGAGGCAGGCAAATGTGCACTGCAGCAATATTGAAAGAGCCAAGACATGGAAGCAAAACAAAGGTTTATAAACAGGTAAATGGACAAAGAAGAAGTGGTATATGGAAAGATTGGAATATTAGTCACGAAAAAAATAAAAGAATGGCATAAGCAGAACCACGGATGAGCCTAGAGATAATCACACAACGTGAAGTAAGTCAGAATGCGAAAGACAAATGTCCTCGGGTATCACTTATGTCATCTGATTCTTCATAAAAAGAACATATTTCCACAGAGAAAGACAATCTCAGATTGAGAAGAAAAACTAATGGTTAAGCCAAAGAAAAGGTGTGAGGAATGAATAAATTAAGATATTGGGGTCAACAACCATTTACTAATACATACAAAATTTATCATCCCCAAAGACCTATGGAATACCAAGGGTGGTCTACTCAACACTTTGTAATAACCTACATGGAAAAGGACACAAATATCAAGAGATATATGTCAATGTGTAAATGAACAAGATTCTGTACACCTAGAACAAAAGACATTTTTCAATCAAATCTGCTCTGATAAAATCTACAATTTAAAGACACAAACAAGAATTAAGGAGGCAAAACTTATGGGGGTTTGCCCCGGCACATTCCACTCTAATCTGCAACCTAAAATCACAACTTGCACCAAGATTCTGTTTCCCTAGCAAGCAGAGTTGGCAACGTAGAAATGCTGCCACCCTAAGGCCGTTTCCTTAAACAGCAACTTTCAATCTACTGCTAATAGTCACTAATATTCACAAGGACTGCCGGGCTGTAAATGACTCATGCCCTCAAAAAATGTCCTGGGGTAGGGAATGGCCAAAAAAGTTCACAACACGGAAAACGTTTCAAGAAAAGAGTTTGAAGAGGTAAGTGTTACTCACTCTGTTATTTAAAAAAAGAAGAAGAACAGGGATAAAAGCTCAATTTCAGGAATTATTTATTGGTTCGGTGCAAATCCAAACTACAAAAGGACTTCGCCACCCGATATTCAAAATGCCATCCATCAAAAGTCTACAAACAATGAATGCTGACGGGTTAGTGGAGAAAGGCATACCCACTATGCTGTTCGTTGGATGTAAACTGGTAACAGCTCATCATGAGAACAGAATGGAGCTGCATTTAAAAGGTAAAAACTGAGCTACCATGGGATGCGGCCCATCCCCTAATGGGCCAATAACCTAAGGAGACCAGAATAGGAAAGGCACAGACAGCTACACATGCACCGCAGCAATACTGACAATAGCCAAGACATGCAAGCAAACAAAATGTCCATCAACAGATAAATGGACAAAGAAGAAGCGTAATACGTACCGAATGGAATAGTTGCCTCGGGAAAAAAATGAACAGTGCCGTTTTCAGGACTGCAGAGGAGCCTAGAAATAATCATATTAGGTTCAGTAAGTCAAAAGGGAATGACAAATCTCCTATGGTATCATTTATACATGTTATCCTAAGATTGCTACCAATGAACATATTTACACAGAAAAAGACACTCAGAGATTTGTAAAACAAAATAATGGTTAACCAAAATGAAAGGTGGGAGGATGGATAAATTAGGATTATGGGGCTAACATACATATACTAATGTATGTTAAATGTATAGAAACAAATAACCTATAAACTATATGAATTATATAATCACCAATACATATAAAATATATAATGACAAAACACCTACCAAATACCAAGGGAGGTCTACTCAACATTCTGTAATAACATACATGGTAACAGGATCCGAAGATGAACAGACATATGTATGAATCATTGAGCAGATTCTGTACAGCCAGACAATCCCAACACTCTAATCAAATTTACTCTGATAAGAAATATAAATTAAATTTATAAAACAAACATAAGTAAGGAGACATAACCTTCTGGGGGCAGGTCCCAGCACATTCCACTCTAATTTACAACCTCGGAACACTACCTCCAGGAAGACTCTGTTGCCCTAGTAACAAGAGTTGAGAACGTAACAATGCTGCCGCCTTGTGGCTGTTTGCCACAACAACAGGTTCAAACCCAGTGCTAATGGGTGCTTAATAGTCCCAAGGACTGCAGGGCCGTAAATGACACCTGCCCTCAAAAAATGCCCTGGGGTAGGGAATAGGCAAGAAATTTCAACACATGACAAATTTTTCAAGAAGTCAATATGAAGAGGGAAGTTGTACTCACTCCTTAATAAAAAAAGGAAAAGAAAAAAGCAGGACATGCCTAAAGCTCAGGATAAGAAATTAGTAGCCACATGCTAATCCAACCTCCAAAAGGGTTTCAGCTCACACCAGTCCAATGAGCATCGGCAAAGAGTCGACAAACGATAAATGCTGAAGGGATTTTAGAGAACTGCGCACCTTCTGGCTGCTGGTGGGAGGTAAATTAGTGACAGCACTTACGAAAATGGAATGGAGCTGCTTTAAAAGGTAACAAGGGAGCTACCATAGGATGCGGCAGGGCACCTTTTAGGCCCATAACCTAAGACCACCAGAATGGGAAAGACAGAGGCAGGCAAATGTGCACTGCAGCAATATTGAAATAGCCAAGACATGGAAGCAAAACAAAGGTTTATAAACAGGTAAATGGACAAAGAAGAAGTGGTATATGGAAAGATTGGAATATTAGTCACGAAAAAAATAAAAGAATGGCATAAGCAGAACCACGGATGAGCCTAGAGATAATCACACAACGTGAAGTAAGTCAGAATGCGAAAGACAAATGTCCTCGGGTATCACTTATGTCATCTGATTCTTCATAAAAAGAACATATTTCCACAGAGAAAGACAATCTCAGATTGAGAAGAAAAACTAATGGTTAAGCCAAAGAAAAGGTGTGAGGAATGAATAAATTAAGATATTGGGGTCAACAACCATTTACTAATACATACAAAATTTATCATCCCCAAAGACCTATGGAATACCAAGGGTGGTCTACTCAACACTTTGTAATAACCTACATGGAAAAGGACACAAATATCAAGAGATATATGTCAATGTGTAAATGAACAAGATTCTGTACACCTAGAACAAAAGACATTTTTCAATCAAATCTGCTCTGATAAAATCTACAATTTAAAGACACAAACAAGAATTAAGGAGGCAAAACTTATGGGGGTTTGCCCTGGCACATTCCACTCTAATCTGCAACCTAAAATCACAACTTGCACCAAGATTCTGTTTCCCTAGCAAGCAGAGTTGGCAACGTAGAAATGCTGCCACCCTAAGGCCGTTTCCTTAAACAGCAACTTTCAATCTACTGCTAATAGTCACTAATATTCACAAGGACTGCCGGGCTGTAAATGACTCATGCCCTCAAAAAATGTCCTGGGGTAGGGAATGGCCAAAAAAGTTCACAACACGGAAAACTTTTCAAGAAAAGAGTTTGAAGAGGTAAGTGTTACTCACTCTGTTATTTAAAAAAAGAAGAAGAACAGGGATAAAAGCTCAATTTCAGGAATTATTTATTGGTTCGGTGCAAATCCAAACTACAAAAGGACTTCGCCACCCGATATTCAAAATGCCATCCATCAAAAGTCTACAAACAATGAATGCTGACGGGTTAGTGGAGAAAGGCATACCCACTATGCTGTTCGTTGGATGTAAACTGGTAACAGCTCATCATGAGAACAGAATGGAGCTGCATTTAAAAGGTAAAAACTGAGCTACCATGGGATGCGGCCCATCCCCTAATGGGCCAATAACCTAAGGAGACCAGAATAGGAAAGGCACAGACAGCTACACATGCACCGCAGCAATACTGACAATAGCCAAGACATGCAAGCAAACAAAATGTCCATCAACAGATAAATGGACAAAGAAGAAGCGTAATACGTACCGAATGGAATAGTTGCCTCGGGAAAAAAATGAACAGTGCCGTTTTCAGGACTGCAGAGGAGCCTAGAAATAATCATATTAGGTTCAGTAAGTCAAAAGGGAATGGCAAATCTCCTATGGTATCATTTATACATGTTATCCTAAGATTGCTACCAATGAACATATTTTCACAGAAAAAGACACTCAGAGATTTGTAAAACAAAATAATGGTTAACCAAAATGAAAGGTGGGAGGATGGATAAATTAGGATTATGGGGCTAACATACATATACTAATGTATGTTAAATGTATAGAAACAAATAACCTATAAACTATATGAATTATATAATCACCAATACATATAAAATATATAATGACAAAACACCTACCAAATACCAAGGGAGGTCTACTCAACATTCTGTAATAACATACATGGTAACAGGATCCGAAGATGAACAGACATATGTATGAATCATTGAGCAGATTCTGTACAGCCAGACAATCCCAACACTCTAATCAAATTTACTCTGATAAGAAATATAAATTAAATTTATAAAACAAACATAAGTAAGGAGACATAACCTTCTGGGGGCAGGTCCCAGCACATTCCACTCTAATTTACAACCTCGGAACACTACCTCCAGGAAGACTCTGTTGCCCTAGTAACAAGAGTTGAGAACGTAACAATGCTGCCGCCTTGTGGCTGTTTGCCACAACAACAGGTTCAAACCCAGTGCTAATGGGTGCTTAATAGTCCCAAGGACTGCAGGGCCGTAAATGACACCTGCCCTCAAAAAATGCCCTGGGGTAGGGAATAGGCAAGAAATTTCAACACATGACAAATTTTTCAAGAAGTCAATATGAAGAGGGAAGTTGTACTCACTCCTTAATAAAAAAAGGAAAAGAAAAAAGCAGGACATGCCTAAAGCTCAGGATAAGAAATTAGTAGCCACATGCTAATCCAACCTCCAAAAGGGTTTCAGCTCACACCAGTCCAATGAGCATCGGCAAAGAGTCGACAAACGATAAATGCTGAAGGGATTTTAGAGAACTGCGCACCTTCTGGCTGCTGGTGGGAGGTAAATTAGTGACAGCACTTACGAAAATGGAATGGAGCTGCTTTAAAAGGTAACAAGTGAGCTACCATAGGATGCGGCAGGGCACCTTTTAGGCCCATAACCTAAGACCACCAGAATGGGAAAGACAGAGGCAGGCAAATGTGCACTGCAGCAATATTGAAAGAGCCAAGACATGGAAGCAAAACAAAGGTTTATAAACAGGTAAATGGACAAAGAAGAAGTGGTATATGGAAAGATTGGAATATTAGTCACGAAAAAAATAAAAGAATGGCATAAGCAGAACCACGGATGAGCCTAGAGATAATCACACAACGTGAAGTAAGTCAGAATGCGAAAGACAAATGTCCTCGGGTATCACTTATGTCATCGGATTATTCATAAAAAGAACATATTTCCACAGAGAAAGACAATCTCAGATTGAGAAGAAAAACTAATGGTTAAGCCAAAGAAAAGGTGTGAGGAATGAATAAATTAAGATATTGGGGTCAACAACCATTTACTAATACATACAAAATTTATCATCCCCAAAGACCTATGGAATAGCAAGGGTGGTCTACTCAACACTTTGTAATAACCTACATGGAAAAGGACACAAATATCAAGAGATATATGTCAATGTGTAAATGAACAAGATTCTGTACACCTAGAACAAAAGACATTTTTCAATCAAATCTGCTCTGATAAAATCTACAATTTAAAGACACAAACAAGAATTAAGGAGGCAAAACTTATGGGGGTTTGCCCTGGCACATTCCACTCTAATCTGCAACCTAAAATCACAACTTGCACCAAGATTCTGTTTCCCTAGCAAGCAGAGTTGGCAACGTAGAAATGCTGCCACCCTAAGGCCGTTTCCTTAAACAGCAACTTTCAATCTACTGCTAATAGTCACTAATATTCACAAGGACTGCCGGGCTGTAAATGACTCATGCCCTCAAAAAATGTCCTGGGGTAGGGAATGGCCAAAAAAGTTCACAACACGGAAAACGTTTCAAGAAAAGAGTTTGAAGAGGTAAGTGTTACTCACTCTGTTATTTAAAAAAAGAAGAAGAGCAGGGATAAAAGCTCAATTTCAGGAATTATTTATTGGTTCGGTGCAAATCCAAACTACAAAAGGACTTCGCCACCCGATATTCAAAATGCCATCCATCAAAAGTCTACAAACAATGAATGCTGACGGGTTAGTGGAGAAAGGCATACCCACTATGCTGTTCGTTGGATGTAAACTGGTAACAGCTCATCATGAGAACAGAATGGAGCTGCATTTAAAAGGTAAAAACTGAGCTACCATGGGATGCGGCCCATCCCCTAATGGGCCAATAACCTAAGGAGACCAGAATAGGAAAGGCACAGACAGCTACACATGCACGGCAGCAATACTGACAATAGCCAAGACATGCAAGCAAACAAAATGTCCATCAACAGATAAATGGACAAAGAAGAAGCGTAATACGTACCGAATGGAATAGTTGCCTCGGGAAAAAAATGAACAGTGCCGTTTTCAGGACTGCAGAGGAGCCTAGAAATAATCATATTAGGTTCAGTAAGTCAAAAGGGAATGGCAAATCTCCTATGGTATCATTTATACATGTTATCCTAAGATTGCTACCAATGAACATATTTTCACAGAAAAAGACACTCAGAGATTTGTAAAACAAAATAATGTTTAACCAAAATGAAAGGTGGGAGGATGGATAAATTAGGATTATGGGGCTAACATACATATACTAATGTATGTTAAATGTATAGAAACAAATAACCTATAAACTATATGAATTATATAATCACCAATACATATAAAATATATAATGACAAAACACCTACCAAATACCAAGGGAGGTCTACTCAACATTCTGTAATAACATACATGGTAACAGGATCCGAAGATGAACAGACATATGTATGAATCATTGAGCAGATTCTGTACAGCCAGACAATCCCAACACTCTAATCAAATTTACTCTGATAAGAAATATAAATTAAATTTATAAAACAAACATAAGTAAGGAGACATAACCTTCTGGGGGCAGGTCCCAGCACATTCCACTCTAATTTACAACCTCGGAACACTACCTCCAGGAAGACTCTGTTGCCCTAGTAACAAGAGTTGAGAACGTAACAATGCTGCCGCCTTGTGGCTGTTTGCCACAACAACAGGTTCAAACCCAGTGCTAATGGGTGCTTAATAGTCCCAAGGACTGCAGGGCCGTAAATGACACCTGCCCTCAAAAAATGCCCTGGGGTAGGGAATAGGCAAGAAATTTCAACACATGACAAATTTTTCAAGAAGTCAATATGAAGAGGGAAGTTGTACTCACTCCTTAATAAAAAAAGGAAAAGAAAAAAGCAGGACATGCCTAAAGCTCAGGATAAGAAATTAGTAGCCACATGCTAATCCAACCTCCAAAAGGGTTTCAGCTCACACCAGTCCAATGAGCATCGGCAAAGAGTCGACAAACGATAAATGCTGAAGGGATTTTAGAGAACTGCGCACCTTCTGGCTGCTGGTGGGAGGTAAATTAGTGACAGCACTTACGAAAATGGAATGGAGCTGCTTTAAAAGGTAACAAGGGAGCTACCATAGGATGCGGCAGGGCACCTTTTAGGCCCATAACCTAAGACCACCAGAATGGGAAAGACAGAGGCAGGCAAATGTGCACTGCAGCAATATTGAAAGAGCCAAGACATGGAAGCAAAACAAAGGTTTATAAACAGGTAAATGGACAAAGAAGAAGTGGTATATGGAAAGATTGGAATATTAGTCACGAAAAAAATAAAAGAATGGCATAAGCAGAACCACGGATGAGCCTAGAGATAATCACACAACGTGAAGTAAGTCAGAATGCGAAAGACAAATGTCCTCGGGTATCACTTATGTCATCTGATTATTCATAAAAAGAACATATTTCCACAGAGAAAGACAATCTCAGATTGAGAAGAAAAACTAATGGTTAAGCCAAAGAAAAGGTGTGAGGAATGAATAAATTAAGATATTGGGGTCAACAACCATTTACTAATACATACAAAATTTATCATCCCCAAAGACCTATGGAATACCAAGGGTGGTCTACTCAACACTTTGTAATAACCTACATGGAAAAGGACACAAATATCAAGAGATATATGTCAATGTGTAAATGAACAAGATTCTGTACACCTAGAACAAAAGACATTTTTCAATCAAATCTGCTCTGATAAAATCTACAATTTAAAGACACAAACAAGAATTAAGGAGGCAAAACTTATGGGGGTTTGCCCTGGCACATTCCACTCTAATCTGCAACCTAAAATCACAACTTGCACCAAGATTCTGTTTCCCTAGCAAGCAGAGTTGGCAACGTAGAAATGCTGCCACCCTAAGGCCGTTTCCTTAAACAGCAACTTTCAATCTACTGCTAATAGTCACTAATATTCACAAGGACTGCCGGGCTGTAAATGACTCATGCCCTCAAAAAATGTCCTGGGGTAGGGAATGGCCAAAAAAGTTCACAACACGGAAAACTTTTCAAGAAAAAAGTTTGAAGAGGTAAGTGTTACTCACTCTGTTATTTAAAAAAAGAAGAAGAGCAGGGATAAAAGCTCAATTTCAGGAATTATTTATTGGTTCGGTGCAAATCCAAACTACAAAAGGACTTCGCCACCCGATATTCAAAATGCCATCCATCAAAAGTCTACAAACAATGAATGCTGACGGGTTAGTGGAGAAAGGCATACCCACTATGCTGTTCGTTGGATGTAAACTGGTAACAGCTCATCATGAGAACAGAATGGAGCTGCATTTAAAAGGTAAAAACTGAGCTACCATGGGATGCGGCCCATCCCCTAATGGGCCAATAACCTAAGGAGACCAGAATAGGAAAGGCACAGACAGCTACACATGCACCGCAGCAATACTGACAATAGCCAAGACATGCAAGCAAACAAAATGTCCATCAACAGATAAATGGACAAAGAAGAAGCGTAATACGTACCGAATGGAATAGTTGCCTCGGGAAAAAAATGAACAGTGCCGTTTTCAGGACTGCAGAGGAGCCTAGAAATAATCATATTAGGTTCAGTAAGTCAAAAGGGAATGACAAATCTCCTATGGTATCATTTATACATGTTATCCTAAGATTGCTACCAATGAACATATTTTCACAGAAAAAGACACTCAGAGATTTGTAAAACAAAATAATGGTTAACCAAAATGAAAGGTGGGAGGATGGATAAATTAGGATTATGGGGCTAACATACATATACTAATGTATGTTAAATGTATAGAAACAAATAACCTATAAACTATATGAATTATATAATCACCAATACATATAAAATATATAATGACAAAACACCTACCAAATACCAAGGGAGGTCTACTCAACATTCTGTAATAACATACATGGTAACAGGATCCGAAGATGAACAGACATATGTATGAATCATTGAGCAGATTCTGTACAGCCAGACAATCCCAACACTCTAATCAAATTTACTCTGATAAGAAATATAAATTAAATTTATAAAACAAACATAAGTAAGGAGACATAACCTTCTGGGGGCAGGTCCCAGCACATTCCACTCTAATTTACAACCTCGGAACACTACCTCCAGGAAGACTCTGTTGCCCTAGTAACAAGAGTTGAGAACGTAACAATGCTGCCGCCTTGTGGCTGTTTGCCACAACAACAGGTTCAAACCCAGTGCTAATGGGTGCTTAATAGTCCCAAGGACTGCAGGGCCGTAAATGACACCTGCCCTCAAAAAATGCCCTGGGGTAGGGAATAGGCAAGAAATTTCAACACATGACAAATTTTTCAAGAAGTCAATATGAAGAGGGAAGTTGTACTCACTCCTTAATAAAAAAAGGAAAAGAAAAAAGCAGGACATGCCTAAAGCTCAGGATAAGAAATTAGTAGCCACATGCTAATCCAACCTCCAAAAGGGTTTCAGCTCACACCAGTCCAATGAGCATCGGCAAAGAGTCGACAAACGATAAATGCTGAAGGGATTTTAGAGAACTGCGCACCTTCTGGCTGCTGGTGGGAGGTAAATTAGTGACAGCACTTACGAAAATGGAATGGAGCTGCTTTAAAAGGTAACAAGTGAGCTACCATAGGATGCGGCAGGGCACCTTTTAGGCCCATAACCTAAGACCACCAGAATGGGAAAGACAGAGGCAGGCAAATGTGCACTGCAGCAATATTGAAATAGCCAAGACATGGAAGCAAAACAAAGGTTTATAAACAGGTAAATGGACAAAGAAGAAGTGGTATATGGAAAGATTGGAATATTAGTCACGAAAAAAATGAAAGAATGGCATAAGCAGAACCACGGATGAGCCTAGAGATAATCACACAACGTGAAGTAAGTCAGAATGCGAAAGACAAATGTCCTCGGGTATCACTTATGTCATCTGATTATTCATAAAAAGAACATATTTCCACAGAGAAAGACAATCTCAGATTGAGAAGAAAAACTAATGGTTAAGCCAAAGAAAAGGTGTGAGGAATGAATAAATTAAGATATTGGGGTCAACAACCATTTACTAATACATACAAAATTTATCATCCCCAAAGACCTATGGAATACCAAGGGTGGTCTACTCAACACTTTGTAATAACCTACATGGAAAAGGACACAAATATCAAGAGATATATGTCAATGTGTAAATGAACAAGATTCTGTACACCTAGAACAAAAGACATTTTTCAATCAAATCTGCTCTGATAAAATCTACAATTTAAAGACACAAACAAGAATTAAGGAGGCAAAACTTATGGGGGTTTGCCCTGGCACATTCCACTCTAATCTGCAACCTAAAATCACAACTTGCACCAAGATTCTGTTTCCCTAGCAAGCAGAGTTGGCAACGTAGAAATGCTGCCACCCTAAGGCCGTTTCCTTAAACAGCAACTTTCAATCTACTGCTAATAGTCACTAATATTCACAAGGACTGCCGGGCTGTAAATGACTCATGCCCTCAAAAAATGTCCTGGGGTAGGGAATGGCCAAAAAAGTTCACAACACGGAAAACTTTTCAAGAAAAGAGTTTGAAGAGGTAAGTGTTACTCACTCTGTTATTTAAAAAAAGAAGAAGAGCAGGGATAAAAGCTCAATTTCAGGAATTATTTATTGGTTCGGTGCAAATCCAAACTACAAAAGGACTTCGCCACCCGATATTCAAAATGCCATCCATCAAAAGTCTACAAACAATGAATGCTGACGGGTTAGTGGAGAAAGGCATACCCACTATGCTGTTCGTTGGATGTAAACTGGTAACAGCTCATCATGAGAACAGAATGGAGCTGCATTTAAAAGGTAAAAACTGAGCTACCATGGGATGCGGCCCATCCCCTAATGGGCCAATAACCTAAGGAGACCAGAATAGGAAAGGCACAGACAGCTACACATGCACCGCAGCAATACTGACAATAGCCAAGACATGCAAGCAAACAAAATGTCCATCAACAGATAAATGGACAAAGAAGAAGCGTAATACGTACCGAATGGAATAGTTGCCTCGGGAAAAAAATGAACAGTGCCGTTTTCAGGACTGCAGAGGAGCCTAGAAATAATCATATTAGGTTCAGTAAGTCAAAAGGGAATGACAAATCTCCTATGGTATCATTTATACATGTTATCCTAAGATTGCTACCAATGAACATATTTTCACAGAAAAAGACACTCAGAGATTTGTAAAACAAAATAATGGTTAACCAAAATGAAAGGTGGGAGGATGGATAAATTAGGATTATGGGGCTAACATACATATACTAATGTATGTTAAATGTATAGAAACAAATAACCTATAAACTATATGAATTATATAATCACCAATACATATAAAATATATAATGACAAAACACCTACCAAATACCAAGGGAGGTCTACTCAACATTCTGTAATAACATACATGGTAACAGGATCCGAAGATGAACAGACATATGTATGAATCATTGAGCAGATTCTGTACAGCCAGACAATCCCAACACTCTAATCAAATTTACTCTGATAAGAAATATAAATTAAATTTATAAAACAAACATAAGTAAGGAGACATAACCTTCTGGGGGCAGGTCCCAGCACATTCCACTCTAATTTACAACCTCGGAACACTACCTCCAGGAAGACTCTGTTGCCCTAGTAACAAGAGTTGAGAACGTAACAATGCTGCCGCCTTGTGGCTGTTTGCCACAACAACAGGTTCAAACCCAGTGCTAATGGTTGCTTAATAGTCCCAAGGACTACAGGGCCGTAAATGACACCTGCCCTCAAAAAATGCCCTGGGGTAGGGAATAGGCAAGAAATTTCAACACATGACAAATTTTTCAAGAAGTCAATATGAAGAGGGAAGTTGTACTCACTCCTTAATAAAAAAAGGAAAAGAAAAAAGCAGGACATGCCTAAAGCTCAGGATAAGAAATTAGTAGCCACATGCTAATCCAACCTCCAAAAGGGTTTCAGCTCACACCAGTCCAATGAGCATCGGCAAAGAGTCGACAAACGATAAATGCTGAAGGGATTTTAGAGAACTGCGCACCTTCTGGCTGCTGGTGGGAGGTAAATTAGTGACAGCACTTACGAAAATGGAATGGAGCTGCTTTAAAAGGTAACAAGTGAGCTACCATAGGATGCGGCAGGGCACCTTTTAGGCCCATAACCTAAGACCACCAGAATGGGAAAGACAGAGGCAGGCAAATGTGCACTGCAGCAATATTGAAATAGCCAAGACATGGAAGCAAAACAAAGGTTTATAAACAGGTAAATGGACAAAGAAGAAGTGGTATATGGAAAGATTGGAATATTAGTCACGAAAAAAATGAAAGAATGGCATAAGCAGAACCACGGATGAGCCTAGAGATAATCACACAACGTGAAGTAAGTCAGAATGCGAAAGACAAATGTCCTCGGGTATCACTTATGTCATCTGATTATTCATAAAAAGAACATATTTCCACAGAGAAAGACAATCTCAGATTGAGAAGAAAAACTAATGGTTAAGCCAAAGAAAAGGTGTGAGGAATGAATAAATTAAGATATTGGGGTCAACAACCATTTACTAATACATACAAAATTTATCATCCCCAAAGACCTATGGAATACCAAGGGTGGTCTACTCAACACTTTGTAATAACCTACATGGAAAAGGACACAAATATCAAGAGATATATGTCAATGTGTAAATGAACAAGATTCTGTACACCTAGAACAAAAGACATTTTTCAATCAAATCTGCTCTGATAAAATCTACAATTTAAAGACACAAACAAGAATTAAGGAGGCAAAACTTATGGGGGTTTGCCCTGGCACATTCCACTCTAATCTGCAACCTAAAATCACAACTTGCACCAAGATTCTGTTTCCCTAGCAAGCAGAGTTGGCAACGTAGAAATGCTGCCACCCTAAGGCCGTTTCCTTAAACAGCAACTTTCAATCTACTGCTAATAGTCACTAATATTCACAAGGACTGCCGGGCTGTAAATGACTCATGCCCTCAAAAAATGTCCTGGGGTAGGGAATGGCCAAAAAAGTTCACAACACGGAAAACGTTTCAAGAAAAGAGTTTGAAGAGGTAAGTGTTACTCACTCTGTTATTTAAAAAAAGAAGAAGAACAGGGATAAAAGCTCAATTTCAGGAATTATTTATTGGTTCGGTGCAAATCCAAACTACAAAAGGACTTCGCCACCCGATATTCAAAATGCCATCCATCAAAAGTCTACAAACAATGAATGCTGACGGGTTAGTGGAGAAAGGCATACCCACTATGCTGTTCGTTGGATGTAAACTGGTAACAGCTCATCATGAGAACAGAATGGAGCTGCATTTAAAAGGTAAAAACTGAGCTACCATGGGATGCGGCCCATCCCCTAATGGGCCAATAACCTAAGGAGACCAGAATAGGAAAGGCACAGACAGCTACACATGCACCGCAGCAATACTGACAATAGCCAAGACATGCAAGCAAACAAAATGTCCATCAACAGATAAATGGACAAAGAAGAAGCGTAATACGTACCGAATGGAATAGTTGCCTCGGGAAAAAAATGAACAGTGCCGTTTTCAGGACTGCAGAGGAGCCTAGAAATAATCATATTAGGTTCAGTAAGTCAAAAGGGAATGACAAATCTCCTATGGTATCATTTATACATGTTATCCTAAGATTGCTACCAATGAACATATTTTCACAGAAAAAGACACTCAGAGATTTGTAAAACAAAATAATGGTTAACCAAAATGAAAGGTGGGAGGATGGATAAATTAGGATTATGGGGCTAACATACATATACTAATGTATGTTAAATGTATAGAAACAAATAACCTATAAACTATATGAATTATATAATCACCAATACATATAAAATATATAATGACAAAACACCTACCAAATACCAAGGGAGGTCTACTCAACATTCTGTAATAACATACATGGTAACAGGATCCGAAGATGAACAGACATATGTATGAATCATTGAGCAGATTCTGTACAGCCAGACAATCCCAACACTCTAATCAAATTTACTCTGATAAGAAATATAAATTAAATTTATAAAACAAACATAAGTAAGGAGACATAACCTTCTGGGGGCAGGTCCCAGCACATTCCACTCTAATTTACAACCTCGGAACACTACCTCCAGGAAGACTCTGTTGCCCTAGTAACAAGAGTTGAGAACGTAACAATGCTGCCGCCTTGTGGCTGTTTGCCACAACAACAGGTTCAAACCCAGTGCTAATGGGTGCTTAATAGTCCCAAGGACTGCAGGGCCGTAAATGACACCTGCCCTCAAAAAATGCCCTGGGGTAGGGAATAGGCAAGAAATTTCAACACATGACAAATTTTTCAAGAAGTCAATATGAAGAGGGAAGTTGTACTCACTCCTTAATAAAAAAAGGAAAAGAAAAAAGCAGGACATGCCTAAAGCTCAGGATAAGAAATTAGTAGCCACATGCTAATCCAACCTCCAAAAGGGTTTCAGCTCACACCAGTCCAATGAGCATCGGCAAAGAGTCGACAAACGATAAATGCTGAAGGGATTTTAGAGAACTGCGCACCTTCTGGCTGCTGGTGGGAGGTAAATTAGTGACAGCACTTACGAAAATGGAATGGAGCTGCTTTAAAAGGTAACAAGTGAGCTACCATAGGATGCGGCAGGGCACCTTTTAGGCCCATAACCTAAGACCACCAGAATGGGAAAGACAGAGGCAGGCAAATGTGCACTGCAGCAATATTGAAATAGCCAAGACATGGAAGCAAAACAAAGGTTTATAAACAGGTAAATGGACAAAGAAGAAGTGGTATATGGAAAGATTGGAATATTAGTCACGAAAAAAATGAAAGAATGGCATAAGCAGAACCACGGATGAGCCTAGAGATAATCACACAACGTGAAGTAAGTCAGAATGCGAAAGACAAATGTCCTCGGGTATCACTTATGTCATCTGATTATTCATAAAAAGAACATATTTCCACAGAGAAAGACAATCTCAGATTGAGAAGAAAAACTAATGGTTAAGCCAAAGAAAAGGTGTGAGGAATGAATAAATTAAGATATTGGGGTCAACAACCATTTACTAATACATACAAAATTTATCATCCCCAAAGACCTATGGAATACCAAGGGTGGTCTACTCAACACTTTGTAATAACCTACATGGAAAAGGACACAAATATCAAGAGATATATGTCAATGTGTAAATGAACAAGATTCTGTACACCTAGAACAAAAGACATTTTTCAATCAAATCTGCTCTGATAAAATCTACAATTTAAAGACACAAACAAGAATTAAGGAGGCAAAACTTATGGGGGTTTGCCCTGGCACATTCCACTCTAATCTGCAACCTAAAATCACAACTTGCACCAAGATTCTGTTTCCCTAGCAAGCAGAGTTGGCAACGTAGAAATGCTGCCACCCTAAGGCCGTTTCCTTAAACAGCAACTTTCAATCTACTGCTAATAGTCACTAATATTCACAAGGACTGCCGGGCTGTAAATGACTCATGCCCTCAAAAAATGTCCTGGGGTAGGGAATGGCCAAAAAAGTTCACAACACGGAAAACTTTTCAAGAAAAGAGTTTGAAGAGGTAAGTGTTACTCACTCTGTTATTTAAAAAAAGAAGAAGAACAGGGATAAAAGCTCAATTTCAGGAATTATTTATTGGTTCGGTGCAAATCCAAACTACAAAAGGACTTCGCCACCCGATATTCAAAATGCCATCCATCAAAAGTCTACAAACAATGAATGCTGACGGGTTAGTGGAGAAAGGCATACCCACTATGCTGTTCGTTGGATGTAAACTGGTAACAGCTCATCATGAGAACAGAATGGAGCTGCATTTAAAAGGTAAAAACTGAGCTACCATGGGATGCGGCCCATCCCCTAATGGGCCAATAACCTAAGGAGACCAGAATAGGAAAGGCACAGACAGCTACACATGCACCGCAGCAATACTGACAATAGCCAAGACATGCAAGCAAACAAAATGTCCATCAACAGATAAATGGACAAAGAAGAAGCGTAATACGTACCGAATGGAATAGTTGCCTCGGGAAAAAAATGAACAGTGCCGTTTTCAGGACTGCAGAGGAGCCTAGAAATAATCATATTAGGTTCAGTAAGTCAAAAGGGAATGACAAATCTCCTATGGTATCATTTATACATGTTATCCTAAGATTGCTACCAATGAACATATTTTCACAGAAAAAGACACTCAGAGATTTGTAAAACAAAATAATGTTTAACCAAAATGAAAGGTGGGAGGATGGATAAATTAGGATTATGGGGCTAACATACATATACTAATGTATGTTAAATGTATAGAAACAAATAACCTATAAACTATATGAATTATATAATCACCAATACATATAAAATATATAATGACAAAACACCTACCAAATACCAAGGGAGGTCTACTCAACATTCTGTAATAACATACATGGTAACAGGATCCGAAGATGAACAGACATATGTATGAATCATTGAGCAGATTCTGTACAGCCAGACAATCCCAACACTCTAATCAAATTTACTCTGATAAGAAATATAAATTAAATTTATAAAACAAACATAAGTAAGGAGACATAACCTTCTGGGGGCAGGTCCCAGCACATTCCACTCTAATTTACAACCTCGGAACACTACCTCCAGGAAGACTCTGTTGCCCTAGTAACAAGAGTTGAGAACGTAACAATGCTGCCGCCTTGTGGCTGTTTGCCACAACAACAGGTTCAAACCCAGTGCTAATGGGTGCTTAATAGTCCCAAGGACTGCAGGGCCGTAAATGACACCTGCCCTCAAAAAATGCCCTGGGGTAGGGAATAGGCAAGAAATTTCAACACATGACAAATTTTTCAAGAAGTCAATATGAAGAGGGAAGTTGTACTCACTCCTTAATAAAAAAAGGAAAAGAAAAAAGCAGGACATGCCTAAAGCTCAGGATAAGAAATTAGTAGCCACATGCTAATCCAACCTCCAAAAGGGTTTCAGCTCACACCAGTCCAATGAGCATCGGCAAAGAGTCGACAAACGATAAATGCTGAAGGGATTTTAGAGAACTGCGCACCTTCTGGCTGCTGGTGGGAGGTAAATTAGTAACAGCACTTACGAAAATGGAATGGAGCTGCTTTAAAAGGTAACAAGTGAGCTACCATAGGATGCGGCAGGGCACCTTTTAGGCCCATAACCTAAGACCACCAGAATGGGAAAGACAGAGGCAGGCAAATGTGCACTGCAGCAATATTGAAAGAGCCAAGACATGGAAGCAAAACAAAGGTTTATAAACAGGTAAATGGACAAAGAAGAAGTGGTATATGGAAAGATTGGAATATTAGTCACGAAAAAAATAAAAGAATGGCATAAGCAGAACCACGGATGAGCCTAGAGATAATCACACAACGTGAAGTAAGTCAGAATGCGAAAGACAAATGTCCTCGGGTATCACTTATGTCATCTGATTATTCATAAAAAGAACATATTTCCACAGAGAAAGACAATCTCAGATTGAGAAGAAAAACTAATGGTTAAGCCAAAGAAAAGGTGTGAGGAATGAATAAATTAAGATATTGGGGTCAACAACCATTTACTAATACATACAAAATTTATCATCCCCAAAGACCTATGGAATACCAAGGGTGGTCTACTCAACACTTTGTAATAACCTACATGGAAAAGGACACAAATATCAAGAGATATATGTCAATGTGTAAATGAACAAGATTCTGTACACCTAGAACAAAAGACATTTTTCAATCAAATCTGCTCTGATAAAATCTACAATTTAAAGACACAAACAAGAATTAAGGAGGCAAAACTTATGGGGGTTTGCCCTGGCACATTCCACTCTAATCTGCAACCTAAAATCACAACTTGCACCAAGATTCTGTTTCCCTAGCAAGCAGAGTTGGCAACGTAGAAATGCTGCCACCCTAAGGCCGTTTCCTTAAACAGCAACTTTCAATCTACTGCTAATAGTCACTAATATTCACAAGGACTGCCGGGCTGTAAATGACTCATGCCCTCAAAAAATGTCCTGGGGTAGGGAATGGCCAAAAAAGTTCACAACACGGAAAACGTTTCAAGAAAAGAGTTTGAAGAGGTAAGTGTTACTCACTCTGTTATTTAAAAAAAGAAGAAGAACAGGGATAAAAGCTCAATTTCAGGAATTATTTATTGGTTCGGTGCAAATCCAAACTACAAAAGGACTTCGCCACCCGATATTCAAAATGCCATCCATCAAAAGTCTACAAACAATGAATGCTGACGGGTTAGTGGAGAAAGGCATACCCACTATGCTGTTCGTTGGATGTAAACTGGTAACAGCTCATCATGAGAACAGAATGGAGCTGCATTTAAAAGGTAAAAACTGAGCTACCATGGGATGCGGCCCATCCCCTAATGGGCCAATAACCTAAGGAGACCAGAATAGGAAAGGCACAGACAGCTACACATGCACTGCAGCAATACTGACAATAGCCAAGACATGCAAGCAAACAAAATGTCCATCAACAGATAAATGGACAAAGAAGAAGCGTAATACGTACCGAATGGAATAGTTGCCTCGGGAAAAAAATGAACAGTGCCGTTTTCAGGACTGCAGAGGAGCCTAGAAATAATCATATTAGGTTCAGTAAGTCAAAAGGGAATGACAAATCTCCTATGGTATCATTTATACATGTTATCCTAAGATTGCTACCAATGAACATATTTTCACAGAAAAAGACACTCAGAGATTTGTAAAACAAAATAATGGTTAACCAAAATGAAAGGTGGGAGGATGGATAAATTAGGATTATGGGGCTAACATACATATACTAATGTATGTTAAATGTATAGAAACAAATAACCTATAAACTATATGAATTATATAATCACCAATACATATAAAATATATAATGACAAAACACCTACCAAATACCAAGGGAGGTCTACTCAACATTCTGTAATAACATACATGGTAACAGGATCCGAAGATGAACAGACATATGTATGAATCATTGAGCAGATTCTGTACAGCCAGACAATCCCAACACTCTAATCAAATTTACTCTGATAAGAAATATAAATTAAATTTATAAAACAAACATAAGTAAGGAGACATAACCTTCTGGGGGCAGGTCCCAGCACATTCCACTCTAATTTACAACCTCGGAACACTACCTCCAGGAAGACTCTGTTGCCCTAGTAACAAGAGTTGAGAACGTAACAATGCTGCCGCCTTGTGGCTGTTTGCCACAACAACAGGTTCAAACCCAGTGCTAATGGTTGCTTAATAGTCCCAAGGACTGCAGGGCCGTAAATGACACCTGCCCTCAAAAAATGCCCTGGGGTAGGGAATAGGCAAGAAATTTCAACACATGACAAATTTTTCAAGAAGTCAATATGAAGAGGGAAGTTGTACTCACTCCTTAATAAAAAAAGGAAAAGAAAAAAGCAGGACATGCCTAAAGCTCAGGATAAGAAATTAGTAGCCACATGCTAATCCAACCTCCAAAAGGGTTTCAGCTCACACCAGTCCAATGAGCATCGGCAAAGAGTCGACAAACGATAAATGCTGAAGGGATTTTAGAGAACTGCGCACCTTCTGGCTGCTGGTGGGAGGTAAATTAGTGACAGCACTTACGAAAATGGAATGGAGCTGCTTTAAAAGGTAACAAGTGAGCTACCATAGGATGCGGCAGGGCACCTTTTAGGCCCATAACCTAAGACCACCAGAATGGGAAAGACAGAGGCAGGCAAATGTGCACTGCAGCAATATTGAAATAGCCAAGACATGGAAGCAAAACAAAGGTTTATAAACAGGTAAATGGACAAAGAAGAAGTGGTATATGGAAAGATTGGAATATTAGTCACGAAAAAAATGAAAGAATGGCATAAGCAGAACCACGGATGAGCCTAGAGATAATCACACAACGTGAAGTAAGTCAGAATGCGAAAGACAAATGTCCTCGGGTATCACTTATGTCATCTGATTATTCATAAAAAGAACATATTTCCACAGAGAAAGACAATCTCAGATTGAGAAGAAAAACTAATGGTTAAGCCAAAGAAAAGGTGTGAGGAATGAATAAATTAAGATATTGGGGTCAACAACCATTTACTAATACATACAAAATTTATCATCCCCAAAGACCTATGGAATACCAAGGGTGGTCTACTCAACACTTTGTAATAACCTACATGGAAAAGGACACAAATATCAAGAGATATATGTCAATGTGTAAATGAACAAGATTCTGTACACCTAGAACAAAAGACATTTTTCAATCAAATCTGCTCTGATAAAATCTACAATTTAAAGACACAAACAAGAATTAAGGAGGCAAAACTTATGGGGGTTTGCCCTGGCACATTCCACTCTAATCTGCAACCTAAAATCACAACTTGCACCAAGATTCTGTTTCCCTAGCAAGCAGAGTTGGCAACGTAGAAATGCTGCCACCCTAAGGCCGTTTCCTTAAACAGCAACTTTCAATCTACTGCTAATAGTCACTAATATTCACAAGGACTGCCGGGCTGTAAATGACTCATGCCCTCAAAAAATGTCCTGGGGTAGGGAATGGCCAAAAAAGTTCACAACACGGAAAACGTTTCAAGAAAAGAGTTTGAAGAGGTAAGTGTTACTCACTCTGTTATTTAAAAAAAGAAGAAGAACAGGGATAAAAGCTCAATTTCAGGAATTATTTATTGGTTCGGTGCAAATCCAAACTACAAAAGGACTTCGCCACCCGATATTCAAAATGCCATCCATCAAAAGTCTACAAACAATGAATGCTGACGGGTTAGTGGAGAAAGGCATACCCACTATGCTGTTCGTTGGATGTAAACTGGTAACAGCTCATCATGAGAACAGAATGGAGCTGCATTTAAAAGGTAAAAACTGAGCTACCATGGGATGCGGCCCATCCCCTAATGGGCCAATAACCTAAGGAGACCAGAATAGGAAAGGCACAGACAGCTACACATGCACCGCAGCAATACTGACAATAGCCAAGACATGCAAGCAAACAAAATGTCCATCAACAGATAAATGGACAAAGAAGAAGCGTAATACGTACCGAATGGAATAGTTGCCTCGGGAAAAAAATGAACAGTGCCGTTTTCAGGACTGCAGAGGAGCCTAGAAATAATCATATTAGGTTCAGTAAGTCAAAAGGGAATGACAAATCTCCTATGGTATCATTTATACATGTTATCCTAAGATTGCTACCAATGAACATATTTTCACAGAAAAAGACACTCAGAGATTTGTAAAACAAAATAATGGTTAACCAAAATGAAAGGTGGGAGGATGGATAAATTAGGATTATGGGGCTAACATACATATACTAATGTATGTTAAATGTATAGAAACAAATAACCTATAAACTATATGAATTATATAATCACCAATACATATAAAATATATAATGACAAAACACCTACCAAATACCAAGGGAGGTCTACTCAACATTCTGTAATAACATACATGGTAACAGGATCCGAAGATGAACAGACATATGTATGAATCATTGAGCAGATTCTGTACAGCCAGACAATCCCAACACTCTAATCAAATTTACTCTGATAAGAAATATAAATTAAATTTATAAAACAAACATAAGTAAGGAGACATAACCTTCTGGGGGCAGGTCCCAGCACATTCCACTCTAATTTACAACCTCGGAACACTACCTCCAGGAAGACTCTGTTGCCCTAGTAACAAGAGTTGAGAACGTAACAATGCTGCCGCCTTGTGGCTGTTTGCCACAACAACAGGTTCAAACCCAGTGCTAATGGTTGCTTAATAGTCCCAAGGACTGCAGGGCCGTAAATGACACCTGCCCTCAAAAAATGCCCTGGGGTAGGGAATAGGCAAGAAATTTCAACACATGACAAATTTTTCAAGAAGTCAATATGAAGAGGGAAGTTGTACTCACTCCTTAATAAAAAAAGGAAAAGAAAAAAGCAGGACATGCCTAAAGCTCAGGATAAGAAATTAGTAGCCACATGCTAATCCAACCTCCAAAAGGGTTTCAGCTCACACCAGTCCAATGAGCATCGGCAAAGAGTCGACAAACGATAAATGCTGAAGGGATTTTAGAGAACTGCGCACCTTCTGGCTGCTGGTGGGAGGTAAATTAGTGACAGCACTTACGAAAATGGAATGGAGCTGCTTTAAAAGGTAACAAGTGAGCTACCATAGGATGCGGCAGGGCACCTTTTAGGCCCATAACCTAAGACCACCAGAATGGGAAAGACAGAGGCAGGCAAATGTGCACTGCAGCAATATTGAAATAGCCAAGACATGGAAGCAAAACAAAGGTTTATAAACAGGTAAATGGACAAAGAAGAAGTGGTATATGGAAAGATTGGAATATTAGTCACGAAAAAAATGAAAGAATGGCATAAGCAGAACCACGGATGAGCCTAGAGATAATCACACAACGTGAAGTAAGTCAGAATGCGAAAGACAAATGTCCTCGGGTATCACTTATGTCATCTGATTATTCATAAAAAGAACATATTTCCACAGAGAAAGACAATCTCAGATTGAGAAGAAAAACTAATGGTTAAGCCAAAGAAAAGGTGTGAGGAATGAATAAATTAAGATATTGGGGTCAACAACCATTTACTAATACATACAAAATTTATCATCCCCAAAGACCTATGGAATACCAAGGGTGGTCTACTCAACACTTTGTAATAACCTACATGGAAAAGGACACAAATATCAAGAGATATATGTCAATGTGTAAATGAACAAGATTCTGTACACCTAGAACAAAAGACATTTTTCAATCAAATCTGCTCTGATAAAATCTACAATTTAAAGACACAAACAAGAATTAAGGAGGCAAAACTTATGGGGGTTTGCCCTGGCACATTCCACTCTAATCTGCAACCTAAAATCACAACTTGCACCAAGATTCTGTTTCCCTAGCAAGCAGAGTTGGCAACGTAGAAATGCTGCCACCCTAAGGCCGTTTCCTTAAACAGCAACTTTCAATCTACTGCTAATAGTCACTAATATTCACAAGGACTGCCGGGCTGTAAATGACTCATGCCCTCAAAAAATGTCCTGGGGTAGGGAATGGCCAAAAAAGTTCACAACACGGAAAACTTTTCAAGAAAAGAGTTTGAAGAGGTAAGTGTTACTCACTCTGTTATTTAAAAAAAGAAGAAGAACAGGGATAAAAGCTCAATTTCAGGAATTATTTATTGGTTCGGTGCAAATCCAAACTACAAAAGGACTTCGCCACCCGATATTCAAAATGCCATCCATCAAAAGTCTACAAACAATGAATGCTGACGGGTTAGTGGAGAAAGGCATACCCACTATGCTGTTCGTTGGATGTAAACTGGTAACAGCTCATCATGAGAACAGAATGGAGCTGCATTTAAAAGGTAAAAACTGAGCTACCATGGGATGCGGCCCATCCCCTAATGGGCCAATAACCTAAGGAGACCAGAATAGGAAAGGCACAGACAGCTACACATGCACCGCAGCAATACTGACAATAGCCAAGACATGCAAGCAAACAAAATGTCCATCAACAGATAAATGGACAAAGAAGAAGCGTAATACGTACCGAATGGAATAGTTGCCTCGGGAAAAAAATGAACAGTGCCGTTTTCAGGACTGCAGAGGAGCCTAGAAATAATCATATTAGGTTCAGTAAGTCAAAAGGGAATGACAAATCTCCTATGGTATCATTTATACATGTTATCCTAAGATTGCTACCAATGAACATATTTTCACAGAAAAAGACACTCAGAGATTTGTAAAACAAAATAATGTTTAACCAAAATGAAAGGTGGGAGGATGGATAAATTAGGATTATGGGGCTAACATACATATACTAATGTATGTTAAATGTATAGAAACAAATAACCTATAAACTATATGAATTATATAATCACCAATACATATAAAATATATAATGACAAAACACCTACCAAATACCAAGGGAGGTCTACTCAACATTCTGTAATAACATACATGGTAACAGGATCCGAAGATGAACAGACATATGTATGAATCATTGAGCAGATTCTGTACAGCCAGACAATCCCAACACTCTAATCAAATTTACTCTGATAAGAAATATAAATTAAATTTATAAAACAAACATAAGTAAGGAGACATAACCTTCTGGGGGCAGGTCCCAGCACATTCCACTCTAATTTACAACCTCGGAACACTACCTCCAGGAAGACTCTGTTGCCCTAGTAACAAGAGTTGAGAACGTAACAATGCTGCCGCCTTGTGGCTGTTTGCCACAACAACAGGTTCAAACCCAGTGCTAATGGGTGCTTAATAGTCCCAAGGACTGCAGGGCCGTAAATGACACCTGCCCTCAAAAAATGCCCTGGGGTAGGGAATAGGCAAGAAATTTCAACACATGACAAATTTTTCAAGAAGTCAATATGAAGAGGGAAGTTGTACTCACTCCTTAATAAAAAAAGGAAAAGAAAAAAGCAGGACATGCCTAAAGCTCAGGATAAGAAATTAGTAGCCACATGCTAATCCAACCTCCAAAAGGGTTTCAGCTCACACCAGTCCAATGAGCATCGGCAAAGAGTCGACAAACGATAAATGCTGAAGGGATTTTAGAGAACTGCGCACCTTCTGGCTGCTGGTGGGAGGTAAATTAGTAACAGCACTTACGAAAATGGAATGGAGCTGCTTTAAAAGGTAACAAGTGAGCTACCATAGGATGCGGCAGGGCACCTTTTAGGCCCATAACCTAAGACCACCAGAATGGGAAAGACAGAGGCAGGCAAATGTGCACTGCAGCAATATTGAAAGAGCCAAGACATGGAAGCAAAACAAAGGTTTATAAACAGGTAAATGGACAAAGAAGAAGTGGTATATGGAAAGATTGGAATATTAGTCACGAAAAAAATAAAAGAATGGCATAAGCAGAACCACGGATGAGCCTAGAGATAATCACACAACGTGAAGTAAGTCAGAATGCGAAAGACAAATGTCCTCGGGTATCACTTATGTCATCTGATTATTCATAAAAAGAACATATTTCCACAGAGAAAGACAATCTCAGATTGAGAAGAAAAACTAATGGTTAAGCCAAAGAAAAGGTGTGAGGAATGAATAAATTAAGATATTGGGGTCAACAACCATTTACTAATACATACAAAATTTATCATCCCCAAAGACCTATGGAATACCAAGGGTGGTCTACTCAACACTTTGTAATAACCTACATGGAAAAGGACACAAATATCAAGAGATATATGTCAATGTGTAAATGAACAAGATTCTGTACACCTAGAACAAAAGACATTTTTCAATCAAATCTGCTCTGATAAAATCTCCAATTTAAAGACACAAACAAGAATTAAGGAGGCAAAACTTATGGGGGTTTGCCCTGGCACATTCCACTCTAATCTGCAACCTAAAATCACAACTTGCACCAAGATTCTGTTTCCCTAGCAAGCAGAGTTGGCAACGTAGAAATGCTGCCACCCTAAGGCCGTTTCCTTAAACAGCAACTTTCAATCTACTGCTAATAGTCACTAATATTCACAAGGACTGCCGGGCTGTAAATGACTCATGCCCTCAAAAAATGTCCTGGGGTAGGGAATGGCCAAAAAAGTTCACAACACGGAAAACTTTTCAAGAAAAGAGTTTGAAGAGGTAAGTGTTACTCACTCTGTTATTTAAAAAAAGAAGAAGAACAGGGATAAAAGCTCAATTTCAGGAATTATTTATTGGTTCGGTGCAAATCCAAACTACAAAAGGACTTCGCCACCCGATATTCAAAATGCCATCCATCAAAAGTCTACAAACAATGAATGCTGACGGGTTAGTGGAGAAAGGCATACCCACTATGCTGTTCGTTGGATGTAAACTGGTAACAGCTCATCATGAGAACAGAATGGAGCTGCATTTAAAAGGTAAAAACTGAGCTACCATGGGATGCGGCCCATCCCCTAATGGGCCAATAACCTAAGGAGACCAGAATAGGAAAGGCACAGACAGCTACACATGCACCGCAGCAATACTGACAATAGCCAAGACATGCAAGCAAACAAAATGTCCATCAACAGATAAATGGACAAAGAAGAAGCGTAATACGTACCGAATGGAATAGTTGCCTCGGGAAAAAAATGAACAGTGCCGTTTTCAGGACTGCAGAGGAGCCTAGAAATAATCATATTAGGTTCAGTAAGTCAAAAGGGAATGACAAATCTCCTATGGTATCATTTATACATGTTATCCTAAGATTGCTACCAATGAACATATTTTCACAGAAAAAGACACTCAGAGATTTGTAAAACAAAATAATGTTTAACCAAAATGAAAGGTGGGAGGATGGATAAATTAGGATTATGGGGCTAACATACATATACTAATGTATGTTAAATGTATAGAAACAAATAACCTATAAACTATATGAATTATATAATCACCAATACATATAAAATATATAATGACAAAACACCTACCAAATACCAAGGGAGGTCTACTCAACATTCTGTAATAACATACATGGTAACAGGATCCGAAGATGAACAGACATATGTATGAATCATTGAGCAGATTCTGTACAGCCAGACAATCCCAACACTCTAATCAAATTTACTCTGATAAGAAATATAAATTAAATTTATAAAACAAACATAAGTAAGGAGACATAACCTTCTGGGGGCAGGTCCCAGCACATTCCACTCTAATTTACAACCTCGGAACACTACCTCCAGGAAGACTCTGTTGCCCTAGTAACAAGAGTTGAGAACGTAACAATGCTGCCGCCTTGTGGCTGTTTGCCACAACAACAGGTTCAAACCCAGTGCTAATGGGTGCTTAATAGTCCCAAGGACTGCAGGGCCGTAAATGACACCTGCCCTCAAAAAATGCCCTGGGGTAGGGAATAGGCAAGAAATTTCAACACATGACAAATTTTTCAAGAAGTCAATATGAAGAGGGAAGTTGTACTCACTCCTTAATAAAAAAAGGAAAAGAAAAAAGCAGGACATGCCTAAAGCTCAGGATAAGAAATTAGTAGCCACATGCTAATCCAACCTCCAAAAGGGTTTCAGCTCACACCAGTCCAATGAGCATCGGCAAAGAGTCGACAAACGATAAATGCTGAAGGGATTTTAGAGAACTGCGCACCTTCTGGCTGCTGGTGGGAGGTAAATTAGTGACAGCACTTACGAAAATGGAATGGAGCTGCTTTAAAAGGTAACAAGTGAGCTACCATAGGATGCGGCAGGGCACCTTTTAGGCCCATAACCTAAGACCACCAGAATGGGAAAGACAGAGGCAGGCAAATGTGCACTGCAGCAATATTGAAAGAGCCAAGACATGGAAGCAAAACAAAGGTTTATAAACAGGTAAATGGACAAAGAAGAAGTGGTATATGGAAAGATTGGAATATTAGTCACGAAAAAAATAAAAGAATGGCATAAGCAGAACCACGGATGAGCCTAGAGATAATCACACAACGTGAAGTAAGTCAGAATGCGAAAGACAAATGTCCTCGGGTATCACTTATGTCATCTGATTATTCATAAAAAGAACATATTTCCACAGAGAAAGACAATCTCAGATTGAGAAGAAAAACTAATGGTTAAGCCAAAGAAAAGGTGTGAGGAATGAATAAATTAAGATATTGGGGTCAACAACCATTTACTAATACATACAAAATTTATCATCCCCAAAGACCTATGGAATACCAAGGGTGGTCTACTCAACACTTTGTAATAACCTACATGGAAAAGGACACAAATATCAAGAGATATATGTCAATGTGTAAATGAACAAGATTCTGTACACCTAGAACAAAAGACATTTTTCAATCAAATCTGCTCTGATAAAATCTACAATTTAAAGACACAAACAAGAATTAAGGAGGCAAAACTTATGGGGGTTTGCCCTGGCACATTCCACTCTAATCTGCAACCTAAAATCACAACTTGCACCAAGATTCTGTTTCCCTAGCAAGCAGAGTTGGCAACGTAGAAATGCTGCCACCCTAAGGCCGTTTCCTTAAACAGCAACTTTCAATCTACTGCTAATAGTCACTAATATTCACAAGGACTGCCGGGCTGTAAATGACTCATGCCCTCAAAAAATGTCCTGGGGTAGGGAATGGCCAAAAAAGTTCACAACACGGAAAACGTTTCAAGAAAAGAGTTTGAAGAGGTAAGTGTTACTCACTCTGTTATTTAAAAAAAGAAGAAGAACAGGGATAAAAGCTCAATTTCAGGAATTATTTATTGGTTCGGTGCAAATCCAAACTACAAAAGGACTTCGCCACCCGATATTCAAAATGCCATCCATCAAAAGTCTACAAACAATGAATGCTGACGGGTTAGTGGAGAAAGGCATACCCACTATGCTGTTCGTTGGATGTAAACTGGTAACAGCTCATCATGAGAACAGAATGGAGCTGCATTTA
Organism: Balaenoptera physalus; assembly: GCF_965194825.1. Lineage (NCBI taxonomy): Eukaryota > Metazoa > Chordata > Mammalia > Artiodactyla > Balaenopteridae > Balaenoptera > Balaenoptera physalus. The sequence goes on from NW_028125820.1 coordinate 123,445, forward strand.
AAAGGTAAAAACTGAGCTACCATGGGATGCGGCCCATCCCCTAATGGGCCAATAACCTAAGGAGACCAGAATAGGAAAGGCACAGACAGCTACACATGCACCGCAGCAATACTGACAATAGCCAAGACATGCAAGCAAACAAAATGTCCATCAACAGATAAATGGACAAAGAAGAAGCGTAATACGTACCGAATGGAATAGTTGCCTCGGGAAAAAAATGAACAGTGCCGTTTTCAGGACTGCAGAGGAGCCTAGAAATAATCATATTAGGTTCAGTAAGTCAAAAGGGAATGACAAATCTCCTATGGTATCATTTATACATGTTATCCTAAGATTGCTACCAATGAACATATTTTCACAGAAAAAGACACTCAGAGATTTGTAAAACAAAATAATGGTTAACCAAAATGAAAGGTGGGAGGATGGATAAATTAGGATTATGGGGCTAACATACATATACTAATGTATGTTAAATGTATAGAAACAAATAACCTATAAACTATATGAATTATATAATCACCAATACATATAAAATATATAATGACAAAACACCTACCAAATACCAAGGGAGGTCTACTCAACATTCTGTAATAACATACATGGTAACAGGATCCGAAGATGAACAGACATATGTATGAATCATTGAGCAGATTCTGTACAGCCAGACAATCCCAACACTCTAATCAAATTTACTCTGATAAGAAATATAAATTAAATTTATAAAACAAACATAAGTAAGGAGACATAACCTTCTGGGGGCAGGTCCCAGCACATTCCACTCTAATTTACAACCTCGGAACACTACCTCCAGGAAGACTCTGTTGCCCTAGTAACAAGAGTTGAGAACGTAACAATGCTGCCGCCTTGTGGCTGTTTGCCACAACAACAGGTTCAAACCCAGTGCTAATGGGTGCTTAATAGTCCCAAGGACTGCAGGGCCGTAAATGACACCTGCCCTCAAAAAATGCCCTGGGGTAGGGAATAGGCAAGAAATTTCAACACATGACAAATTTTTCAAGAAGTCAATATGAAGAGGGAAGTTGTACTCACTCCTTAATAAAAAAAGGAAAAGAAAAAAGCAGGACATGCCTAAAGCTCAGGATAAGAAATTAGTAGCCACATGCTAATCCAACCTCCAAAAGGGTTTCAGCTCACACCAGTCCAATGAGCATCGGCAAAGAGTCGACAAACGATAAATGCTGAAGGGATTTTAGAGAACTGCGCACCTTCTGGCTGCTGGTGGGAGGTAAATTAGTAACAGCACTTACGAAAATGGAATGGAGCTGCTTTAAAAGGTAACAAGGGAGCTACCATAGGATGCGGCAGGGCACCTTTTAGGCCCATAACCTAAGACCACCAGAATGGGAAAGACAGAGGCAGGCAAATGTGCACTGCAGCAATATTGAAATAGCCAAGACATGGAAGCAAAACAAAGGTTTATAAACAGGTAAATGGACAAAGAAGAAGTGGTATATGGAAAGATTGGAATATTAGTCACGAAAAAAATAAAAGAATGGCATAAGCAGAACCACGGATGAGCCTAGAGATAATCACACAACGTGAAGTAAGTCAGAATGCGAAAGACAAATGTCCTCGGGTATCACTTATGTCATCTGATTATTCATAAAAAGAACATATTTCCACAGAGAAAGACAATCTCAGATTGAGAAGAAAAACTAATGGTTAAGCCAAAGAAAAGGTGTGAGGAATGAATAAATTAAGATATTGGGGTCAACAACCATTTACTAATACATACAAAATTTATCATCCCCAAAGACCTATGGAATACCAAGGGTGGTCTACTCAACACTTTGTAATAACCTACATGGAAAAGGACACAAATATCAAGAGATATATGTCAATGTGTAAATGAACAAGATTCTGTACACCTAGAACAAAAGACATTTTTCAATCAAATCTGCTCTGATAAAATCTACAATTTAAAGACACAAACAAGAATTAAGGAGGCAAAACTTATGGGGGTTTGCCCTGGCACATTCCACTCTAATCTGCAACCTAAAATCACAACTTGCACCAAGATTCTGTTTCCCTAGCAAGCAGAGTTGGCAACGTAGAAATGCTGCCACCCTAAGGCCGTTTCCTTAAACAGCAACTTTCAATCTACTGCTAATAGTCACTAATATTCACAAGGACTGCCGGGCTGTAAATGACTCATGCCCTCAAAAAATGTCCTGGGGTAGGGAATGGCCAAAAAAGTTCACAACACGGAAAACGTTTCAAGAAAAGAGTTTGAAGAGGTAAGTGTTACTCACTCTGTTATTTAAAAAAAGAAGAAGAACAGGGATAAAAGCTCAATTTCAGGAATTATTTATTGGTTCGGTGCAAATCCAAACTACAAAAGGACTTCGCCACCCGATATTCAAAATGCCATCCATCAAAAGTCTACAAACAATGAATGCTGACGGGTTAGTGGAGAAAGGCATACCCACTATGCTGTTCGTTGGATGTAAACTGGTAACAGCTCATCATGAGAACAGAATGGAGCTGCATTTAAAAGGTAAAAACTGAGCTACCATGGGATGCGGCCCATCCCCTAATGGGCCAATAACCTAAGGAGACCAGAATAGGAAAGGCACAGACAGCTACACATGCACCGCAGCAATACTGACAATAGCCAAGACATGCAAGCAAACAAAATGTCCATCAACAGATAAATGGACAAAGAAGAAGCGTAATACGTACCGAATGGAATAGTTGCCTCGGGAAAAAAATGAACAGTGCCGTTTTCAGGACTGCAGAGGAGCCTAGAAATAATCATATTAGGTTCAGTAAGTCAAAAGGGAATGACAAATCTCCTATGGTATCATTTATACATGTTATCCTAAGATTGCTACCAATGAACATATTTTCACAGAAAAAGACACTCAGAGATTTGTAAAACAAAATAATGTTTAACCAAAATGAAAGGTGGGAGGATGGATAAATTAGGATTATGGGGCTAACATACATATACTAATGTATGTTAAATGTATAGAAACAAATAACCTATAAACTATATGAATTATATAATCACCAATACATATAAAATATATAATGACAAAACACCTACCAAATACCAAGGGAGGTCTACTCAACATTCTGTAATAACATACATGGTAACAGGATCCGAAGATGAACAGACATATGTATGAATCATTGAGCAGATTCTGTACAGCCAGACAATCCCAACACTCTAATCAAATTTACTCTGATAAGAAATATAAATTAAATTTATAAAACAAACATAAGTAAGGAGACATAACCTTCTGGGGGCAGGTCCCAGCACATTCCACTCTAATTTACAACCTCGGAACACTACCTCCAGGAAGACTCTGTTGCCCTAGTAACAAGAGTTGAGAACGTAACAATGCTGCCGCCTTGTGGCTGTTTGCCACAACAACAGGTTCAAACCCAGTGCTAATGGGTGCTTAATAGTCCCAAGGACTGCAGGGCCGTAAATGACACCTGCCCTCAAAAAATGCCCTGGGGTAGGGAATAGGCAAGAAATTTCAACACATGACAAATTTTTCAAGAAGTCAATATGAAGAGGGAAGTTGTACTCACTCCTTAATAAAAAAAGGAAAAGAAAAAAGCAGGACATGCCTAAAGCTCAGGATAAGAAATTAGTAGCCACATGCTAATCCAACCTCCAAAAGGGTTTCAGCTCACACCAGTCCAATGAGCATCGGCAAAGAGTCGACAAACGATAAATGCTGAAGGGATTTTAGAGAACTGCGCACCTTCTGGCTGCTGGTGGGAGGTAAATTAGTAACAGCACTTACGAAAATGGAATGGAGCTGCTTTAAAAGGTAACAAGTGAGCTACCATAGGATGCGGCAGGGCACCTTTTAGGCCCATAACCTAAGACCACCAGAATGGGAAAGACAGAGGCAGGCAAATGTGCACTGCAGCAATATTGAAAGAGCCAAGACATGGAAGCAAAACAAAGGTTTATAAACAGGTAAATGGACAAAGAAGAAGTGGTATATGGAAAGATTGGAATATTAGTCACGAAAAAAATAAAAGAATGGCATAAGCAGAACCACGGATGAGCCTAGAGATAATCACACAACGTGAAGTAAGTCAGAATGCGAAAGACAAATGTCCTCGGGTATCACTTATGTCATCTGATTATTCATAAAAAGAACATATTTCCACAGAGAAAGACAATCTCAGATTGAGAAGAAAAACTAATGGTTAAGCCAAAGAAAAGGTGTGAGGAATGAATAAATTAAGATATTGGGGTCAACAACCATTTACTAATACATACAAAATTTATCATCCCCAAAGACCTATGGAATACCAAGGGTGGTCTACTCAACACTTTGTAATAACCTACATGGAAAAGGACACAAATATCAAGAGATATATGTCAATGTGTAAATGAACAAGATTCTGTACACCTAGAACAAAAGACATTTTTCAATCAAATCTGCTCTGATAAAATCTACAATTTAAAGACACAAACAAGAATTAAGGAGGCAAAACTTATGGGGGTTTGCCCTGGCACATTCCACTCTAATCTGCAACCTAAAATCACAACTTGCACCAAGATTCTGTTTCCCTAGCAAGCAGAGTTGGCAACGTAGAAATGCTGCCACCCTAAGGCCGTTTCCTTAAACAGCAACTTTCAATCTACTGCTAATAGTCATTAATATTCACAAGGACTGCCGGGCTGTAAATGACTCATGCCCTCAAAAAATGTCCTGGGGTAGGGAATGGCCAAAAAAGTTCACAACACGGAAAACGTTTCAAGAAAAGAGTTTGAAGAGGTAAGTGTTACTCACTCTGTTATTTAAAAAAAGAAGAAGAACATGGATAAAAGCTCAATTTCAGGAATTATTTATTGGTTCGGTGCAAATCCAAACTACAAAAGGACTTCGCCACCCGATATTCAAAATGCCATCCATCAAAAGTCTACAAACAATGAATGCTGACGGGTTAGTGGAGAAAGGCATACCCACTATGCTGTTCGTTGGATGTAAACTGTTAACAGCTCATCATGAGAACAGAATGGAGCTGCATTTAAAAGGTAAAAACTGAGCTACCATGGGATGCGGCCCATCCCCTAATGGGCCAATAACCCAAGGAGACCAGAATAGGAAAGGCACAGACAGGCACACATGCACCGCAGCAATACTGACAATAGCCAAGACATGCAAGCAAACAAAATGTCCATCAACAGATAAATGGACAAAGAAGAAGCGTAATACGTACCGAATGGAATAGTTGCCTCGGGAAAAAAATGAACAGTGCCGTTTTCAGGACTGCAGAGGAGCCTAGAAATAATCATATTAGGTTCAGTAAGTCAAAAGGGAATGACAAATCTCCTATGGTATCATTTATACATGTTATCCTAAGATTGCTACCAATGAACATATTTTCACAGAAAAAGACACTCAGAGATTTGTAAAACAAAATAATGTTTAACCAAAATGAAAGGTGGGAGGATGGATAAATTAGGATTATGGGGCTAACATACATATACTAATGTATGTTAAATGTATAGAAACAAATAACCTATAAACTATATGAATTATATAATCACCAATACATATAAAATATATAATGACAAAACACCTACCAAATACCAAGGGAGGTCTACTCAACATTCTGTAATAACATACATGGTAACAGGATCCGAAGATGAACAGACATATGTATGAATCATTGAGCAGATTCTGTACAGCCAGACAATCCCAACACTCTAATCAAATTTACTCTGATAAGAAATATAAATTAAATTTATAAAACAAACATAAGTAAGGAGACATAACCTTCTGGGGGCAGGTCCCAGCACATTCCACTCTAATTTACAACCTCGGAACACTACCTCCAGGAAGACTCTGTTGCCCTAGTAACAAGAGTTGAGAACGTAACAATGCTGCCGCCTTGTGGCTGTTTGCCACAACAACAGGTTCAAACCCAGTGCTAATGGGTGCTTAATAGTCCCAAGGACTGCAGGGCCGTAAATGACACCTGCCCTCAAAAAATGCCCTGGGGTAGGGAATAGGCAAGAAATTTCAACACATGACAAATTTTTCAAGAAGTCAATATGAAGAGGGAAGTTGTACTCACTCCTTAATAAAAAAAGGAAAAGAAAAAAGCAGGACATGCCTAAAGCTCAGGATAAGAAATTAGTAGCCACATGCTAATCCAACCTCCAAAAGGGTTTCAGCTCACACCAGTCCAATGAGCATCGGCAAAGAGTCGACAAACGATAAATGCTGAAGGGATTTTAGAGAACTGCGCACCTTCTGGCTGCTGGTGGGAGGTAAATTAGTAACAGCACTTACGAAAATGGAATGGAGCTGCTTTAAAAGGTAACAAGTGAGCTACCATAGGATGCGGCAGGGCACCTTTTAGGCCCATAACCTAAGACCACCAGAATGGGAAAGACAGAGGCAGGCAAATGTGCACTGCAGCAATATTGAAAGAGCCAAGACATGGAAGCAAAACAAAGGTTTATAAACAGGTAAATGGACAAAGAAGAAGTGGTATATGGAAAGATTGGAATATTAGTCACGAAAAAAATAAAAGAATGGCATAGGCAGAACCACGGATGAGCCTAGAGATAATCACACAACGTGAAGTAAGTCAGAATGCGAAAGACAAATGTCCTCGGGTATCACTTATGTCATCTGATTATTCATAAAAAGAACATATTTCCACAGAGAAAGACAATCTTAGATTGAGAAGAAAAACTAATGGTTAAGCCAAAGAAAAGGTGTGAGGAATGAATAAATTAAGATATTGGGGTCAACAACCATTTACTAATACATACAAAATTTATCATCCCCAAAGACCTATGGAATACCAAGGGTGGTCTACTCAACACTTTGTAATAACCTACATGGAAAAGGACACAAATATCAAGAGATATATGTCAATGTGTAAATGAACAAGATTCTGTACACCTAGAACAAAAGACATTTTTCAATCAAATCTGCTCTGATAAAATCTACAATTTAAAGACACAAACAAGAATTAAGGAGGCAAAACTTATGGGGGTTTGCCCTGGCACATTCCACTCTAATCTGCAACCTAAAATCACAACTTGCACCAAGATTCTGTTTCCCTAGCAAGCAGAGTTGGCAACGTAGAAATGCTGCCACCCTAAGGCCGTTTCCTTAAACAGCAACTTTCAATCTACTGCTAATAGTCACTAATATTCACAAGGACTGCCGGGCTGTAAATGACTCATGCCCTCAAAAAATGTCCTGGGGTAGGGAATGGCCAAAAAAGTTCACAACACGGAAAACGTTTCAAGAAAAGAGTTTGAAGAGGTAAGTGTTACTCACTCTGTTATTTAAAAAAAGAAGAAGAACAGGGATAAAAGCTCAATTTCAGGAATTATTTATTGGTTCGGTGCAAATCCAAACTACAAAAGGACTTCGCCACCCGATATTCAAAATGCCATCCATCAAAAGTCTACAAACAATGAATGCTGACGGGTTAGTGGAGAAAGGCATACCCACTATGCTGTTCGTTGGATGTAAACTGTTAACAGCTCATCATGAGAACAGAATGGAGCTGCATTTAAAAGGTAAAAACTGAGCTACCATGGGATGCGGCCCATCCCCTAATGGGCCAATAACCCAAGGAGACCAGAATAGGAAAGGCACAGACAGGCACACATGCACCGCAGCAATACTGACAATAGCCAAGACATGCAAGCAAACAAAATGTCCATCAACAGATAAATGGACAAAGAAGAAGCGTAATACGTACCGAATGGAATAGTTGCCTCGGGAAAAAATGAACAGTGCCGTTTTCAGGACTGCAGAGGAGCCTAGAAATAATCATATTAGGTTCAGTAAGTCAAAAGGGAATGACAAATCTCCTATGGTATCATTTATACATGTTATCCTAAGATTGCTACCAATGAACATATTTTCACAGAAAAAGACACTCAGAGATTTGTAAAACAAAATAATGGTTAACCAAAATGAAAGGTGGGAGGATGGATAAATTAGGATTATGGGGCTAACATACATATACTAATGTATGTTAAATGTATAGAAACAAATAACCTATAAACTATATGAATTATATAATCACCAATACATATAAAATATATAATGACAAAACACCTACCAAATACCAAGGGAGGTCTACTCAACATTCTGTAATAACATACATGGTAACAGGATCCGAAGATGAACAGACATATGTATGAATCATTGAGCAGATTCTGTACAGCCAGACAATCCCAACACTCTAATCAAATTTACTCTGATAAGAAATATAAATTAAATTTATAAAACAAACATAAGTAAGGAGACATAACCTTCTGGGGGCAGGTCCCAGCACATTCCACTCTAATTTACAACCTCGGAACACTACCTCCAGGAAGACTCTGTTGCCCTAGTAACAAGAGTTGAGAACGTAACAATGCTGCCGCCTTGTGGCTGTTTGCCACAACAACAGGTTCAAACCCAGTGCTAATGGTTGCTTAATAGTCCCAAGGACTACAGGGCCGTAAATGACACCTGCCCTCAAAAAATGCCCTGGGGTAGGGAATAGGCAAGAAATTTCAACACATGACAAATTTTTCAAGAAGTCAATATGAAGAGGGAAGTTGTACTCACTCCTTAATAAAAAAAGGAAAAGAAAAAAGCAGGACATGCCTAAAGCTCAGGATAAGAAATTAGTAGCCACATGCTAATCCAACCTCCAAAAGGGTTTCAGCTCACACCAGTCCAATGAGCATCGGCAAAGAGTCGACAAACGATAAATGCTGAAGGGATTTTAGAGAACTGCGCACCTTCTGGCTGCTGGTGGGAGGTAAATTAGTGACAGCACTTACGAAAATGGAATGGAGCTGCTTTAAAAGGTAACAAGTGAGCTACCATAGGATGCGGCAGGGCACCTTTTAGGCCCATAACCTAAGACCACCAGAATGGGAAAGACAGAGGCAGGCAAATGTGCACTGCAGCAATATTGAAATAGCCAAGACATGGAAGCAAAACAAAGGTTTATAAACAGGTAAATGGACAAAGAAGAAGTGGTATATGGAAAGATTGGAATATTAGTCACGAAAAAAATGAAAGAATGGCATAAGCAGAACCACGGATGAGCCTAGAGATAATCACACAACGTGAAGTAAGTCAGAATGCGAAAGACAAATGTCCTCGGGTATCACTTATGTCATCTGATTATTCATAAAAAGAACATATTTCCACAGAGAAAGACAATCTCAGATTGAGAAGAAAAACTAATGGTTAAGCCAAAGAAAAGGTGTGAGGAATGAATAAATTAAGATATTGGGGTCAACAACCATTTACTAATACATACAAAATTTATCATCCCCAAAGACCTATGGAATACCAAGGGTGGTCTACTCAACACTTTGTAATAACCTACATGGAAAAGGACACAAATATCAAGAGATATATGTCAATGTGTAAATGAACAAGATTCTGTACACCTAGAACAAAAGACATTTTTCAATCAAATCTGCTCTGATAAAATCTACAATTTAAAGACACAAACAAGAATTAAGGAGGCAAAACTTATGGGGGTTTGCCCTGGCACATTCCACTCTAATCTGCAACCTAAAATCACAACTTGCACCAAGATTCTGTTTCCCTAGCAAGCAGAGTTGGCAACGTAGAAATGCTGCCACCCTAAGGCCGTTTCCTTAAACAGCAACTTTCAATCTACTGCTAATAGTCACTAATATTCACAAGGACTGCCGGGCTGTAAATGACTCATGCCCTCAAAAAATGTCCTGGGGTAGGGAATGGCCAAAAAAGTTCACAACACGGAAAACGTTTCAAGAAAAGAGTTTGAAGAGGTAAGTGTTACTCACTCTGTTATTTAAAAAAAGAAGAAGAACGGGGATAAAAGCTCAATTTCAGGAATTATTTATTGGTTCGGTGCAAATCCAAACTACAAAAGGACTTCGCCACCCGATATTCAAAATGCCATCCATCAAAAGTCTACAAACAATGAATGCTGACGGGTTAGTGGAGAAAGGCATACCCACTATGCTGTTCGTTGGATGTAAACTGGTAACAGCTCATCATGAGAACAGAATGGAGCTGCATTTAAAAGGTAAAAACTGAGCTACCATGGGATGCGGCCCATCCCCTAATGGGCCAATAACCTAAGGAGACCAGAATAGGAAAGGCACAGACAGCTACACATGCACCGCAGCAATACTGACAATAGCCAAGACATGCAAGCAAACAAAATGTCCATCAACAGATAAATGGACAAAGAAGAAGCGTAATACGTACCGAATGGAATAGTTGCCTCGGGAAAAAAATGAACAGTGCCGTTTTCAGGACTGCAGAGGAGCCTAGAAATAATCATATTAGGTTCAGTAAGTCAAAAGGGAATGACAAATCTCCTATGGTATCATTTATACATGTTATCCTAAGATTGCTACCAATGAACATATTTTCACAGAAAAAGACACTCAGAGATTTGTAAAACAAAATAATGGTTAACCAAAATGAAAGGTGGGAGGATGGATAAATTAGGATTATGGGGCTAACATACATATACTAATGTATGTTAAATGTATAGAAACAAATAACCTATAAACTATATGAATTATATAATCACCAATACATATAAAATATATAATGACAAAACACCTACCAAGTACCAAGGGAGGTCTACTCAACATTCTGTAATAACATACATGGTAACAGGATCCGAAGATGAACAGACATATGTATGAATCATTGAGCAGATTCTGTACAGCCAGACAATCCCAACACTCTAATCAAATTTACTCTGATAAGAAATATAAATTAAATTTATAAAACAAACATAAGTAAGGAGACATAACCTTCTGGGGGCAGGTCCCAGCACATTCCACTCTAATTTACAACCTCGGAACACTACCTCCAGGAAGACTCTGTTGCCCTAGTAACAAGAGTTGAGAACGTAACAATGCTGCCGCCTTGTGGCTGTTTGCCACAACAACAGGTTCAAACCCAGTGCTAATGGGTGCTTAATAGTCCCAAGGACTGCAGGGCCGTAAATGACACCTGCCCTCAAAAAATGCCCTGGGGTAGGGAATAGGCAAGAAATTTCAACACATGACAAATTTTTCAAGAAGTCAATATGAAGAGGGAAGTTGTACTCACTCCTTAATAAAAAAAGGAAAAGAAAAAAGCAGGACATGCCTAAAGCTCAGGATAAGAAATTAGTAGCCACATGCTAATCCAACCTCCAAAAGGGTTTCAGCTCACACCAGTCCAATGAGCATCGGCAAAGAGTCGACAAACGATAAATGCTGAAGGGATTTTAGAGAACTGCGCACCTTCTGGCTGCTGGTGGGAGGTAAATTAGTGACAGCACTTACGAAAATGGAATGGAGCTGCTTTAAAAGGTAACAAGTGAGCTACCATAGGATGCGGCAGGGCACCTTTTAGGCCCATAACCTAAGACCACCAGAATGGGAAAGACAGAGGCAGGCAAATGTGCACTGCAGCAATATTGAAATAGCCAAGACATGGAAGCAAAACAAAGGTTTATAAACAGGTAAATGGACAAAGAAGAAGTGGTATATGGAAAGATTGGAATATTAGTCAAGAAAAAAATGAAAGAATGGCATAAGCAGAACCACGGATGAGCCTAGAGATAATCACACAACGTGAAGTAAGTCAGAATGCGAAAGACAAATGTCCTCGGGTATCACTTATGTCATCTGATTATTCATAAAAAGAACATATTTCCACAGAGAAAGACAATCTCAGATTGAGAAGAAAAACTAATGGTTAAGCCAAAGAAAAGGTGTGAGGAATGAATAAATTAAGATATTGGGGTCAACAACCATTTACTAATACATACAAAATTTATCATCCCCAAAGACCTATGGAATACCAAGGGTGGTCTACTCAACACTTTGTAATAACCTACATGGAAAAGGACACAAATATCAAGAGATATATGTCAATGTGTAAATGAACAAGATTCTGTACACCTAGAACAAAAGACATTTTTCAATCAAATCTGCTCTGATAAAATCTACAATTTAAAGACACAAACAAGAATTAAGGAGGCAAAACTTATGGGGGTTTGCCCTGGCACATTCCACTCTAATCTGCAACCTAAAATCACAACTTGCACCAAGATTCTGTTTCCCTAGCAAGCAGAGTTGGCAACGTAGAAATGCTGCCACCCTAAGGCCGTTTCCTTAAACAGCAACTTTCAATCTACTGCTAATAGTCACTAATATTCACAAGGACTGCCGGGCTGTAAATGACTCATGCCCTCAAAAAATGTCCTGGGGTAGGGAATGGCCAAAAAAGTTCACAACACGGAAAACTTTTCAAGAAAAGAGTTTGAAGAGGTAAGTGTTACTCACTCTGTTATTTAAAAAAAGAAGAAGAACAGGGATAAAAGCTCAATTTCAGGAATTATTTATTGGTTCGGTGCAAATCCAAACTACAAAAGGACTTCGCCACCCGATATTCAAAATGCCATCCATCAAAAGTCTACAAACAATGAATGCTGACGGGTTAGTGGAGAAAGGCATACCCACTATGCTGTTCGTTGGATGTAAACTGGTAACAGCTCATCATGAGAACAGAATGGAGCTGCATTTAAAAGGTAAAAACTGAGCTACCATGGGATGCGGCCCATCCCCTAATGGGCCAATAACCTAAGGAGACCAGAATAGGAAAGGCACAGACAGCTACACATGCACCGCAGCAATACTGACAATAGCCAAGACATGCAAGCAAACAAAATGTCCATCAACAGATAAATGGACAAAGAAGAAGCGTAATACGTACCGAATGGAATAGTTGCCTCGGGAAAAAAATGAACAGTGCCGTTTTCAGGACTGCAGAGGAGCCTAGAAATAATCATATTAGGTTCAGTAAGTCAAAAGGGAATGACAAATCTCCTATGGTATCATTTATACATGTTATCCTAAGATTGCTACCAATGAACATATTTTCACAGAAAAAGACACTCAGAGATTTGTAAAACAAAATAATGTTTAACCAAAATGAAAGGTGGGAGGATGGATAAATTAGGATTATGGGGCTAACATACATATACTAATGTATGTTAAATGTATAGAAACAAATAACCTATAAACTATATGAATTATATAATCACCAATACATATAAAATATATAATGACAAAACACCTACCAAATACCAAGGGAGGTCTACTCAACATTCTGTAATAACATACATGGTAACAGGATCCGAAGATGAACAGACATATGTATGAATCATTGAGCAGATTCTGTACAGCCAGACAATCCCAACACTCTAATCAAATTTACTCTGATAAGAAATATAAATTAAATTTATAAAACAAACATAAGTAAGGAGACATAACCTTCTGGGGGCAGGTCCCAGCACATTCCACTCTAATTTACAACCTCGGAACACTACCTCCAGGAAGACTCTGTTGCCCTAGTAACAAGAGTTGAGAACGTAACAATGCTGCCGCCTTGTGGCTGTTTGCCACAACAACAGGTTCAAACCCAGTGCTAATGGGTGCTTAATAGTCCCAAGGACTGCAGGGCCGTAAATGACACCTGCCCTCAAAAAATGCCCTGGGGTAGGGAATAGGCAAGAAATTTCAACACATGACAAATTTTTCAAGAAGTCAATATGAAGAGGGAAGTTGTACTCACTCCTTAATAAAAAAAGGAAAAGAAAAAAGCAGGACATGCCTAAAGCTCAGGATAAGAAATTAGTAGCCACATGCTAATCCAACCTCCAAAAGGGTTTCAGCTCACACCAGTCCAATGAGCATCGGCAAAGAGTCGACAAACGATAAATGCTGAAGGGATTTTAGAGAACTGCGCACCTTCTGGCTGCTGGTGGGAGGTAAATTAGTAACAGCACTTACGAAAATGGAATGGAGCTGCTTTAAAAGGTAACAAGTGAGCTACCATAGGATGCGGCAGGGCACCTTTTAGGCCCATAACCTAAGACCACCAGAATGGGAAAGACAGAGGCAGGCAAATGTGCACTGCAGCAATATTGAAAGAGCCAAGACATGGAAGCAAAACAAAGGTTTATAAACAGGTAAATGGACAAAGAAGAAGTGGTATATGGAAAGATTGGAATATTAGTCATGAAAAAAATAAAAGAATGGCATAAGCAGAACCACGGATGAGCCTAGAGATAATCACACAACGTGAAGTAAGTCAGAATGCGAAAGACAAATGTCCTCGGGTATCACTTATGTCATCTGATTATTCATAAAAAGAACATATTTCCACAGAGAAAGACAATCTCAGATTGAGAAGAAAAACTAATGGTTAAGCCAAAGAAAAGGTGTGAGGAATGAATAAATTAAGATATTGGGGTCAACAACCATTTACTAATACATACAAAATTTATCATCCCCAAAGACCTATGGAATACCAAGGGTGGTCTACTCAACACTTTGTAATAACCTACATGGAAAAGGACACAAATATCAAGAGATATATGTCAATGTGTAAATGAACAAGATTCTGTACACCTAGAACAAAAGACATTTTTCAATCAAATCTGCTCTGATAAAATCTACAATTTAAAGACACAAACAAGAATTAAGGAGGCAAAACTTATGGGGGTTTGCCCTGGCACATTCCACTCTAATCTGCAACCTAAAATCACAACTTGCACCAAGATTCTGTTTCCCTAGCAAGCAGAGTTGGCAACGTAGAAATGCTGCCACCCTAAGGCCGTTTCCTTAAACAGCAACTTTCAATCTACTGCTAATAGTCACTAATATTCACAAGGACTGCCGGGCTGTAAATGACTCATGCCCTCAAAAAATGTCCTGGGGTAGGGAATGGCCAAAAAAGTTCACAACACGGAAAACTTTTCAAGAAAAGAGTTTGAAGAGGTAAGTGTTACTCACTCTGTTATTTAAAAAAAGAAGAAGAACAGGGATAAAAGCTCAATTTCAGGAATTATTTATTGGTTCGGTGCAAATCCAAACTACAAAAGGACTTCGCCACCCGATATTCAAAATGCCATCCATCAAAAGTCTACAAACAATGAATGCTGACGGGTTAGTGGAGAAAGGCATACCCACTATGCTGTTCGTTGGATGTAAACTGGTAACAGCTCATCATGAGAACAGAATGGAGCTGCATTTAAAAGGTAAAAACTGAGCTACCATGGGATGCGGCCCATCCCCTAATGGGCCAATAACCTAAGGAGACCAGAATAGGAAAGGCACAGACAGCTACACATGCACCGCAGCAATACTGACAATAGCCAAGACATGCAAGCAAACAAAATGTCCATCAACAGATAAATGGACAAAGAAGAAGCGTAATACGTACCGAATGGAATAGTTGCCTCGGGAAAAAAATGAACAGTGCCGTTTTCAGGACTGCAGAGGAGCCTAGAAATAATCATATTAGGTTCAGTAAGTCAAAAGGGAATGACAAATCTCCTATGGTATCATTTATACATGTTATCCTAAGATTGCTACCAATGAACATATTTTCACAGAAAAAGACACTCAGAGATTTGTAAAACAAAATAATGGTTAACCAAAATGAAAGGTGGGAGGATGGATAAATTAGGATTATGGGGCTAACATACATATACTAATGTATGTTAAATGTATAGAAACAAATAACCTATAAACTATATGAATTATATAATCACCAATACATATAAAATATATAATGACAAAACACCTACCAAATACCAAGGGAGGTCTACTCAACATTCTGTAATAACATACATGGTAACAGGATCCGAAGATGAACAGACATATGTATGAATCATTGAGCAGATTCTGTACAGCCAGACAATCCCAACACTCTAATCAAATTTACTCTGATAAGAAATATAAATTAAATTTATAAAACAAACATAAGTAAGGAGACATAACCTTCTGGGGGCAGGTCCCAGCACATTCCACTCTAATTTACAACCTCGGAACACTACCTCCAGGAAGACTCTGTTGCCCTAGTAACAAGAGTTGAGAACGTAACAATGCTGCCGCCTTGTGGCTGTTTGCCACAACAACAGGTTCAAACCCAGTGCTAATGGGTGCTTAATAGTCCCAAGGACTGCAGGGCCGTAAATGACACCTGCCCTCAAAAAATGCCCTGGGGTAGGGAATAGGCAAGAAATTTCAACACATGACAAATTTTTCAAGAAGTCAATATGAAGAGGGAAGTTGTACTCACTCCTTAATAAAAAAAGGAAAAGAAAAAAGCAGGACATGCCTAAAGCTCAGGATAAGAAATTAGTAGCCACATGCTAATCCAACCTCCAAAAGGGTTTCAGCTCACACCAGTCCAATGAGCATCGGCAAAGAGTCGACAAACGATAAATGCTGAAGGGATTTTAGAGAACTGCGCACCTTCTGGCTGCTGGTGGGAGGTAAATTAGTGACAGCACTTACGAAAATGGAATGGAGCTGCTTTAAAAGGTAACAAGTGAGCTACCATAGGATGCGGCAGGGCACCTTTTAGGCCCATAACCTAAGACCACCAGAATGGGAAAGACAGAGGCAGGCAAATGTGCACTGCAGCAATATTGAAATAGCCAAGACATGGAAGCAAAACAAAGGTTTATAAACAGGTAAATGGACAAAGAAGAAGTGGTATATGGAAAGATTGGAATATTAGTCACGAAAAAAATGAAAGAATGGCATAAGCAGAACCACGGATGAGCCTAGAGATAATCACACAACGTGAAGTAAGTCAGAATGCGAAAGACAAATGTCCTCGGGTATCACTTATGTCATCTGATTATTCATAAAAAGAACATATTTCCACAGAGAAAGACAATCTCAGATTGAGAAGAAAAACTAATGGTTAAGCCAAAGAAAAGGTGTGAGGAATGAATAAATTAAGATATTGGGGTCAACAACCATTTACTAATACATACAAAATTTATCATCCCCAAAGACCTATGGAATACCAAGGGTGGTCTACTCAACACTTTGTAATAACCTACATGGAAAAGGACACAAATATCAAGAGATATATGTCAATGTGTAAATGAACAAGATTCTGTACACCTAGAACAAAAGACATTTTTCAATCAAATCTGCTCTGATAAAATCTACAATTTAAAGACACAAACAAGAATTAAGGAGGCAAAACTTATGGGGGTTTGCCCTGGCACATTCCACTCTAATCTGCAACCTAAAATCACAACTTGCACCAAGATTCTGTTTCCCTAGCAAGCAGAGTTGGCAACGTAGAAATGCTGCCACCCTAAGGCCGTTTCCTTAAACAGCAACTTTCAATCTACTGCTAATAGTCACTAATATTCACAAGGACTGCCGGGCTGTAAATGACTCATGCCCTCAAAAAATGTCCTGGGGTAGGGAATGGCCAAAAAAGTTCACAACACGGAAAACGTTTCAAGAAAAGAGTTTGAAGAGGTAAGTGTTACTCACTCTGTTATTTAAAAAAAGAAGAAGAACAGGGATAAAAGCTCAATTTCAGGAATTATTTATTGGTTCGGTGCAAATCCAAACTACAAAAGGACTTCGCCACCCGATATTCAAAATGCCATCCATCAAAAGTCTACAAACAATGAATGCTGACGGGTTAGTGGAGAAAGGCATACCCACTATGCTGTTCGTTGGATGTAAACTGGTAACAGCTCATCATGAGAACAGAATGGAGCTGCATTTAAAAGGTAAAAACTGAGCTACCATGGGATGCGGCCCATCCCCTAATGGGCCAATAACCTAAGGAGACCAGAATAGGAAAGGCACAGACAGCTACACATGCACCGCAGCAATACTGACAATAGCCAAGACATGCAAGCAAACAAAATGTCCATCAACAGATAAATGGACAAAGAAGAAGCGTAATACGTACCGAATGGAATAGTTGCCTCGGGAAAAAAATGAACAGTGCCGTTTTCAGGACTGCAGAGGAGCCTAGAAATAATCATATTAGGTTCAGTAAGTCAAAAGGGAATGACAAATCTCCTATGGTATCATTTATACATGTTATCCTAAGATTGCTACCAATGAACATATTTTCACAGAAAAAGACACTCAGAGATTTGTAAAACAAAATAATGGTTAACCAAAATGAAAGGTGGGAGGATGGATAAATTAGGATTATGGGGCTAACATACATATACTAATGTATGTTAAATGTATAGAAACAAATAACCTATAAACTATATGAATTATATAATCACCAATACATATAAAATATATAATGACAAAACACCTACCAAATACCAAGGGAGGTCTACTCAACATTCTGTAATAACATACATGGTAACAGGATCCGAAGATGAACAGACATATGTATGAATCATTGAGCAGATTCTGTACAGCCAGACAATCCCAACACTCTAATCAAATTTACTCTGATAAGAAATATAAATTAAATTTATAAAACAAACATAAGTAAGGAGACATAACCTTCTGGGGGCAGGTCCCAGCACATTCCACTCTAATTTACAACCTCGGAACACTACCTCCAGGAAGACTCTGTTGCCCTAGTAACAAGAGTTGAGAACGTAACAATGCTGCCGCCTTGTGGCTGTTTGCCACAACAACAGGTTCAAACCCAGTGCTAATGGTTGCTTAATAGTCCCAAGGACTGCAGGGCCGTAAATGACACCTGCCCTCAAAAAATGCCCTGGGGTAGGGAATAGGCAAGAAATTTCAACACATGACAAATTTTTCAAGAAGTCAATATGAAGAGGGAAGTTGTACTCACTCCTTAATAAAAAAAGGAAAAGAAAAAAGCAGGACATGCCTAAAGCTCAGGATAAGAAATTAGTAGCCACATGCTAATCCAACCTCCAAAAGGGTTTCAGCTCACACCAGTCCAATGAGCATCGGCAAAGAGTCGACAAACGATAAATGCTGAAGGGATTTTAGAGAACTGCGCACCTTCTGGCTGCTGGTGGGAGGTAAATTAGTGACAGCACTTACGAAAATGGAATGGAGCTGCTTTAAAAGGTAACAAGTGAGCTACCATAGGATGCGGCAGGGCACCTTTTAGGCCCATAACCTAAGACCACCAGAATGGGAAAGACAGAGGCAGGCAAATGTGCACTGCAGCAATATTGAAATAGCCAAGACATGGAAGCAAAACAAAGGTTTATAAACAGGTAAATGGACAAAGAAGAAGTGGTATATGGAAAGATTGGAATATTAGTCACGAAAAAAATGAAAGAATGGCATAAGCAGAACCACGGATGAGCCTAGAGATAATCACACAACGTGAAGTAAGTCAGAATGCGAAAGACAAATGTCCTCGGGTATCACTTATGTCATCTGATTATTCATAAAAAGAACATATTTCCACAGAGAAAGACAATCTCAGATTGAGAAGAAAAACTAATGGTTAAGCCAAAGAAAAGGTGTGAGGAATGAATAAATTAAGATATTGGGGTCAACAACCATTTACTAATACATACAAAATTTATCATCCCCAAAGACCTATGGAATACCAAGGGTGGTCTACTCAACACTTTGTAATAACCTACATGGAAAAGGACACAAATATCAAGAGATATATGTCAATGTGTAAATGAACAAGATTCTGTACACCTAGAACAAAAGACATTTTTCAATCAAATCTGCTCTGATAAAATCTACAATTTAAAGACACAAACAAGAATTAAGGAGGCAAAACTTATGGGGGTTTGCCCTGGCACATTCCACTCTAATCTGCAACCTAAAATCACAACTTGCACCAAGATTCTGTTTCCCTAGCAAGCAGAGTTGGCAACGTAGAAATGCTGCCACCCTAAGGCCGTTTCCTTAAACAGCAACTTTCAATCTACTGCTAATAGTCACTAATATTCACAAGGACTGCCGGGCTGTAAATGACTCATGCCCTCAAAAAATGTCCTGGGGTAGGGAATGGCCAAAAAAGTTCACAACACGGAAAACTTTTCAAGAAAAGAGTTTGAAGAGGTAAGTGTTACTCACTCTGTTATTTAAAAAAAGAAGAAGAACAGGGATAAAAGCTCAATTTCAGGAATTATTTATTGGTTCGGTGCAAATCCAAACTACAAAAGGACTTCGCCACCCGATATTCAAAATGCCATCCATCAAAAGTCTACAAACAATGAATGCTGACGGGTTAGTGGAGAAAGGCATACCCACTATGCTGTTCGTTGGATGTAAACTGGTAACAGCTCATCATGAGAACAGAATGGAGCTGCATTTAAAAGGTAAAAACTGAGCTACCATGGGATGCGGCCCATCCCCTAATGGGCCAATAACCTAAGGAGACCAGAATAGGAAAGGCACAGACAGCTACACATGCACCGCAGCAATACTGACAATAGCCAAGACATGCAAGCAAACAAAATGTCCATCAACAGATAAATGGACAAAGAAGAAGCGTAATACGTACCGAATGGAATAGTTGCCTCGGGAAAAAAATGAACAGTGCCGTTTTCAGGACTGCAGAGGAGCCTAGAAATAATCATATTAGGTTCAGTAAGTCAAAAGGGAATGACAAATCTCCTATGGTATCATTTATACATGTTATCCTAAGATTGCTACCAATGAACATATTTTCACAGAAAAAGACACTCAGAGATTTGTAAAACAAAATAATGTTTAACCAAAATGAAAGGTGGGAGGATGGATAAATTAGGATTATGGGGCTAACATACATATACTAATGTATGTTAAATGTATAGAAACAAATAACCTATAAACTATATGAATTATATAATCACCAATACATATAAAATATATAATGACAAAACACCTACCAAATACCAAGGGAGGTCTACTCAACATTCTGTAATAACATACATGGTAACAGGATCCGAAGATGAACAGACATATGTATGAATCATTGAGCAGATTCTGTACAGCCAGACAATCCCAACACTCTAATCAAATTTACTCTGATAAGAAATATAAATTAAATTTATAAAACAAACATAAGTAAGGAGACATAACCTTCTGGGGGCAGGTCCCAGCACATTCCACTCTAATTTACAACCTCGGAACACTACCTCCAGGAAGACTCTGTTGCCCTAGTAACAAGAGTTGAGAACGTAACAATGCTGCCGCCTTGTGGCTGTTTGCCACAACAACAGGTTCAAACCCAGTGCTAATGGGTGCTTAATAGTCCCAAGGACTGCAGGGCCGTAAATGACACCTGCCCTCAAAAAATGCCCTGGGGTAGGGAATAGGCAAGAAATTTCAACACATGACAAATTTTTCAAGAAGTCAATATGAAGAGGGAAGTTGTACTCACTCCTTAATAAAAAAAGGAAAAGAAAAAAGCAGGACATGCCTAAAGCTCAGGATAAGAAATTAGTAGCCACATGCTAATCCAACCTCCAAAAGGGTTTCAGCTCACACCAGTCCAATGAGCATCGGCAAAGAGTCGACAAACGATAAATGCTGAAGGGATTTTAGAGAACTGCGCACCTTCTGGCTGCTGGTGGGAGGTAAATTAGTAACAGCACTTACGAAAATGGAATGGAGCTGCTTTAAAAGGTAACAAGTGAGCTACCATAGGATGCGGCAGGGCACCTTTTAGGCCCATAACCTAAGACCACCAGAATGGGAAAGACAGAGGCAGGCAAATGTGCACTGCAGCAATATTGAAAGAGCCAAGACATGGAAGCAAAACAAAGGTTTATAAACAGGTAAATGGACAAAGAAGAAGTGGTATATGGAAAGATTGGAATATTAGTCACGAAAAAAATAAAAGAATGGCATAAGCAGAACCACGGATGAGCCTAGAGATAATCACACAACGTGAAGTAAGTCAGAATGCGAAAGACAAATGTCCTCGGGTATCACTTATGTCATCTGATTATTCATAAAAAGAACATATTTCCACAGAGAAAGACAATCTCAGATTGAGAAGAAAAACTAATGGTTAAGCCAAAGAAAAGGTGTGAGGAATGAATAAATTAAGATATTGGGGTCAACAACCATTTACTAATACATACAAAATTTATCATCCCCAAAGACCTATGGAATACCAAGGGTGGTCTACTCAACACTTTGTAATAACCTACATGGAAAAGGACACAAATATCAAGAGATATATGTCAATGTGTAAATGAACAAGATTCTGTACACCTAGAACAAAAGACATTTTTCAATCAAATCTGCTCTGATAAAATCTACAATTTAAAGACACAAACAAGAATTAAGGAGGCAAAACTTATGGGGGTTTGCCCTGGCACATTCCACTCTAATCTGCAACCTAAAATCACAACTTGCACCAAGATTCTGTTTCCCTAGCAAGCAGAGTTGGCAACGTAGAAATGCTGCCACCCTAAGGCCGTTTCCTTAAACAGCAACTTTCAATCTACTGCTAATAGTCACTAATATTCACAAGGACTGCCGGGCTGTAAATGACTCATGCCCTCAAAAAATGTCCTGGGGTAGGGAATGGCCAAAAAAGTTCACAACACGGAAAACTTTTCAAGAAAAGAGTTTGAAGAGGTAAGTGTTACTCACTCTGTTATTTAAAAAAAGAAGAAGAACAGGGATAAAAGCTCAATTTCAGGAATTATTTATTGGTTCGGTGCAAATCCAAACTACAAAAGGACTTCGCCACCCGATATTCAAAATGCCATCCATCAAAAGTCTACAAACAATGAATGCTGACGGGTTAGTGGAGAAAGGCATACCCACTATGCTGTTCGTTGGATGTAAACTGGTAACAGCTCATCATGAGAACAGAATGGAGCTGCATTTAAAAGGTAAAAACTGAGCTACCATGGGATGCGGCCCATCCCCTAATGGGCCAATAACCTAAGGAGACCAGAATAGGAAAGGCACAGACAGCTACACATGCACCGCAGCAATACTGACAATAGCCAAGACATGCAAGCAAACAAAATGTCCATCAACAGATAAATGGACAAAGAAGAAGCGTAATACGTACCGAATGGAATAGTTGCCTCGGGAAAAAAATGAACAGTGCCGTTTTCAGGACTGCAGAGGAGCCTAGAAATAATCATATTAGGTTCAGTAAGTCAAAAGGGAATGACAAATCTCCTATGGTATCATTTATACATGTTATCCTAAGATTGCTACCAATGAACATATTTTCACAGAAAAAGACACTCAGAGATTTGTAAAACAAAATAATGTTTAACCAAAATGAAAGGTGGGAGGATGGATAAATTAGGATTATGGGGCTAACATACATATACTAATGTATGTTAAATGTATAGAAACAAATAACCTATAAACTATATGAATTATATAATCACCAATACATATAAAATATATAATGACAAAACACCTACCAAATACCAAGGGAGGTCTACTCAACATTCTGTAATAACATACATGGTAACAGGATCCGAAGATGAACAGACATATGTATGAATCATTGAGCAGATTCTGTACAGCCAGACAATCCCAACACTCTAATCAAATTTACTCTGATAAGAAATATAAATTAAATTTATAAAACAAACATAAGTAAGGAGACATAACCTTCTGGGGGCAGGTCCCAGCACATTCCACTCTAATTTACAACCTCGGAACACTACCTCCAGGAAGACTCTGTTGCCCTAGTAACAAGAGTTGAGAACGTAACAATGCTGCCGCCTTGTGGCTGTTTGCCACAACAACAGGTTCAAACCCAGTGCTAATGGGTGCTTAATAGTCCCAAGGACTGCAGGGCCGTAAATGACACCTGCCCTCAAAAAATGCCCTGGGGTAGGGAATAGGCAAGAAATTTCAACACATGACAAATTTTTCAAGAAGTCAATATGAAGAGGGAAGTTGTACTCACTCCTTAATAAAAAAAGGAAAAGAAAAAAGCAGGACATGCCTAAAGCTCAGGATAAGAAATTAGTAGCCACATGCTAATCCAACCTCCAAAAGGGTTTCAGCTCACACCAGTCCAATGAGCATCGGCAAAGAGTCGACAAACGATAAATGCTGAAGGGATTTTAGAGAACTGCGCACCTTCTGGCTGCTGGTGGGAGGTAAATTAGTGACAGCACTTACGAAAATGGAATGGAGCTGCTTTAAAAGGTAACAAGTGAGCTACCATAGGATGCGGCAGGGCACCTTTTAGGCCCATAACCTAAGACCACCAGAATGGGAAAGACAGAGGCAGGCAAATGTGCACTGCAGCAATATTGAAAGAGCCAAGACATGGAAGCAAAACAAAGGTTTATAAACAGGTAAATGGACAAAGAAGAAGTGGTATATGGAAAGATTGGAATATTAGTCACGAAAAAAATAAAAGAATGGCATAAGCAGAACCACGGATGAGCCTAGAGATAATCACACAACGTGAAGTAAGTCAGAATGCGAAAGACAAATGTCCTCGGGTATCACTTATGTCATCTGATTATTCATAAAAAGAACATATTTCCACAGAGAAAGACAATCTCAGATTGAGAAGAAAAACTAATGGTTAAGCCAAAGAAAAGGTGTGAGGAATGAATAAATTAAGATATTGGGGTCAACAACCATTTACTAATACATACAAAATTTATCATCCCCAAAGACCTATGGAATACCAAGGGTGGTCTACTCAACACTTTGTAATAACCTACATGGAAAAGGACACAAATATCAAGAGATATATGTCAATGTGTAAATGAACAAGATTCTGTACACCTAGAACAAAAGACATTTTTCAATCAAATCTGCTCTGATAAAATCTACAATTTAAAGACACAAACAAGAATTAAGGAGGCAAAACTTATGGGGGTTTGCCCTGGCACATTCCACTCTAATCTGCAACCTAAAATCACAACTTGCACCAAGATTCTGTTTCCCTAGCAAGCAGAGTTGGCAACGTAGAAATGCTGCCACCCTAAGGCCGTTTCCTTAAACAGCAACTTTCAATCTACTGCTAATAGTCACTAATATTCACAAGGACTGCCGGGCTGTAAATGACTCATGCCCTCAAAAAATGTCCTGGGGTAGGGAATGGCCAAAAAAGTTCACAACACGGAAAACGTTTCAAGAAAAGAGTTTGAAGAGGTAAGTGTTACTCACTCTGTTATTTAAAAAAAGAAGAAGAACAGGGATAAAAGCTCAATTTCAGGAATTATTTATTGGTTCGGTGCAAATCCAAACTACAAAAGGACTTCGCCACCCGATATTCAAAATGCCATCCATCAAAAGTCTACAAACAATGAATGCTGACGGGTTAGTGGAGAAAGGCATACCCACTATGCTGTTCGTTGGATGTAAACTGGTAACAGCTCATCATGAGAACAGAATGGAGCTGCATTTAAAAGGTAAAAACTGAGCTACCATGGGATGCGGCCCATCCCCTAATGGGCCAATAACCTAAGGAGACCAGAATAGGAAAGGCACAGACAGCTACACATGCACCGCAGCAATACTGACAATAGCCAAGACATGCAAGCAAACAAAATGTCCATCAACAGATAAATGGACAAAGAAGAAGCGTAATACGTACCGAATGGAATAGTTGCCTCGGGAAAAAAATGAACAGTGCCGTTTTCAGGACTGCAGAGGAGCCTAGAAATAATCATATTAGGTTCAGTAAGTCAAAAGGGAATGACAAATCTCCTATGGTATCATTTATACATGTTATCCTAAGATTGCTACCAATGAACATATTTTCACAGAAAAAGACACTCAGAGATTTGTAAAACAAAATAATGTTTAACCAAAATGAAAGGTGGGAGGATGGATAAATTAGGATTATGGGGCTAACATACATATACTAATGTATGTTAAATGTATAGAAACAAATAACCTATAAACTATATGAATTATATAATCACCAATACATATAAAATATATAATGACAAAACACCTACCAAATACCAAGGGAGGTCTACTCAACATTCTGTAATAACATACATGGTAACAGGATCCGAAGATGAACAGACATATGTATGAATCATTGAGCAGATTCTGTACAGCCAGACAATCCCAACACTCTAATCAAATTTACTCTGATAAGAAATATAAATTAAATTTATAAAACAAACATAAGTAAGGAGACATAACCTTCTGGGGGCAGGTCCCAGCACATTCCACTCTAATTTACAACCTCGGAACACTACCTCCAGGAAGACTCTGTTGCCCTAGTAACAAGAGTTGAGAACGTAACAATGCTGCCGCCTTGTGGCTGTTTGCCACAACAACAGGTTCAAACCCAGTGCTAATGGGTGCTTAATAGTCCCAAGGACTGCAGGGCGGTAAATGACACCTGCCCTCAAAAAATGCCCTGGGGTAGGGAATAGGCAAGAAATTTCAACACATGACAAATTTTTCAAGAAGTCAATATGAAGAGGGAAGTTGTACTCACTCCTTAATAAAAAAAGGAAAAGAAAAAAGCAGGACATGCCTAAAGCTCAGGATAAGAAATTAGTAGCCACATGCTAATCCAACCTCCAAAAGGGTTTCAGCTCACACCAGTCCAATGAGCATCGGCAAAGAGTCGACAAACGATAAATGCTGAAGGGATTTTAGAGAACTGCGCACCTTCTGGCTGCTGGTGGGAGGTAAATTAGTAACAGCACTTACGAAAATGGAATGGAGCTGCTTTAAAAGGTAACAAGGGAGCTACCATAGGATGCGGCAGGGCACCTTTTAGGCCCATAACCTAAGACCACCAGAATGGGAAAGACAGAGGCAGGCAAATGTGCACTGCAGCAATATTGAAAGAGCCAAGACATGGAAGCAAAACAAAGGTTTATAAACAGGTAAATGGACAAAGAAGAAGTGGTATATGGAAAGATTGGAATATTAGTCACGAAAAAAATAAAAGAATGGCATAAGCAGAACCACGGATGAGCCTAGAGATAATCACACAACGTGAAGTAAGTCAGAATGCGAAAGACAAATGTCCTCGGGTATCACTTATGTCATCTGATTATTCATAAAAAGAACATATTTCCACAGAGAAAGACAATCTCAGATTGAGAAGAAAAACTAATGGTTAAGCCAAAGAAAAGGTGTGAGGAATGAATAAATTAAGATATTGGGGTCAACAACCATTTACTAATACATACAAAATTTATCATCCCCAAAGACCTATGGAATACCAAGGGTGGTCTACTCAACACTTTGTAATAACCTACATGGAAAAGGACACAAATATCAAGAGATATATGTCAATGTGTAAATGAACAAGATTCTGTACACCTAGAACAAAAGACATTTTTCAATCAAATCTGCTCTGATAAAATCTACAATTTAAAGACACAAACAAGAATTAAGGAGGCAAAACTTATGGGGGTTTGCCCTGGCACATTCCACTCTAATCTGCAACCTAAAATCACAACTTGCACCAAGATTCTGTTTCCCTAGCAAGCAGAGTTGGCAACGTAGAAATGCTGCCACCCTAAGGCCGTTTCCTTAAACAGCAACTTTCAATCTACTGCTAATAGTCACTAATATTCACAAGGACTGCCGGGCTGTAAATGACTCATGCCCTCAAAAAATGTCCTGGGGTAGGGAATGGCCAAAAAAGTTCACAACACGGAAAACGTTTCAAGAAAAGAGTTTGAAGAGGTAAGTGTTACTCACTCTGTTATTTAAAAAAAGAAGAAGAACAGGGATAAAAGCTCAATTTCAGGAATTATTTATTGGTTCGGTGCAAATCCAAACTACAAAAGGACTTCGCCACCCGATATTCAAAATGCCATCCATCAAAAGTCTACAAACAATGAATGCTGACGGGTTAGTGGAGAAAGGCATACCCACTATGCTGTTCGTTGGATGTAAACTGGTAACAGCTCATCATGAGAACAGAATGGAGCTGCATTTAAAAGGTAAAAACTGAGCTACCATGGGATGCGGCCCATCCCCTAATGGGCCAATAACCTAAGGAGACCAGAATAGGAAAGGCACAGACAGCTACACATGCACCGCAGCAATACTGACAATAGCCAAGACATGCAAGCAAACAAAATGTCCATCAACAGATAAATGGACAAAGAAGAAGCGTAATACGTACCGAATGGAATAGTTGCCTCGGGAAAAAAATGAACAGTGCCGTTTTCAGGACTGCAGAGGAGCCTAGAAATAATCATATTAGGTTCAGTAAGTCAAAAGGGAATGACAAATCTCCTATGGTATCATTTATACATGTTATCCTAAGATTGCTACCAATGAACATATTTTCACAGAAAAAGACACTCAGAGATTTGTAAAACAAAATAATGTTTAACCAAAATGAAAGGTGGGAGGATGGATAAATTAGGATTATGGGGCTAACATACATATACTAATGTATGTTAAATGTATAGAAACAAATAACCTATAAACTATATGAATTATATAATCACCAATACATATAAAATATATAATGACAAAACACCTACCAAATACCAAGGGAGGTCTACTCAACATTCTGTAATAACATACATGGTAACAGGATCCGAAGATGAACAGACATATGTATGAATCATTGAGCAGATTCTGTACAGCCAGACAATCCCAACACTCTAATCAAATTTACTCTGATAAGAAATATAAATTAAATTTATAAAACAAACATAAGTAAGGAGACATAACCTTCTGGGGGCAGGTCCCAGCACATTCCACTCTAATTTACAACCTCGGAACACTACCTCCAGGAAGACTCTGTTGCCCTAGTAACAAGAGTTGAGAACGTAACAATGCTGCCGCCTTGTGGCTGTTTGCCACAACAACAGGTTCAAACCCAGTGCTAATGGGTGCTTAATAGTCCCAAGGACTGCAGGGCCGTAAATGACACCTGCCCTCAAAAAATGCCCTGGGGTAGGGAATAGGCAAGAAATTTCAACACATGACAAATTTTTCAAGAAGTCAATATGAAGAGGGAAGTTGTACTCACTCCTTAATAAAAAAAGGAAAAGAAAAAAGCAGGACATGCCTAAAGCTCAGGATAAGAAATTAGTAGCCACATGCTAATCCAACCTCCAAAAGGGTTTCAGCTCACACCAGTCCAATGAGCATCGGCAAAGAGTCGACAAACGATAAATGCTGAAGGGATTTTAGAGAACTGCGCACCTTCTGGCTGCTGGTGGGAGGTAAATTAGTAACAGCACTTACGAAAATGGAATGGAGCTGCTTTAAAAGGTAACAAGTGAGCTACCATAGGATGCGGCAGGGCACCTTTTAGGCCCATAACCTAAGACCACCAGAATGGGAAAGACAGAGGCAGGCAAATGTGCACTGCAGCAATATTGAAAGAGCCAAGACATGGAAGCAAAACAAAGGTTTATAAACAGGTAAATGGACAAAGAAGAAGTGGTATATGGAAAGATTGGAATATTAGTCACGAAAAAAATAAAAGAATGGCATAAGCAGAACCACGGATGAGCCTAGAGATAATCACACAACGTGAAGTAAGTCAGAATGCGAAAGACAAATGTCCTCGGGTATCACTTATGTCATCTGATTATTCATAAAAAGAACATATTTCCACAGAGAAAGACAATCTCAGATTGAGAAGAAAAACTAATGGTTAAGCCAAAGAAAAGGTGTGAGGAATGAATAAATTAAGATATTGGGGTCAACAACCATTTACTAATACATACAAAATTTATCATCCCCAAAGACCTATGGAATACCAAGGGTGGTCTACTCAACACTTTGTAATAACCTACATGGAAAAGGACACAAATATCAAGAGATATATGTCAATGTGTAAATGAACAAGATTCTGTACACCTAGAACAAAAGACATTTTTCAATCAAATCTGCTCTGATAAAATCTACAATTTAAAGACACAAACAAGAATTAAGGAGGCAAAACTTATGGGGGTTTGCCCTGGCACATTCCACTCTAATCTGCAACCTAAAATCACAACTTGCACCAAGATTCTGTTTCCCTAGCAAGCAGAGTTGGCAACGTAGAAATGCTGCCACCCTAAGGCCGTTTCCTTAAACAGCAACTTTCAATCTACTGCTAATAGTCATTAATATTCACAAGGACTGCCGGGCTGTAAATGACTCATGCCCTCAAAAAATGTCCTGGGGTAGGGAATGGCCAAAAAAGTTCACAACACGGAAAACGTTTCAAGAAAAGAGTTTGAAGAGGTAAGTGTTACTCACTCTGTTATTTAAAAAAAGAAGAAGAACAGGGATAAAAGCTCAATTTCAGGAATTATTTATTGGTTCGGTGCAAATCCAAACTACAAAAGGACTTCGCCACCCGATATTCAAAATGCCATCCATCAAAAGTCTACAAACAATGAATGCTGACGGGTTAGTGGAGAAAGGCATACCCACTATGCTGTTCGTTGGATGTAAACTGTTAACAGCTCATCATGAGAACAGAATGGAGCTGCATTTAAAAGGTAAAAACTGAGCTACCATGGGATGCGGCCCATCCCCTAATGGGCCAATAACCCAAGGAGACCAGAATAGGAAAGGCACAGACAGGCACACATGCACCGCAGCAATACTGACAATAGCCAAGACATGCAAGCAAACAAAATGTCCATCAACAGATAAATGGACAAAGAAGAAGCGTAATACGTACCGAATGGAATAGTTGCCTCGGGAAAAAAATGAACAGTGCCGTTTTCAGGACTGCAGAGGAGCCTAGAAATAATCATATTAGGTTCAGTAAGTCAAAAGGGAATGACAAATCTCCTATGGTATCATTTATACATGTTATCCTAAGATTGCTACCAATGAACATATTTTCACAGAAAAAGACACTCAGAGATTTGTAAAACAAAATAATGTTTAACCAAAATGAAAGGTGGGAGGATGGATAAATTAGGATTATGGGGCTAACATACATATACTAATGTATGTTAAATGTATAGAAACAAATAACCTATAAACTATATGAATTATATAATCACCAATACATATAAAATATATAATGACAAAACACCTACCAAATACCAAGGGAGGTCTACTCAACATTCTGTAATAACATACATGGTAACAGGATCCGAAGATGAACAGACATATGTATGAATCATTGAGCAGATTCTGTACAGCCAGACAATCCCAACACTCTAATCAAATTTACTCTGATAAGAAATATAAATTAAATTTATAAAACAAACATAAGTAAGGAGACATAACCTTCTGGGGGCAGGTCCCAGCACATTCCACTCTAATTTACAACCTCGGAACACTACCTCCAGGAAGACTCTGTTGCCCTAGTAACAAGAGTTGAGAACGTAACAATGCTGCCGCCTTGTGGCTGTTTGCCACAACAACAGGTTCAAACCCAGTGCTAATGGGTGCTTAATAGTCCCAAGGACTGCAGGGCCGTAAATGACACCTGCCCTCAAAAAATGCCCTGGGGTAGGGAATAGGCAAGAAATTTCAACACATGACAAATTTTTCAAGAAGTCAATATGAAGAGGGAAGTTGTACTCACTCCTTAATAAAAAAAGGAAAAGAAAAAAGCAGGACATGCCTAAAGCTCAGGATAAGAAATTAGTAGCCACATGCTAATCCAACCTCCAAAAGGGTTTCAGCTCACACCAGTCCAATGAGCATCGGCAAAGAGTCGACAAACGATAAATGCTGAAGGGATTTTAGAGAACTGCGCACCTTCTGGCTGCTGGTGGGAGGTAAATTAGTAACAGCACTTACGAAAATGGAATGGAGCTGCTTTAAAAGGTAACAAGTGAGCTACCATAGGATGCGGCAGGGCACCTTTTAGGCCCATAACCTAAGACCACCAGAATGGGAAAGACAGAGGCAGGCAAATGTGCACTGCAGCAATATTGAAAGAGCCAAGACATGGAAGCAAAACAAAGGTTTATAAACAGGTAAATGGAAAAAGAAGAAGTGGTATATGGAAAGATTGGAATATTAGTCACGAAAAAAATAAAAGAATGGCATAGGCAGAACCACGGATGAGCCTAGAGATAATCACACAACGTGAAGTAAGTCAGAATGCGAAAGACAAATGTCCTCGGGTATCACTTATGTCATCTGATTATTCATAAAAAGAACATATTTCCACAGAGAAAGACAATCTTAGATTGAGAAGAAAAACTAATGGTTAAGCCAAAGAAAAGGTGTGAGGAATGAATAAATTAAGATATTGGGGTCAACAACCATTTACTAATACATACAAAATTTATCATCCCCAAAGACCTATGGAATACCAAGGGTGGTCTACTCAACACTTTGTAATAACCTACATGGAAAAGGACACAAATATCAAGAGATATATGTCAATGTGTAAATGAACAAGATTCTGTACACCTAGAACAAAAGACATTTTTCAATCAAATCTGCTCTGATAAAATCTACAATTTAAAGACACAAACAAGAATTAAGGAGGCAAAACTTATGGGGGTTTGCCCTGGCACATTCCACTCTAATCTGCAACCTAAAATCACAACTTGCACCAAGATTCTGTTTCCCTAGCAAGCAGAGTTGGCAACGTAGAAATGCTGCCACCCTAAGGCCGTTTCCTTAAACAGCAACTTTCAATCTACTGCTAATAGTCACTAATATTCACAAGGACTGCCGGGCTGTAAATGACTCATGCCCTCAAAAAATGTCCTGGGGTAGGGAATGGCCAAAAAAGTTCACAACACGGAAAACGTTTCAAGAAAAGAGTTTGAAGAGGTAAGTGTTACTCACTCTGTTATTTAAAAAAAGAAGAAGAACAGGGATAAAAGCTCAATTTCAGGAATTATTTATTGGTTCGGTGCAAATCCAAACTACAAAAGGACTTCGCCACCCGATATTCAAAATGCCATCCATCAAAAGTCTACAAACAATGAATGCTGACGGGTTAGTGGAGAAAGGCATACCCACTATGCTGTTCGTTGGATGTAAACTGTTAACAGCTCATCATGAGAACAGAATGGAGCTGCATTTAAAAGGTAAAAACTGAGCTACCATGGGATGCGGCCCATCCCCTAATGGGCCAATAACCCAAGGAGACCAGAATAGGAAAGGCACAGACAGGCACACATGCACCGCAGCAATACTGACAATAGCCAAGACATGCAAGCAAACAAAATGTCCATCAACAGATAAATGGACAAAGAAGAAGCGTAATACGTACCGAATGGAATAGTTGCCTCGGGAAAAAAATGAACAGTGCCGTTTTCAGGACTGCAGAGTAGCCTAGAAATAATCATATTAGGTTCAGTAAGTCAAAAGGGAATGACAAATCTCCTATGGTATCATTTATACATGTTATCCTAAGATTGCTACCAATGAACATATTTTCACAGAAAAAGACACTCAGAGATTTGTAAAACAAAATAATGTTTAACCAAAATGAAAGGTGGGAGGATGGATAAATTAGGATTATGGGGCTAACATACATATACTAATGTATGTTAAATGTATAGAAACAAATAACCTATAAACTATATGAATTATATAATCACCAATACATATAAAATATATAATGACAAAACACCTACCAAATACCAAGGGAGGTCTACTCAACATTCTGTAATAACATACATGGTAACAGGATCCGAAGATGAACAGACATATGTATGAATCATTGAGCAGATTCTGTACAGCCAGACAATCCCAACACTCTAATCAAATTTACTCTGATAAGAAATATAAATTAAATTTATAAAACAAACATAAGTAAGGAGACATAACCTTCTGGGGGCAGGTCCCAGCACATTCCACTCTAATTTACAACCTCGGAACACTACCTCCAGGAAGACTCTGTTGCCCTAGTAACAAGAGTTGAGAACGTAACAATGCTGCCGCCTTGTGGCTGTTTGCCACAACAACAGGTTCAAACCCAGTGCTAATGGGTGCTTAATAGTCCCAAGGACTGCAGGGCCGTAAATGACACCTGCCCTCAAAAAATGCCCTGGGGTAGGGAATAGGCAAGAAATTTCAACACATGACAAATTTTTCAAGAAGTCAATATGAAGAGGGAAGTTGTACTCACTCCTTAATAAAAAAAGGAAAAGAAAAAAGCAGGACATGCCTAAAGCTCAGGATAAGAAATTAGTAGCCACATGCTAATCCAACCTCCAAAAGGGTTTCAGCTCACACCAGTCCAATGAGCATCGGCAAAGAGTCGACAAACGATAAATGCTGAAGGGATTTTAGAGAACTGCGCACCTTCTGGCTGCTGGTGGGAGGTAAATTAGTAACAGCACTTACGAAAATGGAATGGAGCTGCTTTAAAAGGTAACAAGTGAGCTACCATAGGATGCGGCAGGGCACCTTTTAGGCCCATAACCTAAGACCACCAGAATGGGAAAGACAGAGGCAGGCAAATGTGCACTGCAGCAATATTGAAAGAGCCAAGACATGGAAGCAAAACAAAGGTTTATAAACAGGTAAATGGAAAAAGAAGAAGTGGTATATGGAAAGATTGGAATATTAGTCACGAAAAAAATAAAAGAATGGCATAGGCAGAACCACGGATGAGCCTAGAGATAATCACACAACGTGAAGTAAGTCAGAATGCGAAAGACAAATGTCCTCGGGTATCACTTATGTCATCTGATTATTCATAAAAAGAACATATTTCCACAGAGAAAGACAATCTTAGATTGAGAAGAAAAACTAATGGTTAAGCCAAAGAAAAGGTGTGAGGAATGAATAAATTAAGATATTGGGGTCAACAACCATTTACTAATACATACAAAATTTATCATCCCCAAAGACCTATGGAATACCAAGGGTGGTCTACTCAACACTTTGTAATAACCTACATGGAAAAGGACACAAATATCAAGAGATATATGTCAATGTGTAAATGAACAAGATTCTGTACACCTAGAACAAAAGACATTTTTCAATCAAATCTGCTCTGATAAAATCTACAATTTAAAGACACAAACAAGAATTAAGGAGGCAAAACTTATGGGGGTTTGCCCTGGCACATTCCACTCTAATCTGCAACCTAAAATCACAACTTGCACCAAGATTCTGTTTCCCTAGCAAGCAGAGTTGGCAACGTAGAAATGCTGCCACCCTAAGGCCGTTTCCTTAAACAGCAACTTTCAATCTACTGCTAATAGTCACTAATATTCACAAGGACTGCCGGGCTGTAAATGACTCATGCCCTCAAAAAATGTCCTGGGGTAGGGAATGGCCAAAAAAGTTCACAACACGGAAAACTTTTCAAGAAAAGAGTTTGAAGAGGTAAGTGTTACTCACTCTGTTATTTAAAAAAAGAAGAAGAACAGGGATAAAAGCTCAATTTCAGGAATTATTTATTGGTTCGGTGCAAATCCAAACTACAAAAGGACTTCGCCACCCGATATTCAAAATGCCATCCATCAAAAGTCTACAAACAATGAATGCTGACGGGTTAGTGGAGAAAGGCATACCCACTATGCTGTTCGTTGGATGTAAACTGTTAACAGCTCATCATGAGAACAGAATGGAGCTGCATTTAAAAGGTAAAAACTGAGCTACCATGGGATGCGGCCCATCCCCTAATGGGCCAATAACCCAAGGAGACCAGAATAGGAAAGGCACAGACAGGCACACATGCACTGCAGCAATACTGACAATAGCCAAGACATGCAAGCAAACAAAATGTCCATCAACAGATAAATGGACAAAGAAGAAGCGTAATACGTACCGAATGGAATAGTTGCCTCGGGAAAAAAATGAACAGTGCCGTTTTCAGGACTGCAGAGGAGCCTAGAAATAATCATATTAGGTTCAGTAAGTCAAAAGGGAATGACAAATCTCCTATGGTATCATTTATACATGTTATCCTAAGATTGCTACCAATGAACATATTTTCACAGAAAAAGACACTCAGAGATTTGTAAAACAAAATAATGTTTAACCAAAATGAAAGGTGGGAGGATGGATAAATTAGGATTATGGGGCTAACATACATATACTAATGTATGTTAAATGTATAGAAACAAATAACCTATAAACTATATGAATTATATAATCACCAATACATATAAAATATATAATGACAAAACACCTACCAAATACCAAGGGAGGTCTACTCAAAATTCTGTAATAACATACATGGTAACAGGATCCGAAGATGAACAGACATATGTATGAATCATTGAGCAGATTCTGTACAGCCAGACAATCCCAACACTCTAATCAAATTTACTCTGATAAGAAATATAAATTAAATTTATAAAACAAACATAAGTAAGGAGACATAACCTTCTGGGGGCAGGTCCCAGCACATTCCACTCTAATTTACAACCTCGGAACACTACCTCCAGGAAGACTCTGTTGCCCTAGTAACAAGAGTTGAGAACGTAACAATGCTGCCGCCTTGTGGCTGTTTGCCACAACAACAGGTTCAAACCCAGTGCTAATGGGTGCTTAATAGTCCCAAGGACTGCAGGGCCGTAAATGACACCTGCCCTCAAAAAATGCCCTGGGGTAGGGAATAGGCAAGAAATTTCAACACATGACAAATTTTTCAAGAAGTCAATATGAAGAGCGAAGTTGTACTCACTCCTTAATAAAAAAAGGAAAAGAAAAAAGCAGGACATGCCTAAAGCTCAGGATAAGAAATTAGTAGCCACATGCTAATCCAACCTCCAAAAGGGTTTCAGCTCACACCAGTCCAATGAGCATCGGCAAAGAGTCGACAAACGATAAATGCTGAAGGGATTTTAGAGAACTGCGCACCTTCTGGCTGCTGGTGGGAGGTAAATTAGTAACAGCACTTACGAAAATGGAATGGAGCTGCTTTAAAAGGTAACAAGTGAGCTACCATAGGATGCGGCAGGGCACCTTTTAGGCCCATAACCTAAGACCACCAGAATGGGAAAGACAGAGGCAGGCAAATGTGCACTGCAGCAATATTGAAAGAGCCAAGACATGGAAGCAAAACAAAGGTTTATAAACAGGTAAATGGACAAAGAAGAAGTGGTATATGGAAAGATTGGAATATTAGTCACGAAAAAAATAAAAGAATGGCATAGGCAGAACCACGGATGAGCCTAGAGATAATCACACAACGTGAAGTAAGTCAGAATGCGAAAGACAAATGTCCTCGGGTATCACTTATGTCATCTGATTATTCATAAAAAGAACATATTTCCACAGAGAAAGACAATCTCAGATTGAGAAGAAAAACTAATGGTTAAGCCAAAGAAAAGGTGTGAGGAATGAATAAATTAAGATATTGGGGTCAACAACCATTTACTAATACATACAAAATTTATCATCCCCAAAGACCTATGGAATACCAAGGGTGGTCTACTCAACACTTTGTAATAACCTACATGGAAAAGGACACAAATATCAAGAGATATATGTCAATGTGTAAATGAACAAGATTCTGTACACCTAGAACAAAAGACATTTTTCAATCAAATCTGCTCTGATAAAATCTACAATTTAAAGACACAAACAAGAATTAAGGAGGCAAAACTTATGGGGGTTTGCCCTGGCACATTCCACTCTAATCTGCAACCTAAAATCACAACTTGCACCAATATTCTGTTTCCCTAGCAAGCAGAGTTGGCAACGTAGAAATGCTGCCACCCTAAGGCCGTTTCCTTAAACAGCAACTTTCAATCTACTGCTAATAGTCACTAATATTCACAAGGACTGCCGGGCTGTAAATGACTCATGCCCTCAAAAAATGTCCTGGGGTAGGGAATGGCCAAAAAAGTTCACAACACGGAAAACTTTTCAAGAAAAGAGTTTGAAGAGGTAAGTGTTACTCACTCTGTTATTTAAAAAAAGAAGAAGAACAGGGATAAAAGCTCAATTTCAGGAATTATTTATTGGTTCGGTGCAAATCCAAACTACAAAAGGACTTCGCCACCCTATATTCAAAATGCCATCCATCAAAAGTCTACAAACAATGAATGCTGACGGGTTAGTGGAGAAAGGCATACCCACTATGCTGTTCGTTGGATGTAAACTGTTAACAGCTCATCATGAGAACAGAATGGAGCTGCATTTAAAAGGTAAAAACTGAGCTACCATGGGATGCGGCCCATCCCCTAATGGGCCAATAACCCAAGGAGACCAGAATAGGAAAGGCACAGACAGGCACACATGCACTGCAGCAATACTGACAATAGCCAAGACATGCAAGCAAACAAAATGTCCATCAACAGATAAATGGACAAAGAAGAAGCGTAATACGTACCGAATGGAATAGTTGCCTCGGGAAAAAAATGAACAGTGCCGTTTTCAGGACTGCAGAGGAGCCTAGAAATAATCATATTAGGTTCAGTAAGTCAAAAGGGAATGACAAATCTCCTATGGTATCATTTATACATGTTATCCTAAGATTGCTACCAATGAACATATTTTCACAGAAAAAGACACTCAGAGATTTGTAAAACAAAATAATGTTTAACCAAAATGAAAGGTGGGAGGATGGATAAATTAGGATTATGGGGCTAACATACATATACTAATGTATGTTAAATGTATAGAAACAAATAACCTATAAACTATATGAATTATATAATCACCAATACATATAAAATATATAATGACAAAACACCTACCAAATACCAAGGGAGGTCTACTCAACATTCTGTAATAACATACATGGTAACAGGATCCGAAGATGAACAGACATATGTATGAATCATTGAGCAGATTCTGTACAGCCAGACAATCCCAACACTCTAATCAAATTTACTCTGATAAGAAATATAAATTAAATTTATAAAACAAACATAAGTAAGGAGACATAACCTTCTGGGGGCAGGTCCCAGCACATTCCACTCTAATTTACAACCTCGGAACACTACCTCCAGGAAGACTCTGTTGCCCTAGTAACAAGAGTTGAGAACGTAACAATGCTGCCGCCTTGTGGCTGTTTGCCACAACAACAGGTTCAAAACCAGTGCTAATGGTTGCTTAATAGTCACAAGGACTGCAGGGCCGTAAATGACACCTGCCCTCAAAAAATGCCCTGGGGTAGGGAATAGGCAAGAAATTTCAACACATGACAAATTTTTCAAGAAGTCAATATGAAGAGGGAAGTTGTACTCACTCCTTAATAAAAAAAGGAAAAGAAAAAAGCAGGACATGCCTAAAGCTCAGGATAAGAAATTAGTAGCCACATGCTAATCCAACCTCCAAAAGGGTTTCAGCTCACACCAGTCCAATGAGCATCGGCAAAGAGTCGACAAACGATAAATGCTGAAGGGATTTTAGAGAACTGCGCACCTTCTGGCTGCTGGTGGGAGGTAAATTAGTAACAGCACTTACGAAAATGGAATGGAGCTGCTTTAAAAGGTAACAAGTGAGCTACCATAGGATGCGGCAGGGCACCTTTTAGGCCCATAACCTAAGACCACCAGAATGGGAAAGACAGAGGCAGGCAAATGTGCACTGCAGCAATATTGAAATAGCCAAGACATGGAAGCAAAACAAAGGTTTATAAACAGGTAAATGGACAAAGAAGAAGTGGTATATGGAAAGATTGGAATATTAGTCACGAAAAAAATAAAAGAATGGCATAGGCAGAACCACAGATGAGCCTAGAGATAATCACACAACGTGAAGTAAGTCAGAATGCGAAAGACAAATGTCCTCGGGTATCACTTATGTCATCTGATTATTCATAAAAAGAACATATTTCCACAGAGAAAGACAATCTCAGATTGAGAAGAAAAACTTATGGTTAAGCCAAAGAAAAGGTGTGAGGAATGAATAAATTAAGATATTGGGGTCAACAACCATATACTAATACATACAAAATATATCATCCCCAAAGATCTATGGAATACCAAGAGTGGTCTACTCAACACTTTGTAATAACCTACATGGAAAAGGACCCAAATATCAAGAGATATATGTAAATGTTTAAATGAACAAGATTCTGTACACCTAGAACAAAAGACATTTTTCAATCAAATCTGCTCTGATAAAAACTACAATTTAAAGACACAAACAAGAATTAAGGAGGCAAAACGTATGGGGGTTTGCCCTGGCACATTCCACTCTAATCTGCAACCTAAAATCACAACTTGCACCAAGATTCTGTTTCCCTAGCAAGCAGAGTTGGCAACGTAGAAATGCTGCCACCCTAAGGCCGTTTCCTTAAAGAGCAACTTTCAATCTACTGCTAATAGTCACTAATATTCACAAGGACTGCCGGGCTGTAAATGACTCATGCCCTCAAAAAATGTCCTGGGGTAGGGAATGGCCAAAAAAGTTCACAACACGGAAAACGTTTCAAGAAAAGAGTTTGAAGAGGTAAGTGTTACTCACTCTGTTATTTAAAAAAAGAAGAAGAACAGGGATAAAAGCTCAATTTCAGGAATTATTTATTGGTTCGGTGCAAATCCAAACTACAAAAGGACTTCGCCACCCGATATTCAAAATGCCATCCATCAAAAGTCTACAAACAATGAATGCTGACGGGTTAGTGGAGAAAGGCATACCCACTATGCTGTTCATTGGATGTAAACTGGTAACAGCTCATCATGAGAACAGAATGGAGCTGCATTTAAAAGGTAAAAACTGAGCTACCATGGGATGCGGCCCATCCCCTAATGGGCCAATAACCTAAGGAGACCAGAATAGGAAAGGCACAGACAGCTACACATGCACCGCAGCAATACTGACAATAGCCAAGACATGCAAGCAAACAAAATGTCCATCAACAGATAAACGGAAAAAGAAGAAGCGTAATACGTACCGAATGGAATAGTTGCCTCGGGAAAAAAATGAACAGTGCCGTTTTCAGGACTGCAGAGGAGCCTAGAAATAATCATATTAGGTTCAGTAAGTCAAAAGGGAATGACAAATCTCCTATGGTATCATTTATACATGTTATCCTAAGATTGCTACCAATGAACATATTTTCACAAAAAAAGACACTCAGAGATTTGTAAAACAAAATAATGGTTAACCAAAATGAAAGGTGGGAGGATGGATAAATTAGGATTATGCGGCTAACATACATATACTAATGTATGTTAAATGTATAGAAACAAATAACCTATAAACTATATGAATTATATAATCAGCAATACATATAAAATATATAATGACAAAACACCTACCAAATACCAAGGGAGGTCTACTCAACATTCTGTATTAACATACATGGTAACAGGATCCGAAGATGAACAGACATATGTATGAATCATTGAGCAGATTCTGTACAGCCAGACAATCACAACACTCTAATCAAATTCACTCTGATAAGAAATATAAATTAAATTTATAAAACAAACATAAGTAAGGAGACATAACCTTCTGGGGGCTGGTCCCAGCACATTCCACTCTAATTTACAACCTCAGAACACTACCTCCAGGAAGACTCTGTTGCCCTAGTAACAAGAGTTGAGAAAGTAACAATGCTGCCGCCTTGTGGCTGTTTGCCACAACAACAGGTTCAAACCCAGTGCTAATGTTTGCTCAATAGTCCCAAGGACTGCAGGGCCGTAAATGACACCTGCCCTCAAAAAATGCCCTGGGGTAGGGAATAGGCAAGAAATTTCAACACATGACAAATTTTTCAAGAAGTCAATATGAAGAGGGAAGTTGTACTCACTCCTTAATAAAAAAAGGAAAAGCAAAAAGCAGGACATGCCTAAAGCTCAGGATAAGAAATTAGTAGCCACATGCTAATCCAACCTCCAAAAGGGTTTCAGCTCACACCAGTCCAATGAGCATCGGCAAAGAGTCGACAAACTATAAATGCTGAAGGGATTTTAGAGAACTGCGCACCTTCTGGCTGCTTGTGGGAGGTAAATTAGTGACAGGACCTACGAAAATGGAATGGAGCTGCTTTAAAAGGTAAAAAGTGAGCTACCATATGATGCGGCAGGGCCCCTTTTAGGCCCATAACCTAAGACCACCAGAATGGGAAAGACAGAGGCAGGCAAATGTGCACTGCAGCAATATTGAAATAGCCAAGACATGGAAGCAAAACAAAGGTTTATAAACAGGTAAATGGACAAAGAAGAAGTGGTATATGGACAGATTGGAATATTAGTCACGAAAAAAATAAAAGAATGGCATAGGCAGAACCACAGATGAGCCTAGAGATAATCACACAACGTGAAGTAAGTCAGAATGCGAAAGACAAATGTCCTCGGGTATCACTTATGTCATCTGATTATTCATAAAAAGAACATATTTCCACAGAGAAAGACAATCTCAGATTGAGAAGAAAAACTTATGTTTAAGCCAAAGAAAAGGTGTGAGGAATGAATAAATTAAGATATTGGGGTCAACAACCATATACTAATACATACAAATTATATCATCCCCAAAGACCTATGGAATACCAAGGGTGGTCTACTCAACACTATGTAATAACCTACATGGAAAAGGACCCAAATATCAAGAGATATATGTAAATGTGTAAATGAACAAGATTCTGTACACCTAGAACAAAAGACATTTTTCAATCAAATCTGCTCTGATAAAAACTACAATTTAAAGACACAACCAAGAATTAAGGAGGCAAAACTTATGGGGGTTTGCCCTGGCACATTCCACTCTAATCTGCAACCTAAAATCACAACTTGCACCAAGATTCTGTTTCCCTAGCAAGCAGAGTTGGCAACGTAGAAATGCTGCCACCCTAAGGCCGTTTCCTTAAACAGCAGCTTTCAATCTACTGCTAATAGTCACTAATATTCACAAGGACTGCCGGGCTGTAAATGACTCATGCCCTCAAAAAATGTCCTGGGGTAGGGAATGGCCAAAAAAAGTTCACAGCACGGAAAATTTTTCAAGAAAAGAGTTTGAAGAGGTAAGTGTTACTCACTCTGTTATTTAAAAAAAAAGAAGAACATGGATAGAAGCTCAATTTCAGGAATTATTTATTGGTTGGATGCAAATCCAAACTACAAAAGGACTTCGCCACCCAATATACAAAATGCCATGCGTCAAAAGTCTACAAACAATGAATGCTGACGGGTTAGTGGAGAAAGGCATACCCACTATGCTGTTCGTTGGATGTAAACTGTTAACAGCTCATCATGAGAACAGAATGGAGCTGCATTTAAAAGGTAAAAACTGAGCTACCATGGGATGCGGCCCATCCCCTAATGGGCCAATAACCCAAGGAGACCAGAATAGGAAAGGCACAGACAGGCACACATGCACTGCAGCAATACTGACAATAGCCAAGACATGCAAGCAAACAAAATGTCCATCAACAGATAAACGGACAAAGAAGAAGCGTTATACGTACCGAACGGAATAGTTGCCTCGGGAAAAAAATGAACAGTGCCGTTTTCAGGACTGCAGAGGAGCCTAGAAATAATCATATTAGGTTCAGTAAGTCAAAAGGGAATGACAAATCTCCTATGGTATCATTTATACATGTTATCCTAAGATTGCTACCAATGAACATATTTTCACAAAAAAAGACACTCAGAGATTTGTAAAACAAAATAATGGTTAACCAAAATGAAAGGTGGGAGGATGGATAAATTAGGATTATGGGGCTAACATACATATACTAATGTATGTTAAATGTATAGAAACAAATAACCTATAAACTATATGAATTATATAATCACCAATACATATAAAATATATAATGACAAAACACCTACCAAATACCAAGGGAGGTCTACTCAACATTCTGTAATAACATACATGGTAACAGGATCCGAAGATGAACAGACATATGTACGAATCATTGAGCAGATTCTGTACAGCCAGACAATCCCAACACTCTAATCAAATTTACTCTGATAAGAAATATAAATTAAATTTATAAAACAAACATAAGTAAGGAGACATAACCTTCTGGGGGCAGGTCCCAGCACATTCCACTCTAATTTACAACGTCGGAACACTACCTCCAGGAAGACTCTGTTGCCCTAGTAACAAGAGTTGAGAACGTAACAATGCTGCCGCCTTGTGGCTGTTTGCCACAACAACAGGTTCAAACCCAGTGCTAATGGTTGCTTAATAGTCACAAGGACTGCAGGGCCATAAATGACACCTGCCCTCAAAAAATGCCCTGGGGTAGGGAATAGGCAAGAAATTTCAACACATGACAAATATTTCAAGAAGTCAATATGAAGAGGGAAGTTGTACTCACTCCTTAATAAAAAAAGGAAAAGAAAAAAGCAGGACATGCCTAAAGCTCAGGATAAGAAATTAGTAGCCACATGCTAATCCAACCTCCAAAAGGGTTTCAGCTCACACCAGTCCAATGAGCATCGGCAAAGAGTCGACAAACGATAAATGCTGAAGGGATTTTAGAGAACTGCGCACCTTCTGGCTGCTGGTGGGAGGTAAATTAGTAACAGCACTTACGAAAATGGAATGGAGCTGCTT
The DNA here is from genome assembly GCF_965194825.1 of Balaenoptera physalus. Taxonomy (NCBI): domain Eukaryota; kingdom Metazoa; phylum Chordata; class Mammalia; order Artiodactyla; family Balaenopteridae; genus Balaenoptera; species Balaenoptera physalus. The sequence goes on from NW_028125820.1 coordinate 167,471, forward strand.
TAAAAGGTAACAAGTGAGCTACCATAGGATGCGGCAGGGCACCTTTTAGGCCCATAACCTAAGACCACCAGAATGGGAAAGACAGAGGCAGGCAAATGTGCACTGCAGCAATATTGAAATAGCCAAGACATGGAAGCAAAACAAAGGTTTATAAACAGGTAAATGGACAAAGAAGAAGTGGTATATGGAAAGATTGGAATATTAGTCACGAAAAAAATAAAAGAATGGCATAAGCAGAACCACGGATGAGCCTAGAGATAATCACACAATGTGAAGTAAGTCAGAATGCAAAAGACAAATGTCCTCGGGTATCACTTATGTCATCTGATTATTCATAAAAAGAACATATTTCCACAGAGAAAGACAATCTCAGATTGAGAAGAAAAACTAATGGTTAAGCCAAAGAAAAGGTGTGAGGAATGAATAAATTAAGATATTGGGGTCAACAACCATTTACTAATACATACAAAATTTATCATCCCCAAAGACCTATGGAATACCAAGGGTGGTCTACTCAACACTTTGTAATAACCTACATGGAAAAGGACCCAAATATCAAGAGATATATGTAAATGTGTAAATGAACAAGATTCTGTACACCTAGAACAAAAGACATTTTTCAATCAAATCTGCTCTGATAAAATCTACAATTTAAAGACACAAACAAGAATTAAGGAGGCAAAACTTATGGGGGTTTGCCCTGGCACATTCCACTCTAATCTGCAACCTAAAATCACAACTTGCACCAAGATTCTGTTTCCCTAGCAAGCAGAGTTGGCAACGTAGAAATGCTGCCACCCTAAGGCCGTTTCCTTAAACAGCAGCTTTCAATCTACTGCTAATAGTCACTAATATTCACAAGGACTGCCGGGCTGTAAATGACTCATGCCCTCAAAAAATGTCCTGGGGTAGGGAATGGCCAAAAAAAGTTCACAACACGGAAAACTTTTCAAGAAAAGAGTTTGAAGAGGTAAGTGTTACTCACTCTGTTATTTAAAAAAAGAAGAAGAACAGGGATAAAAGCTCAATTTCAGGAATTATTTATTGGTTCGGTGCAAATCCAAACTACAAAAGAACTTCGCCACCCGATATTCAAAATGCCATCCATCAAAAGTCTACAAACAATGAATGCTGACGGGTTAGTGGAGAAAGGCATGCCCACTATGCTGTTCGTTGGATGTAAACTGGTAACAGCTCATCATGAGAACAGAATGGAGCTGCATTTAAACGGTAAAAAGTGATCTACCATGGGATGCGGCCCATCCCCTAATGGGCCAATAACCTAAGGAGACCAGAATAGGAAAGGCACAGACAGGCACACATGCACCGCAGCAATACTGACAATAGCCAAGACATGCAAGCAAACAAAATGTCCATCAACAGATAAATGGACAAAGAAGAAGCGTAATACGTACCGAATGGAATAGTTGCCTCGGGAAAAAAACGAACAGTGCCGTTTTCAGGACTGCAGAGGAGCCTAGAAATAATCATATTAGGTTCAGTAAGTCAAAAGGGAATGACAAATCTCCTATGGTATCATTTATACATGTTATCCTAAGATTGCTACCAATGAACATATTTTCACAGAAAAAGACACTCAGAGATTTGTAAAACAAAATAATGTTTAACCAAAATGAAAGGTGGGAGGATGGATAAATTAGGATTATGGGGCTAACATACATATACTAATGTATGTTAAATGTATAGAAACAAATAACCTATAAACTATATGAATTATATAATCACCAATACATATAAAATATATAATGACAAAACACCTACCAAATACCAAGGGAGGTCTACTCAACATTCTGTAATAACATACATGGTAACAGGATCCGAAGATGAACAGACATATGTACGAATCATTGAGCAGATTCTGTACAGCCAGACAATCCCAACACTCTAATCAAATTTACTCTGATAAGAAATATAAATTAAATTTATAAAACAAACATAAGTAAGGAGACATAACCTTCTGGGGGCAGGTCCCAGCACATTCCACTCTAATTTACAACCTCGGAACACTACCTCCAGAAAGACTCTGTTGCCCTAGTAACAAGAGTTGAGAACGTAACAATGCTGCCGCCTTGTGGCTGTTTGCCACAACAACAGGTTCAAACCCAGTGCTAATGGGTGCTCAATAGTCCCAAGGACTGCAGGGCCGTAAATGACACCTGCCCTCAAAAAATGCCCTGGGGTAGGGAATAGGCAAGAAATTTCAACACATGACAAATTTTTCAAGAAGTCAATATGAAGAGGGAAGTTGTACTCACTCCTTAATAAAAAAAGGAAAAGAAAAAAGCAGGACATGCCTAAAGCTCAGGATAAGAAATTAGTAGCCACATGCTAATCCAACCTCCAAAAGGGTTTCAGCTCACACCAGTCCAATGAGCATCGGCAAAGAGTCGACAAACGATAAATGCTGAAGGGATTTTAGAGAACTGCGCACCTTCTGGCTGCTGGTGGGAGGTAAATTAGTAACAGCACTTACGAAAATGGAATGGAGCTGCTTTAAAAGGTAACAAGTGAGCTACCATAGGATGCGGCAGGGCACCTTTTAGGCCCATAACCTAAGACCACCAGAATGGGAAAGACAGAGGCAGGCAAATGTGCACTGCAGCAATATTGAAAGAGCCAAGACATGGAAGCAAAACAAAGGTTTATAAACAGGTAAATGGACAAAGAAGAAGTGGTATATGGAAAGATTGGAATATTAGTCACGAAAAAAATAAAAGAATGGCATAGGCAGAACCACGGATGAGCCTAGAGATAATCACACAACGTGAAGTAAGTCAGAATGCGAAAGACAAATGTCCTCGGGTATCACTTATGTCATCTGATTATTCATAAAAAGAACATATTTCCACAGAGAAAGACAATCTCAGATTGAGAAGAAAAACTAATGGTTAAGCCAAAGAAAAGGTGTGAGGAATGAATAAATTAAGATATTGGGGTCAACAACCATTTACTAATACATACAAAATTTATCATCCCCAAAGACCTATGGAATACCAAGGGTGGTCTACTCAACACTTTGTAATAACCTACATGGAAAAGGACACAAATATCAAGAGATATATGTCAATGTGTAAATGAACAAGATTCTGTACACCTAGAACAAAAGACATTTTTCAATCAAATCTGCTCTGATAAAATCTACAATTTAAAGACACAAACAAGAATTAAGGAGGCAAAACTTATGGGGGTTTGCCCTGGCACATTCCACTCTAATCTGCAACCTAAAATCACAACTTGCACCAATATTCTGTTTCCCTAGCAAGCAGAGTTGGCAACGTAGAAATGCTGCCACCCTAAGGCCGTTTCCTTAAACAGCAACTTTCAATCTACTGCTAATAGTCACTAATATTCACAAGGACTGCCGGGCTGTAAATGACTCATGCCCTCAAAAAATGTCCTGGGGTAGGGAATGGCCAAAAAAGTTCACAACACGGAAAACTTTTCAAGAAAAGAGTTTGAAGAGGTAAGTGTTACTCACTCTGTTATTTAAAAAAAGAAGAAGAACAGGGATAAAAGCTCAATTTCAGGAATTATTTATTGGTTCGGTGCAAATCCAAACTACAAAAGGACTTCGCCACCCGATATTCAAAATGCCATCCATCAAAAGTCTACAAACAATGAATGCTGACGGGTTAGTGGAGAAAGGCATACCCACTATGCTGTTCGTTGGATGTAAACTGTTAACAGCTCATCATGAGAACAGAATGGAGCTGCATTTAAAAGGTAAAAACTGAGCTACCATGGGATGCGGCCCATCCCCTAATGGGCCAATAACCCAAGGAGACCAGAATAGGAAAGGCACAGACAGGCACACATGCACTGCAGCAATACTGACAATAGCCAAGACATGCAAGCAAACAAAATGTCCATCAACAGATAAATGGACAAAGAAGAAGCGTAATACGTACCGAATGGAATAGTTGCCTCGGGAAAAAAATGAACAGTGCCGTTTTCAGGACTGCAGAGGAGCCTAGAAATAATCATATTAGGTTCAGTAAGTCAAAAGGGAATGACAAATCTCCTATGGTATCATTTATACATGTTATCCTAAGATTGCTACCAATGAACATATTTTCACAGAAAAAGACACTCAGAGATTTGTAAAACAAAATAATGTTTAACCAAAATGAAAGGTGGGAGGATGGATAAATTAGGATTATGGGGCTAACATACATATACTAATGTATGTTAAATGTATAGAAACAAATAACCTATAAACTATATGAATTATATAATCACCAATACATATAAAATATATAATGACAAAACACCTACCAAATACCAAGGGAGGTCTACTCAACATTCTGTAATAACATACATGGTAACAGGATCCGAAGATGAACAGACATATGTATGAATCATTGAGCAGATTCTGTACAGCCAGACAATCCCAACACTCTAATCAAATTTACTCTGATAAGAAATATAAATTAAATTTATAAAACAAACATAAGTAAGGAGACATAACCTTCTGGGGGCAGGTCCCAGCACATTCCACTCTAATTTACAACCTCGGAACACTACCTCCAGGAAGACTCTGTTGCCCTAGTAACAAGAGTTGAGAACGTAACAATGCTGCCGCCTTGTGGCTGTTTGCCACAACAACAGGTTCAAAACCAGTGCTAATGGTTGCTTAATAGTCACAAGGACTGCAGGGCCGTAAATGACACCTGCCCTCAAAAAATGCCCTGGGGTAGGGAATAGGCAAGAAATTTCAACACATGACAAATTTTTCAAGAAGTCAATATGAAGAGGGAAGTTGTACTCACTCCTTAATAAAAAAAGGAAAAGAAAAAAGCAGGACATGCCTAAAGCTCAGGATAAGAAATTAGTAGCCACATGCTAATCCAACCTCCAAAAGGGTTTCAGCTCACACCAGTCCAATGAGCATCGGCAAAGAGTCGACAAACGATAAATGCTGAAGGGATTTTAGAGAACTGCGCACCTTCTGGCTGCTGGTGGGAGGTAAATTAGTAACAGCACTTACGAAAATGGAATGGAGCTGCTTTAAAAGGTAACAAGTGAGCTACCATAGGATGCGGCAGGGCACCTTTTAGGCCCATAACCTAAGACCACCAGAATGGGAAAGACAGAGGCAGGCAAATGTGCACTGCAGCAATATTGAAATAGCCAAGACATGGAAGCAAAACAAAGGTTTATAAACAGGTAAATGGACAAAGAAGAAGTGGTATATGGAAAGATTGGAATATTAGTCACGAAAAAAATAAAAGAATGGCATAGGCAGAACCACAGATGAGCCTAGAGATAATCACACAACGTGAAGTAAGTCAGAATGCGAAAGACAAATGTCCCCGGGTATCACTTATGTCATCTGATTATTCATAAAAAGAACATATTTCCACAGAGAAAGACAATCTCAGATTGAGAAGAAAAACTTATGGTTAAGCCAAAGAAAAGGTGTGAGGAATGAATAAATTAAGATATTGGGGTCAACAACCATATACTAATACATACAAAATATATCATCCCCAAAGATCTATGGAATACCAAGAGTGGTCTACTCAACACTTTGTAATAACCTACATGGAAAAGGACCCAAATATCAAGAGATATATGTAAATGTGTAAATGAACAAGATTCTGTACACCTAGAACAAAAGACATTTTTCAATCAAATCTGCTCTGATAAAAACTACAATTTAAAGACACAAACAAGAATTAAGGAGGCAAAACGTATGGGGGTTTGCCCTGGCACATTCCACTCTAATCTGCAACCTAAAATCACAACTTGCACCAAGATTCTGTTTCCCTAGCAAGCAGAGTTGGCAACGTAGAAATGCTGCCACCCTAAGGCCGTTTCCTTAAAGAGCAACTTTCAATCTACTGCTAATAGTCACTAATATTCACAAGGACTGCCGGGCTGTAAATGACTCATGCCCTCAAAAAATGTCCTGGGGTAGGGAATGGCCAAAAAAGTTCACAACACGGAAAACGTTTCAAGAAAAGAGTTTGAAGAGGTAAGTGTTACTCACTCTGTTATTTAAAAAAAGAAGAAGAACAGGGATAAAAGCTCAATTTCAGGAATTATTTATTGGTTCGGTGCAAATCCAAACTACAAAAGGACTTCGCCACCCGATATTCAAAATGCCATCCATCAAAAGTCTACAAACAATGAATGCTGACGGGTTAGTGGAGAAAGGCATACCCACTATGCTGTTCGTTGGATGTAAACTGGTAACAGCTCATCATGAGAACAGAATGGAGCTGCATTTAAAAGGTAAAAACTGAGCTACCATGGGATGCGGCCCATCCCCTAATGGGCCAATAACCTAAGGAGACCAGAATAGGAAAGGCACAGACAGCTACACATGCACCGCAGCAATACTGACAATAGCCAAGACATGCAAGCAAACAAAATGTCCATCAACAGATAAACGGAAAAAGAAGAAGCGTAATACGTACCGAATGGAATAGTTGCCTCGGGAAAAAAATGAACAGTGCCGTTTTCAGGACTGCAGAGGAGCCTAGAAATAATCATATTAGGTTCAGTAAGTCAAAAGGGAATGACAAATCTCCTATGGTATCATTTATACATGTTATCCTAAGATTGCTACCAATGAACATATTTTCACAAAAAAAGACACTCAGAGATTTGTAAAACAAAATAATGGTTAACCAAAATGAAAGGTGGGAGGATGGATAAATTAGGATTATGCGGCTAACATACATATACTAATGTATGTTAAATGTATAGAAACAAATAACCTATAAACTATATGAATTATATAATCAGCAATACATATAAAATATATAATGACAAAACACCTACCAAATACCAAGGGAGGTCTACTCAACATTCTGTATTAACATACATGGTAACAGGATCCGAAGATGAACAGACATATGTATGAATCATTGAGCAGATTCTGTACAGCCAGACAATCACAACACTCTAATCAAATTCACTCTGATAAGAAATATAAATTAAATTTATAAAACAAACATAAGTAAGGAGACATAACCTTCTGGGGGCTGGTCCCAGCACATTCCACTCTAATTTACAACCTCAGAACACTACCTCCAGGAAGACTCTGTTGCCCTAGTAACAAGAGTTGAGAAAGTAACAATGCTGCCGCCTTGTGGCTGTTTGCCACAACAACAGGTTCAAACCCAGTGCTAATGTTTGCTCAATAGTCCCAAGGACTGCAGGGCCGTAAATGACACCTGCCCTCAAAAAATGCCCTGGGGTAGGGAATAGGCAAGAAATTTCAACACATGACAAATTTTTCAAGAAGTCAATATGAAGAGGGAAGTTGTACTCACTCCTTAATAAAAAAAGGAAAAGCAAAAAGCAGGACATGCCTAAAGCTCAGGATAAGAAATTAGTAGCCACATGCTAATCCAACCTCCAAAAGGGTTTCAGCTCACACCAGTCCAATGAGCATCGGCAAAGAGTCGACAAACTATAAATGCTGAAGGGATTTTAGAGAACTGCGCACCTTCTGGCTGCTTGTGGGAGGTAAATTAGTGACAGGACCTACGAAAATGGAATGGAGCTGCTTTAAAAGGTAAAAAGTGAGCTACCATATGATGCGGCAGGGCCCCTTTTAGGCCCATAACCTAAGACCACCAGAATGGGAAAGACAGAGGCAGGCAAATGTGCACTGCAGCAATATTGAAATAGCCAAGACATGGAAGCAAAACAAAGGTTTATAAACAGGTAAATGGACAAAGAAGAAGTGGTATATGGACAGATTGGAATATTAGTCACGAAAAAAATAAAAGAATGGCATAGGCAGAACCACAGATGAGCCTAGAGATAATCACACAACGTGAAGTAAGTCAGAATGCGAAAGACAAATGTCCTCGGGTATCACTTATGTCATCTGATTATTCATAAAAAGAACATATTTCCACAGAGAAAGACAATCTCAGATTGAGAAGAAAAACTTATGTTTAAGCCAAAGAAAAGGTGTGAGGAATGAATAAATTAAGATATTGGGGTCAACAACCATATACTAATACATACAAATTATATCATCCCCAAAGACCTATGGAATACCAAGGGTGGTCTACTCAACACTTTGTAATAACCTACATGGAAAAGGACCCAAATATCAAGAGATATATGTAAATGTGTAAATGAACAAGATTCTGTACACCTAGAACAAAAGACATTTTTCAATCAAATCTGCTCTGATAAAAACTACAATTTAAAGACACAAACAAGAATTAAGGAGGCAAAACTTATGGGGGTTTGCCCTGGCACATTCCACTCTAATCTGCAACATAAAATCACAACTTGCACCAAGATTCTGTTTCCCTAGCAAGCAGAGTTGGCAACGTAGAAATGCTGCCACCCTAAGGCCGTTTCCTTAAACAGCAGCTTTCAATCTACTGCTAATAGTCACTAATATTCACAAGGACTGCCGGGCTGTAAATGACTCATGCCCTCAAAAAATGTCCTGGGGTAGGGAATGGCCAAAAAAAGTTCACAACACGGAAAACTTTTCAAGAAAAGAGTTTGAAGAGGTAAGTGTTATTCACTCTGTTATTTTTAAAAAAAGAAGAACATGGATAAAAGCTCAATTTCAGGAATTATTTATTGGTTGGATGCAAATCCAAACTACAAAAGGACTTCGCCACCCAATATTCAAAATGCCATGCGTCAAAAGTCTACAAACAATGAATGCTGACGGGTTAGTGGAGAAAGGCATACCCACTATGCTGTTCGTTGGATGTAAACTGGTAACAGCTCATCATCAGAACACAATGGAGCTGCATTTAAAAGGTAAAAACTGAGCTACCATGGGATGCGGCCCATCCCCTAATGGGCCAATAACCTAAGGAGACCAGAATAGGAAAGGCACAGACAGCTACACATGCACTGCAGCAATACTGACAATAGCCAAGACATGCAAGCAAACAAAATGTCCATCAACAGATAAACGGACAAAGAAGAAGCATAATACGTACCGAATGGAATAGTTGCCTCGGGAAAAAAATGAACAGTGCCGTTTTCAGGACTGCAGAGGAGCCTAGAAATAATCATATTAGGTTCAGTAAGTCAAAAGGGAATGACAAATCTCCTATGGTATCATTTATACATGTTATCCTAAGATTGCTACCAATGAACATACTTTCACAGAAAAAGATACTCAGAGATTTGTAAAACAAAATAATGTTTAACCAAAATGAAAGGTGGGAGGATGGATAAATTAGGATTATGGGGCTAACATACATATACTAATGTATGTTAAATGTATAGAAACAAATAACCTATAAACTATATGAATTATATAATCACCAATACATATAAAATATATAATGACAAAACACCTACCAAATACCAAGGGAGGTCTACTCAACATTCTGTAATAACATACATGGTAACAGGATCCGAAGATGAACAGACATATGTATGAATCATTGAGCAGATTCTGTACAGCCAGACAATCCCAACACTCTAATCAAATTTACTCTGATAAGAAATATAAATTAAATTTATAAAACAAACATAAGTAAGGAGACATAACCTTCTGGGGGCAGGTCCCAGCACATTCCACTCTAATTTACAACCTCGAAACACTACCTCCAGGAAGACTCTGTTGCCCTAGTAACAAGAGTTGAGAACGTAACAATGCTGCCGCCTTGTGGCTGTTTGCCACAACAACAGGTTCAAACCCAGTGCTAATGGTTGCTTAATAGTCACAAGGACTGCAGGGCCGTAAATGACACCTGCCCTCAAAAAATGCCCTGGGGTAGGGAATAGGCAAGAAATTTCAACACATGACAAATTTTTCAAGAAGTCAATATGAAGAGGGAAGTTGTACTCACTCCTTAATAAAAAAAGGAAAAGAAAAAAGCAGGACATGCCTAAAGCTCAGGATAAGAAATTAGTAGCCACATGCTAATCCAACCTCCAAAAGGGTTTCAGCTCACACCAGTCCAATGAGCATCGGCAAAGAGTCGACAAACGATAAATGCTGAAGGGATTTTAGAGAACTGCGCACCTTCTGGCTGCTGGTGGGAGGTAAATTAGTAACAGCACTTACGAAAATGGAATGGAGCTGCTTTAAAAGGTAACAAGTGAGCTACCATATGATGCGGCAGGGAACCTTTTAGGCCCATAACCTAACACCACCAGAATGGGAAAGACAGAGGCAGGCAAATGTGCACTGCAGCAATATTGAAATAGCCAAGACATGGAAGCAAAACAAAGGTTTATAAACAGGTAAATGGACAAAGAAGAAGTGGTATATGGACAGATTGGAATATTAGTCACGAAAAAAATAAAAGAATGGCATAGGCAGAACCACAGATGAGCCTAGAGATAATCACACAACGTGAAGTAAGTCAGAATGCGAAAGACAAATGTCCTCGGGTATCACTTATGTCATCTGATTATTCATAAAAAGAACATATTTCCACAGAGAAAGACAATCTCAGATTGAGAAGAAAAACTTATGGTTAAGCCAAAGAAAAGGTGTGAGGAATGAATAAATTAAGATATTGGGGTCAACAACCATATACTAATACATACAAATTATATCATCCCCAAAGACCTATGGAATACCAAGGGTTGTCTACTCAACACTTTGTAATAACCTACATGGAAAAGGACCCAAATATCAAGAGATATATGTAAATGTGTAAATGAACAAGATTCTGTACACCTAGAACAAAAGACATTTTTCAATCAAATCTGCTCTGATAAAAACTACAATTTAAAGACACAACCAAGAATTAAGGAGGCAAAACTTATGGGGGTTTGCCCTGGCACATTCCACTCTAATCTGCAACCTAAAATCACAACTTGCACCAAGATTCTGTTTCCCTAGCAAGCAGAGTTGGCAACGTAGAAATGCTGCCACCCTAAGGCCGTTTCCTTAAACAGCAGCTTTCAATCTACTGCTAATAGTCACTAATATTCACAAGGACTGCCGGGCTGTAAATGACTCATGCCCTCAAAAAATGTCCTGGGGTAGGGAATGGCCAAAAAAAGTTCACAGCACGGAAAATTTTTCAAGAAAAGAGTTTGAAGAGGTAAGTGTTACTCACTCTGTTATTTAAAAAAAAAGAAGAACATGGATAGAAGCTCAATTTCAGGAATTATTTATTGGTTGGATGCAAATCCAAACTACAAAAGGACTTCGCCACCCAATATACAAAATGCCATGCGTCAAAAGTCTACAAACAATGAATGCTGACGGGTTAGTGGAGAAAGGCATACCCACTATGCTGTTCGTTGGATGTAAACTGTTAACAGCTCATCATGAGAACAGAATGGAGCTGCATTTAAAAGGTAAAAACTGAGCTACCATGGGATGCGGCCCATCCCCTAATGGGCCAATAACCCAAGGAGACCAGAATAGGAAAGGCACAGACAGGCACACATGCACTGCAGCAATACTGACAATAGCCAAGACATGCAAGCAAACAAAATGTCCATCAACAGATAAACGGACAAAGAAGAAGCGTTATACGTACCGAACGGAATAGTTGCCTCGGGAAAAAAATGAACAGTGCCGTTTTCAGGACTGCAGAGGAGCCTAGAAATAATCATATTAGGTTCAGTAAGTCAAAAGGGAATGACAAATCTCCTATGGTATCATTTATACATGTTATCCTAAGATTGCTACCAATGAACATATTTTCACAGAAGAAGACACTCAGAGATTTGTAAAACAAAATAATGGTTAACCAAAATGAAAGGTGGGAGGATGGATAAATTAGGATTATGGGGCTAACATACATATACTAATGTATGTTAAATGTATAGAAACAAATAACCTATAAACTATATGAATTATATAATCACCAATACATATAAAATATATAATGACAAAACACCTACCAAATACCAAGGGAGGTCTACTCAACATTCTGTAATAACATACATGGTAACAGGATCCGAAGATGAACAGACATATGTACGAATCATTGAGCAGATTCTGTACAGCCAGACAATCCCAACACTCTAATCAAATTTACTCTGATAAGAAATATAAATTAAATTTATAAAACAAACATAAGTAAGGAGACATAACCTTCTGGGGGCAGGTCCCAGCACATTCCACTCTAATTTACAACGTCGGAACACTACCTCCAGGAAGACTCTGTTGCCCTAGTAACAAGAGTTGAGAACGTAACAATGCTGCCGCCTTGTGGCTGTTTGCCACAACAACAGGTTCAAACCCAGTGCTAATGGTTGCTTAATAGTCACAAGGACTGCAGGGCCATAAATGACACCTGCCCTCAAAAAATGCCCTGGGGTAGGGAATAGGCAAGAAATTTCAACACATGACAAATTTTTCAAGAAGTCAATATGAAGAGGGAAGTTGTACTCACTCCTTAATAAAAAAAGGAAAAGAAAAAAGCAGGACATGCCTAAAGCTCAGGATAAGAAATTAGTAGCCACATGCTAATCCAACCTCCAAAAGGGTTTCAGCTCACACCAGTCCAATGAGCATCGGCAAAGAGTCGACAAACGATAAATGCTGAAGGGATTTTAGAGAACTGCGCACCTTCTGGCTGCTGGTGGGAGGTAAATTAGTAACAGCACTTACGAAAATGGAATGGAGCTGCTTTAAAAGGTAACAAGTGAGCTACCATAGGATGCGGCAGGGCACCTTTTAGGCCCATAACCTAAGACCACCAGAATGGGAAAGACAGAGGCAGGCAAATGTGCACTGCAGCAATATTGAAATAGCCAAGACATGGAAGCAAAACAAAGGTTTATAAACAGGTAAATGGACAAAGAAGAAGTGGTATATGGAAAGATTGGAATATTAGTCACGAAAAAAATAAAAGAATGGCATAAGCAGAACCACGGATGAGCCTAGAGATAATCACACAATGTGAAGTAAGTCAGAATGCAAAAGACAAATGTCCTCGGGTATCACTTATGTCATCTGATTATTCATAAAAAGAACATATTTCCACAGAGAAAGACAATCTCAGATTGAGAAGAAAAACTAATGGTTAAGCCAAAGAAAAGGTGTGAGGAATGAATAAATTAAGATATTGGGGTCAACAACCATTTACTAATACATACAAAATTTATCATCCCCAAAGACCTATGGAATACCAAGGGTGGTCTACTCAACACTTTGTAATAACCTACATGGAAAAGGACCCAAATATCAAGAGATATATGTAAATGTGTAAATGAACAAGATTCTGTACACCTAGAACAAAAGACATTTTTCAATCAAATCTGCTCTGATAAAATCTACAATTTAAAGACACAAACAAGAATTAAGGAGGCAAAACTTATGGGGGTTTGCCCTGGCACATTCCACTCTAATCTGCAACCTAAAATCACAACTTGCACCAAGATTCTGTTTCCCTAGCAAGCAGAGTTGGCAACGTAGAAATGCTGCCACCCTAAGGCCGTTTCCTTAAACAGCAGCTTTCAATCTACTGCTAATAGTCATTAATATTCACAAGGACTGCCGGGCTGTAAATGACTCATGCCCTCAAAAAATGTCCTGGGGTAGGGAATGGCCAAAAAAAGTTCACAACACGGAAAACTTTTCAAGAAAAGAGTTTGAAGAGGTAAGTGTTACTCACTCTGTTATTTAAAAAAAGAAGAAGAACAGGGATAAAAGCTCAATTTCAGGAATTATTTATTGGTTCGGTGCAAATCCAAACTACAAAAGAACTTCGCCACCCGATATTCAAAATGCCATCCATCAAAAGTCTACAAACAATGAATGCTGACGGGTTAGTGGAGAAAGGCATGCCCACTATGCTGTTCGTTGGATGTAAACTGGTAACAGCTCATCATGAGAACAGAATGGAGCTGCATTTAAACGGTAAAAAGTGATCTACCATGGGATGCGGCCCATCCCCTAATGGGCCAATAACCTAAGGAGACCAGAATAGGAAAGGCACAGACAGGCACACATGCACCGCAGCAATACTGACAATAGCCAAGACATGCAAGCAAACAAAATGTCCATCAACAGATAAATGGACAAAGAAGAAGCGTAATACGTACCGAATGGAATAGTTGCCTCGGGAAAAAAACGAACAGTGCCGTTTTCAGGACTGCAGAGGAGCCTAGAAATAATCATATTAGGTTCAGTAAGTCAAAAGGGAATGACAAATCTCCTATGGTATCATTTATACATGTTATCCTAAGATTGCTACCAATGAACATATTTTCACAGAAAAAGACACTCAGAGATTTGTAAAACAAAATAATGTTTAACCAAAATGAAAGGTGGGAGGATGGATAAATTAGGATTATGGGGCTAACATACATATACTAATGTATGTTAAATGTATAGAAACAAATAACCTATAAACTATATGAATTATATAATCACCAATACATATAAAATATATAATGACAAAACACCTACCAAATACCAAGGGAGGTCTACTCAACATTCTGTAATAACATACATGGTAACAGGATCCGAAGATGAACAGACATATGTACGAATCATTGAGCAGATTCTGTACAGCCAGACAATCCCAACACTCTAATCAAATTTACTCTGATAAGAAATATAAATTAAATTTATAAAACAAACATAAGTAAGGAGACATAACCTTCTGGGGGCAGGTCCCAGCACATTCCACTCTAATTTACAACCTCGGAACACTACCTCCAGAAAGACTCTGTTGCCCTAGTAACAAGAGTTGAGAACGTAACAATGCTGCCGCCTTGTGGCTGTTTGCCACAACAACAGGTTCAAACCCAGTGCTAATGGGTGCTCAATAGTCCCAAGGACTGCAGGGCCGTAAATGACACCTGCCCTCAAAAAATGCCCTGGGGTAGGGAATAGGCAAGAAATTTCAACACATGACAAATTTTTCAAGAAGTCAATATGAAGAGGGAAGTTGTACTCACTCCTTAATAAAAAAAGGAAAAGAAAAAAGCAGGACATGCCTAAAGCTCAGGATAAGAAATTAGTAGCCACATGCTAATCCAACCTCCAAAAGGGTTTCAGCTCACACCAGTCCAATGAGCATCGGCAAAGAGTCGACAAACGATAAATGATGAAGGGATTTTAGAGAACTGCGCACCTTCTGGCTGCTGGTGGGAGGTAAATTAGTAACAGCACTTACGAAAATGGAATGGAGCTGCTTTAAAAGGTAACAAGTGAGCTACCATATGATGCGGCAGGGCCCCTTTTAGGCCCATAACCTAAGACCACCAGAATGGGAAAGACAGAGGCAGGCAAATGTGCACTGCAGCAATATTGAAATAGCCAAGACATGGAAGCAAAACAAAGGTTTATAAACAGGTAAATGGACAAAGAAGAAGTGGTATATGGACAGATTGGAATATTAGTCACGAAAAAAATAAAAGAATGGCATAGGCAGAACCACAGATGAGCCTAGAGATAATCACACAACGTGAAGTAAGTCAGAATGCGAAAGACAAATGTCCTCGGGTATCACTTATGTCATCTGATTATTCATAAAAAGAACATATTTCCACAGAGAAAGACAATCTCAGATTGAGAAGAAAAACTTATGGTTAAGCCAAAGAAAAGGTGTGAGGAATGAATAAATTAAGATATTGGGGTCAACAACCATATACTAATACATACAAAATATATCATCCCCAAAGATCTATGGAATACCAAGAGTGGTCTACTCAACACTTTGTAATAACCTACACGGAAAAGGACCCAAATATCAAGAGATATATGTAAATGTGTAAATGAACAAGATTCTGTACACCTAGAACAAAAGACATTTTTCAATCAAATCTGCTCTGATAAAATCTACAATTTAAAGACACAAACAAGAATTAAGGAGGCAAAACTTATGGGGGTTTGCCCTGGCACATTCCACTCTAATCTGCAACCTAAAATCACAACTTGCACCAAGATTGTGTTTCCCTAGCAAGCAGAGTTGGCAACGTAGAAATGCTGCCACCCTAAGGCCGTTTCCTTAAACAGCAGCTTTCAATCTACTGCTAATAGTCACTAATATTCACAAGGACTGCCGGGCTGTAAATGACTCATGCCCTCAAAAAATGTCCTGGGGTAGGGAATGGCCAAAAAAAGTTCACAACACGGAAAACTTTTCAAGAAAAGAGTTTGAAGAGGTAAGTGTTATTCACTCTGTTATTTTTAAAAAAAGAAGAACATGGATAAAAGCTCAATTTCAGGAATTATTTATTGGTTGGATGCAAATCCAAACTACAAAAGGACTTCGCCACCCAATATTCAAAATGCCATGCGTCAAAAGTCTACAAACAATGAATGCTGACGGGTTAGTGGAGAAAGGCATACCCACTATGCTGTTCGTTGGATGTAAACTGGTAACAGCTCATCATGAGAACAGAATGGAGCTGCATTTAAAAGGTAAAAACTGAGCTACCATGGGATGCGGCCCATCCCCTAATGGGCCAATAACCTAAGGAGACCAGAATAGGAAAGGCACAGACAGGCACACATGCACCGCAGCAATACTGACAATAGCCAAGACATGCAAGCAAACAAAATGTCCATCAACAGATAAATGGACAAAGAAGAAGCGTAATACGTACCGAATGGAATAGTTGCCTCGGGAAAAAAACGAACAGTGCCGTTTTCAGGACTGCAGAGGAGCCTAGAAATAATCATATTAGGTTCAGTAAGTCAAAAGGGAATGACAAATCTCCTATGGTATCATTTATACATGTTATCCTAAGATTGCTACCAATGAACATATTTTCACAGAAAAAGACACTCAGAGATTTGTAAAACAAAATAATGTTTAACCAAAATGAAAGGTGGGAGGATGGATAAATTAGGATTATGGGGCTAACATACATATACTAATGTATGTTAAATGTATAGAAACAAATAACCTATAAACTATATGAATTATATAATCACCAATACATATAAAATATATAATGACAAAACACCTACCAAATACCAAGGGAGGTCTACTCAACATTCTGTAATAACATACATGGTAACAGGATCCGAAGATGAACAGACATATGTATGAATCATTGAGCAGATTCTGTACAGCCAGACAATCCCAACACTCTAATCAAATTTACTCTGATAAGAAATATAAATTAAATTTATAAAACAAACATAAGTAAGGAGACATAACCTTCTGGGGGCAGGTCCCAGCACATTCCACTCTAATTTACAACCTCGGAACACTACCTCCAGGAAGACTCTGTTGCCCTAGTAACAAGAGTTGAGAACGTAACAATGCTGCCGCCTTGTGGCTGTTTGCCACAACAACAGGTTCAAACCCAGTGCTAATGGTTGCTCAATAGTCACAAGGACTGCAGGGCCGTAAATGACACCTGCCCTCAAAAAATGCCCTGGGGTAGGGAATAGGCAAGAAATTTCAACACATGACAAATTTTTCAAGAAGTCAATATGAAGAGGGAAGTTGTACTCACTCCTTAATAAAAAAAGGAAAAGAAAAAAGCAGGACATGCCTAAAGCTCAGGATAAGAAATTAGTAGCCACATGCTAATCCAACCTCCAAAAGGGTTTCAGCTCACACCAGTCCAATGAGCATCGGGAAAGAGTCGACAAACGATAAATGCTGAAGGGATTTTAGAGAACTGCGCACCTTCTGGCTGCTGGTGGGAGGTAAATTAGTAACAGCACTTACGAAAATGGAATGGAGCTGCTTTAAAAGGTAACAAGTGAGCTACCATATGATGCGGCAGGGAACCTTTTAGGCCCATAACCTAAGACCACCAGAATGGGAAAGACAGAGGCAGGCAAATGTGCACTGCAGCAATATTGAAATAGCCAAGACATGGAAGCAAAACAAAGGTTTATAAACAGGTAAATGGACAAAGAAGAAGTGGTATATGGACAGATTGGAATATTAGTCACGAAAAAAATAAAAGAATGGCATAGGCAGAACCACAGATGAGCCTAGAGATAATCACACAACGTGAAGTAAGTCAGAATGCGAAAGACAAATGTCCTCGGGTATCACTTATGTCATCTGATTATTCATAAAAAGAACATATTTCCACAGAGAAAGACAATCTCAGATTGAGAAGAAAACTTATGGTTAACCCAAAGAAAAGGTGTGAGGAATGAATAAATTAAGATATTGGGGTCAACAACCATATACTAATACATACAAATTATATCATCCCCAAAGACCTATGGAATACCAAGGGTTGTCTACTCAACACTTTGTAATAACCTACATGGAAAAGGACCCAAATATCAAGAGATATATGTAAATGTGTAAATGAACAAGATTCTGTACACCTAGAACAAAAGACATTTTTCAATCAAATCTGCTCTGATAAAAACTACAATTTAAAGACACAACCAAGAATTAAGGAGGCAAAACTTATGGGGGTTTGCCCTGGCACATTCCACTCTAATCTGCAACCTAAAATCACAACTTGCACCAAGATTCTGTTTCCCTAGCAAGCAGAGTTGGCAACGTAGAAATGCTGCCACCCTAAGGCCGTTTCCTTAAACAGCAGCTTTCAATCTACTGCTAATAGTCACTAATATTCACAAGGACTGCCGGGCTGTAAATGACTCATGCCCTCAAAAAATGTCCTGGGGTAGGGAATGGCCAAAAAAAGTTCACAACACGGAAAACTTTTCAAGAAAAGAGTTTGAAGAGGTAAGTGTTACTCACTCTGTTATTTAAAAAAAGAAGAAGAACAGGGATAAAAGCTCAATTTCAGGAATTATTTATTGGTTCGGTGCAAATCCAAACTACAAAAGAACTTCGCCACCCGATATTCAAAATGCCATCCATCAAAAGTCTACAAACAATGAATGCTGACGGGTTAGTGGAGAAAGGCATGCCCACTATGCTGTTCGTTGGATGTAAACTGGTAACAGCTCATCATGAGAACAGAATGGAGCTGCATTTAAACGGTAAAAAGTGATCTACCATGGGATGCGGCCCATCCCCTAATGGGCCAATAACCTAAGGAGACCAGAATAGGAAAGGCACAGACAGGCACACATGCACCGCAGCAATACTGACAATAGCCAAGACATGCAAGCAAACAAAATGTCCATCAACAGATAAATGGACAAAGAAGAAGCGTAATACGTACCGAATGGAATAGTTGCCTCGGGAAAAAAACGAACAGTGCCGTTTTCAGGACTGCAGAGGAGCCTAGAAATAATCATATTAGGTTCAGTAAGTCAAAAGGGAATGACAAATCTCCTATGGTATCATTTATACATGTTATCCTAAGATTGCTACCAATGAACATATTTTCACAGAAAAAGACACTCAGAGATTTGTAAAACAAAATAATGTTTAACCAAAATGAAAGGTGGGAGGATGGATAAATTAGGATTATGGGGCTAACATACATATACTAATGTATGTTAAATGTATAGAAACAAATAACCTATAAACTATATGAATTATATAATCACCAATACATATAAAATATATAATGACAAAACACCTACCAAATACCAAGGGAGGTCTACTCAACATTCTGTAATAACATACATGGTAACAGGATCCGAAGATGAACAGACATATGTACGAATCATTGAGCAGATTCTGTACAGCCAGACAATCCCAACACTCTAATCAAATTTACTCTGATAAGAAATATAAATTAAATTTATAAAACAAACATAAGTAAGGAGACATAACCTTCTGGGGGCAGGTCCCAGCACATTCCACTCTAATTTACAACCTCGGAACACTACCTCCAGAAAGACTCTGTTGCCCTAGTAACAAGAGTTGAGAACGTAACAATGCTGCCGCCTTGTGGCTGTTTGCCACAACAACAGGTTCAAACCCAGTGCTAATGGGTGCTCAATAGTCCCAAGGACTGCAGGGCCGTAAATGACACCTGCCCTCAAAAAATGCCCTGGGGTAGGGAATAGGCAAGAAATTTCAACACATGACAAATTTTTCAAGAAGTCAATATGAAGAGGGAAGTTGTACTCACTCCTTAATAAAAAAAGGAAAAGAAAAAAGCAGGACATGCCTAAAGCTCAGGATAAGAAATTAGTAGCCACATGCTAATCCAACCTCCAAAAGGGTTTCAGCTCACACCAGTCCAATGAGCATCGGCAAAGAGTCGACAAACGATAAATGCTGAAGGGATTTTAGAGAACTGCGCACCTTCTGGCTGCTGGTGGGAGGTAAATTAGTAACAGCACTTACGAAAATGGAATGGAGCTGCTTTAAAAGGTAACAAGTGAGCTACCATATGATGCGGCAGGGCCCCTTTTAGGCCCATAACCTAAGACCACCAGAATGGGAAAGACAGAGGCAGGCAAATGTGCACTGCAGCAATATTGAAATAGCCAAGACATGGAAGCAAAACAAAGGTTTATAAACAGGTAAATGGACAAAGAAGAAGTGGTATATGGACAGATTGGAATATTAGTCACGAAAAAAATAAAAGAATGGCATAGGCAGAACCACAGATGAGCCTAGAGATAATCACACAACGTGAAGTAAGTCAGAATGCGAAAGACAAATGTCCTCGGGTATCACTTATGTCATCTGATTATTCATAAAAAGAACATATTTCCACAGAGAAAGACAATCTCAGATTGAGAAGAAAAACTTATGGTTAAGCCAAAGAAAAGGTGTGAGGAATGAATAAATTAAGATATTGGGGTCAACAACCATATACTAATACATACAAAATATATCATCCCCAAAGATCTATGGAATACCAAGAGTGGTCTACTCAACACTTTGTAATAACCTACACGGAAAAGGACCCAAATATCAAGAGATATATGTAAATGTGTAAATGAACAAGATTCTGTACACCTAGAACAAAAGACATTTTTCAATCAAATCTGCTCTGATAAAATCTACAATTTAAAGACACAAACAAGAATTAAGGAGGCAAAACTTATGGGGGTTTGCCCTGGCACATTCCACTCTAATCTGCAACCTAAAATCACAACTTGCACCAAGATTGTGTTTCCCTAGCAAGCAGAGTTGGCAACGTAGAAATGCTGCCACCCTAAGGCCGTTTCCTTAAACAGCAGCTTTCAATCTACTGCTAATAGTCACTAATATTCACAAGGACTGCCGGGCTGTAAATGACTCATGCCCTCAAAAAATGTCCTGGGGTAGGGAATGGCCAAAAAAAGTTCACAACACGGAAAACTTTTCAAGAAAAGTGTTTGAAGAGGTAAGTGTTATTCACTCTGTTATTTTTAAAAAAAGAAGAACATGGATAAAAGCTCAATTTCAGGAATTATTTATTGGTTGGATGCAAATCCAAACTACAAAAGGACTTCGCCACCCGATATTCAAAATGCCATGCGTCAAAAGTCTACAAACAATGAATGCTGACGGGTTAGTGGAGAAAGGCATACCCACTATGCTGTTCGTTGGATGTAAACTGGTAACAGCTCATCATGAGAACAGAATGGAGCTGCATTTAAAAGGTAAAAACTGAGCTACCATGGGATGCGGCCCATCCCCTAATGGGCCAATAACCTAAGGAGACCAGAATAGGAAAGGCACAGACAGCTACACATGCACCGCAGCAATACTGACAATAGCCAAGACATGCAAGCAAACAAAATGTCCATCAACAGATAAATGGACAAAGAAGAAGCGTAATACGTACCGAATGGAATAGTTGCCTCGGGAAAAAAATGAACAGTGCCGTTTTCAGGACTGCAGAGGAGCCTAGAAATAATCATATTAGGTTCAGTAAGTCAAAAGGGAATGACAAATCTCCTATGGTATAATTTATACATGTTATCCTAAGATTGCTACCAATGAACATATTTTCACAGAAAAAGACACTCAGAGATTTGTAAAACAAAATAATGTTTAACCAAAATGAAAGGTGGGAGGATGGATAAATTAGGATTATGGGGCTAACATACATATACTAATGTATGTTAAATGTATAGAAACAAATAACCTATAAACTATATGAATTATATAATCACCAATACATATAAAATATATAATGACAAAACACCTACCAAATACCAAGGGAGGTCTACTCAACATTCTGTAATAACATACATGGTAACAGGATCCGAAGATGAACAGACATATGTACGAATCATTGAGCAGATTCTGTACAGCCAGACAATCCCAACACTCTAATCAAATTTACTCTGATAAGAAATATAAATTAAATTTATAAAACAAACATAAGTAAGGAGACATAACCTTCTGGGGGCAGGTCCCAGCACATTCCACTCTAATTTACAACCTCGGAACACTACCTCCAGAAAGACTCTGTTGCCCTAGTAACAAGAGTTGAGAACGTAACAATGCTGCCGCCTTGTGGCTGTTTGCCACAACAACAGGTTCAAACCCAGTGCTAATGGGTGCTCAATAGTCCCAAGGACTGCAGGGCCGTAAATGACACCTGCCCTCAAAAAATGCCCTGGGGTAGGGAATAGGCAAGAAATTTCAACACATGACAAATTTTTCAAGAAGTCAATATGAAGAGGGAAGTTGTACTCACTCCTTAATAAAAAAAGGAAAAGAAAAAAGCAGGACATGCCTAAAGCTCAGGATAAGAAATTAGTAGCCACATGCTAATCCAACCTCCAAAAGGGTTTCAGCTCACACCAGTCCAATGAGCATCGGCAAAGAGTCGACAAACGATAAATGCTGAAGGGATTTTAGAGAACTGCGCACCTTCTGGCTGCTGGTGGGAGGTAAATTAGTAACAGCACTTACGAAAATGGAATGGAGCTGCTTTAAAAGGTAACAAGTGAGCTACCATATGATGCGGCAGGGCCCCTTTTAGGCCCATAACCTAAGACCACCAGAATGGGAAAGACAGAGGCAGGCAAATGTGCACTGCAGCAATATTGAAATAGCCAAGACATGGAAGCAAAACAAAGGTTTATAAACAGGTAAATGGACAAAGAAGAAGTGGTATATGGACAGATTCGAATATTAGTCACGAAAAAAATAAAAGAATGGCATAGGCAGAACCACAGATGAGCCTAGAGATAATCACACAACGTGAAGTAAGTCAGAATGCGAAAGACAAATGTCCTCGGGTATCACTTATGTCATCTGATTATTCATAAAAAGAACATATTTCCACAGAGAAAGACAATCTCAGATTGAGAAGAAAAACTTATGGTTAAGCCAAAGAAAAGGTGTGAGGAATGAATAAATTAAGATATTGGGGTCAACAACCATATACTAATACATACAAAATATATCATCCCCAAAGATCTATGGAATACCAAGAGTGGTCTACTCAACACTTTGTAATAACCTACACGGAAAAGGACCCAAATATCAAGAGATATATGTAAATGTGTAAATGAACAAGATTCTGTACACCTAGAACAAAAGACATTTTTCAATCAAATCTGCTCTGATAAAATCTACAATTTAAAGACACAAACAAGAATTAAGGAGGCAAAACTTATGGGGGTTTGCCCTGGCACATTCCACTCTAATCTGCAACCTAAAATCACAACTTGCACCAAGATTGTGTTTCCCTAGCAAGCAGAGTTGGCAACGTAGAAATGCTGCCACCCTAAGGCCGTTTCCTTAAACAGCAGCTTTCAATCTACTGCTAATAGTCACTAATATTCACAAGGACTGCCGGGCTGTAAATGACTCATGCCCTCAAAAAATGTCCTGGGGTAGGGAATGGCCAAAAAAAGTTCACAACACGGAAAACTTTTCAAGAAAAGTGTTTGAAGAGGTAAGTGTTATTCACTCTGTTATTTTTAAAAAAAGAAGAACATGGATAAAAGCTCAATTTCAGGAATTATTTATTGGTTGGATGCAAATCCAAACTACAAAAGGACTTCGCCACCCGATATTCAAAATGCCATGCGTCAAAAGTCTACAAACAATGAATGCTGACGGGTTAGTGGAGAAAGGCATACCCACTATGCTGTTCGTTGGATGTAAACTGGTAACAGCTCATCATGAGAACAGAATGGAGCTGCATTTAAAAGGTAAAAACTGAGCTACCATGGGATGCGGCCCATCCCCTAATGGGCCAATAACCTAAGGAGACCAGAATAGGAAAGGCACAGACAGCTACACATGCACCGCAGCAATACTGACAATAGCCAAGACATGCAAGCAAACAAAATGTCCATCAACAGATAAATGGACAAAGAAGAAGCGTAATACGTACCGAATGGAATAGTTGCCTCGGGAAAAAAATGAACAGTGCCGTTTTCAGGACTGCAGAGGAGCCTAGAAATAATCATATTAGGTTCAGTAAGTCAAAAGGGAATGACAAATCTCCTATGGTATAATTTATACATGTTATCCTAAGATTGCTACCAATGAACATATTTTCACAGAAAAAGACACTCAGAGATTTGTAAAACAAAATAATGTTTAACCAAAATGAAAGGTGGGAGGATGGATAAATTAGGATTATGGGGCTAACATACATATACTAATGTATGTTAAATGTATAGAAACAAATAACCTATAAACTATATGAATTATATAATCACCAATACATATAAAATATATAATGACAAAACACCTACCAAATACCAAGGGAGGTCTACTCAACATTCTGTAATAACATACATGGTAACAGGATCCGAAGATGAACAGACATATGTATGAATCATTGAGCAGATTCTGTACAGCCAGACAATCCCAACACTCTAATCAAATTTACTCTGATAAGAAATATAAATTAAATTTATAAAACAAACATAAGTAAGGAGACATAACCTTCTGGGGGCAGGTCCCAGCACATTCCACTCTAATTTACAACCTCGGAACACTACCTCCAGGAAGACTCTGTTGCCCTAGTAACAAGAGTTGAGAACGTAACAATGCTGCCGCCTTGTGGCTGTTTGCCACAACAACAGGTTCAAACCCAGTGCTAATGGGTGCTTAATAGTCCCAAGGACTGCAGGGCCGTAAATGACACCTGCCCTCAAAAAATGCCCTGGGGTAGGGAATAGGCAAGAAATTTCAACACATGACAAATTTTTCAAGAAGTCAATATGAAGAGGGAAGTTGTACTCACTCCTTAATAAAAAAAGGAAAAGAAAAAAGCAGGACATGCCTAAAGCTCAGGATAAGAAATTAGTAGCCACATGCTAATCCAACCTCCAAAAGGGTTTCAGCTCACACCAGTCCAATGAGCATCGGCAAAGAGTCGACAAACGATAAATGCTGAAGGGATTTTAGAGAACTGCGCACCTTCTGGCTGCTGGTGTGAGGTAAATTAGTAACAGCACTTACGAAAATGGAATGGAGCTGCTTTAAAAGGTAACAAGTGAGCTACCATAGGATGCGGCAGGGCACCTTTTAGGCCCATAACCTAAGACCACCAGAATGGGAAAGACAGAGGCAGGCAAATGTGCACTGCAGCAATATTGAAATAGCCAAGACATGGAAGCAAAACAAAGGTTTATAAACAGGTAAATGGACAAAGAAGAAGTGGTATATGGAAAGATTGGAATATTAGTCACGAAAAAAATAAAAGAATGGCATAAGCAGAACCACGGATGAGCCTAGAGATAATCACACAACGTGAAGTAAGTCAGAATGCGAAAGACAAATGTCCTCGGGTATCACTTATGTCATCTGATTATTCATAAAAAGAACATATTTCCACAGAGAAAGACAATCTCAGATTGAGAAGAAAAACTAATGGTTAAGCCAAAGAAAAGGTGTGAGGAATGAATAAATTAAGATATTGGGGTCAACAACCATTTACTAATACATACAAAATTTATCATCCCCAAAGACCTATGGAATACCAAGGGTGGTCTACTCAACACTTTGTAATAACCTACATGGAAAAGGACACAAATATCAAGAGATATATGTCAATGTGTAAATGAACAAGATTCTGTACACCTAGAACAAAAGACATTTTTCAATCAAATCTGCTCTGATAAGAACTACAATTTAAAGACACAAACAAGAATTAAGGAGGCAAAACGTATGGGGGTTTGCCCTGGCACATTCCACTCTAATCTGCAACCTAAAATCACAACTTGCACCAAGATTCTGTTTCCCTAGCAAGCAGAGTTGGCAACGTAGAAATGCTGCCACCCTAAGGCCGTTTCCTTAAACAGCAACTTTCAATCTACTGCTAATAGTCACTAATATTCACAAGGACTGCCGGGCTGTAAATGACTCATGCCCTCAAAAAATGTCCTGGGGTAGGGAATGGCCAAAAAAGTTCACAACACGGAAAACGTTTCAAGAAAAGAGTTTGAAGAGGTAAGTGTTACTCACTCTGTTATTTAAAAAAAGAAGAAGAACAGGGATAAAAGCTCAATTTCAGGAATTATTTATTGGTTCGGTGCAAATCCAAACTACAAAAGGACTTCGCCACCCGATATTCAAAATGCCATCCATCAAAAGTCTACAAACAATGAATGCTGACGGGTTAGTGGAGAAAGGCATACCCACTATGCTGTTCGTTGGATGTAAACTGGTAACAGCTCATCATGAGAACAGAATGGAGCTGCATTTAAAAGGTAAAAACTGAGCTACCATGGGATGCGGCCCATCCCCTAATGGGCCAATAACCTAAGGAGACCAGAATAGGAAAGGCACAGACAGCTACACATGCACCGCAGCAATACTGACAATAGCCAAGACATGCAAGCAAACAAAATGTCCATCAACAGATAAATGGACAAAGAAGAAGCGTAATACGTACCGAATGGAATAGTTGCCTCGGGAAAAAAATGAACAGTGCCGTTTTCAGGACTGCAGAGGAGCCTAGAAATAATCATATTAGGTTCAGTAAGTCAAAAGGGAATGACAAATCTCCTATGGTATCATTTATACATGTTATCCTAAGATTGCTACCAATGAACATATTTTCACAGAAAAAGACACTCAGAGATTTGTAAAACAAAATAATGGTTAACCAAAATGAAAGGTGGGAGGATGGATAAATTAGGATTATGGGGCTAACATACATATACTAATGTATGTTAAATGTATAGAAACAAATAACCTATAAACTATATGAATTATATAATCACCAATACATATAAAATATATAATGACAAAACACCTACCAAATACCAAGGGAGGTCTACTCAACATTCTGTAATAACATACATGGTAACAGGATCCGAAGATGAACAGACATATGTATGAATCATTGAGCAGATTCTGTACAGCCAGACAATCCCAACACTCTAATCAAATTTACTCTGATAAGAAATATAAATTAAATTTATAAAACAAACATAAGTAAGGAGACATAACCTTCTGGGGGCAGGTCCCAGCACATTCCACTCTAATTTACAACCTCGGAACACTACCTCCAGGAAGACTCTGTTGCCCTAGTAACAAGAGTTGAGAACGTAACAATGCTGCCGCCTTGTGGCTGTTTGCCACAACAACAGGTTCAAACCCAGTGCTAATGGGTGCTTAATAGTCCCAAGGACTGCAGGGCCGTAAATGACACCTGCCCTCAAAAAATGCCCTGGGGTAGGGAATAGGCAAGAAATTTCAACACATGACAAATTTTTCAAGAAGTCAATATGAAGAGGGAAGTTGTACTCACTCCTTAATAAAAAAAGGAAAAGAAAAAAGCAGGACATGCCTAAAGCTCAGGATAAGAAATTAGTAGCCACATGCTAATCCAACCTCCAAAAGGGTTTCAGCTCACACCAGTCCAATGAGCATCGGCAAAGAGTCGACAAACGATAAATGCTGAAGGGATTTTAGAGAACTGCGCACCTTCTGGCTGCTGGTGGGAGGTAAATTAGTGACAGCACTTACGAAAATGGAATGGAGCTGCTTTAAAAGGTAACAAGTGAGCTACCATAGGATGCGGCAGGGCACCTTTTAGGCCCATAACCTAAGACCACCAGAATGGGAAAGACAGAGGCAGGCAAATGTGCACTGCAGCAATATTGAAAGAGCCAAGACATGGAAGCAAAACAAAGGTTTATAAACAGGTAAATGGACAAAGAAGAAGTGGTATATGGAAAGATTGGAATATTAGTCACGAAAAAAATAAAAGAATGGCATAAGCAGAACCACGGATGAGCCTAGAGATAATCACACAACGTGAAGTAAGTCAGAATGCGAAAGACAAATGTCCTCGGGTATCACTTATGTCATCTGATTATTCATAAAAAGAACATATTTCCACAGAGAAAGACAATCTCAGATTGAGAAGAAAAACTAATGGTTAAGCCAAAGAAAAGGTGTGAGGAATGAATAAATTAAGATATTGGGGTCAACAACCATTTACTAATACATACAAAATTTATCATCCCCAAAGACCTATGGAATACCAAGGGTGGTCTACTCAACACTTTGTAATAACTTACATGGAAAAGGACACAAATATCAAGAGATATATGTCAATGTGTAAATGAACAAGATTCTGTACACCTAGAACAAAAGACATTTTTCAATCAAATCTGCTCTGATAAAATCTACAATTTAAAGACACAAACAAGAATTAAGGAGGCAAAACTTATGGGGGTTTGCCCTGGCACATTCCACTCTAATCTGCAACCTAAAATCACAACTTGCACCAAGATTCTGTTTCCCTAGCAAGCAGAGTTGGCAACGTAGAAATGCTGCCACCCTAAGGCCGTTTCCTTAAACAGCAACTTTCAATCTACTGCTAATAGTCACTAATATTCACAAGGACTGCCGGGCTGTAAATGACTCATGCCCTCAAAAAATGTCCTGGGGTAGGGAATGGCCAAAAAAGTTCACAACACGGAAAACGTTTCAAGAAAAGAGTTTGAAGAGGTAAGTGTTACTCACTCTGTTATTTAAAAAAAGAAGAAGAACAGGGATAAAAGCTCAATTTCAGGAATTATTTATTGGTTCGGTGCAAATCCAAACTACAAAAGGACTTCGCCACCCGATATTCAAAATGCCATCCATCAAAAGTCTACAAACAATGAATGCTGACGGGTTAGTGGAGAAAGGCATACCCACTATGCTGTTCGTTGGATGTAAACTGGTAACAGCTCATCATGAGAACAGAATGGAGCTGCATTTAAAAGGTAAAAACTGAGCTACCATGGGATGCGGCCCATCCCCTAATGGGCCAATAACCTAAGGAGACCAGAATAGGAAAGGCACAGACAGCTACACATGCACCGCAGCAATACTGACAATAGCCAAGACATGCAAGCAAACAAAATGTCCATCAACAGATAAATGGACAAAGAAGAAGCGTAATACGTACCGAATGGAATAGTTGCCTCGGGAAAAAAATGAACAGTGCCGTTTTCAGGACTGCAGAGGAGCCTAGAAATAATCATATTAGGTTCAGTAAGTCAAAAGGGAATGACAAATCTCCTATGGTATCATTTATACATGTTATCCTAAGATTGCTACCAATGAACATATTTTCACAGAAAAAGACACTCAGAGATTTGTAAAACAAAATAATGTTTAACCAAAATGAAAGGTGGGAGGATGGATAAATTAGGATTATGGGGCTAACATACATATACTAATGTATGTTAAATGTATAGAAACAAATAACCTATAAACTATATGAATTATATAATCACCAATACATATAAAATATATAATGACAAAACACCTACCAAATACCAAGGGAGGTCTACTCAACATTCTGTAATAACATACATGGTAACAGGATCCGAAGATGAACAGACATATGTATGAATCATTGAGCAGATTCTGTACAGCCAGACAATCCCAACACTCTAATCAAATTTACTCTGATAAGAAATATAAATTAAATTTATAAAACAAACATAAGTAAGGAGACATAACCTTCTGGGGGCAGGTCCCAGCACATTCCACTCTAATTTACAACCTCGGAACACTACCTCCAGGAAGACTCTGTTGCCCTAGTAACAAGAGTTGAGAACGTAACAATGCTGCCGCCTTGTGGCTGTTTGCCACAACAACAGGTTCAAACCCAGTGCTAATGGGTGCTTAATAGTCCCAAGGACTGCAGGGCCGTAAATGACACCTGCCCTCAAAAAATGCCCTGGGGTAGGGAATAGGCAAGAAATTTCAACACATGACAAATTTTTCAAGAAGTCAATATGAAGAGGGAAGTTGTACTCACTCCTTAATAAAAAAAGGAAAAGAAAAAAGCAGGACATGCCTAAAGCTCAGGATAAGAAATTAGTAGCCACATGCTAATCCAACCTCCAAAAGGGTTTCAGCTCACACCAGTCCAATGAGCATCGGCAAAGAGTCGACAAACGATAAATGCTGAAGGGATTTTAGAGAACTGCGCACCTTCTGGCTGCTGGTGGGAGGTAAATTAGTAACAGCACTTACGAAAATGGAATGGAGCTGCTTTAAAAGGTAACAAGTGAGCTACCATAGGATGCGGCAGGGCACCTTTTAGGCCCATAACCTAAGACCACCAGAATGGGAAAGACAGAGGCAGGCAAATGTGCACTGCAGCAATATTGAAATAGCCAAGACATGGAAGCAAAACAAAGGTTTATAAACAGGTAAATGGACAAAGAAGAAGTGGTATATGGAAAGATTGGAATATTAGTCACGAAAAAAATGAAAGAATGGCATAAGCAGAACCACGGATGAGCCTAGAGATAATCACACAACGTGAAGTAAGTCAGAATGCGAAAGACAAATGTCCTCGGGTATCACTTATGTCATCTGATTATTCATAAAAAGAACATATTTCCACAGAGAAAGACAATCTCAGATTGAGAAGAAAAACTAATGGTTAAGCCAAAGAAAAGGTGTGAGGAATGAATAAATTAAGATATTGGGGTCAACAACCATTTACTAATACATACAAAATTTATCATCCCCAAAGACCTATGGAATACCAAGGGTGGTCTACTCAACACTTTGTAATAACCTACATGGAAAAGGACACAAATATCAAGAGATATATGTCAATGTGTAAATGAACAAGATTCTGTACACCTAGAACAAAAGACATTTTTCAATCAAATCTGCTCTGATAAAATCTACAATTTAAAGACACAAACAAGAATTAAGGAGGCAAAACTTATGGGGGTTTGCCCTGGCACATTCCACTCTAATCTGCAACCTAAAATCACAACTTGCACCAAGATTGTGTTTCCCTAGCAAGCAGAGTTGGCAACGTAGAAATGCTGCCACCCTAAGGCCGTTTCCTTAAACAGCAACTTTCAATCTACTGCTAATAGTCACTAATATTCACAAGGACTGCCGGGCTGTAAATGACTCATGCCCTCAAAAAATGTCCTGGGGTAGGGAATGGCCAAAAAAGTTCACAACACGGAAAACTTTTCAAGAAAAGAGTTTGAAGAGGTAAGTGTTACTCACTCTGTTATTTAAAAAAAGAAGAAGAGCAGGGATAAAAGCTCAATTTCAGGAATTATTTATTGGTTCGGTGCAAATCCAAACTACAAAAGGACTTCGCCACCCGATATTCAAAATGCCATCCATCAAAAGTCTACAAACAATGAATGCTGACGGGTTAGTGGAGAAAGGCATACCCACTATGCTGTTCGTTGGATGTAAACTGGTAACAGCTCATCATGAGAACAGAATGGAGCTGCATTTAAAAGGTAAAAACTGAGCTACCATGGGATGCGGCCCATCCCCTAATGGGCCAATAACCTAAGGAGACCAGAATAGGAAAGGCACAGACAGCTACACATGCACCGCAGCAATACTGACAATAGCCAAGACATGCAAGCAAACAAAATGTCCATCAACAGATAAATGGACAAAGAAGAAGCGTAATACGTACCGAATGGAATAGTTGCCTCGGGAAAAAAATGAACAGTGCCGTTTTCAGGACTGCAGAGGAGCCTAGAAATAATCATATTAGGTTCAGTAAGTCAAAAGGGAATGGCAAATCTCCTATGGTATCATTTATACATGTTATCCTAAGATTGCTACCAATGAACATATTTTCACAGAAAAAGACACTCAGAGATTTGTAAAACAAAATAATGGTTAACCAAAATGAAAGGTGGGAGGATGGATAAATTAGGATTATGGGGCTAACATACATATACTAATGTATGTTAAATGTATAGAAACAAATAACCTATAAACTATATGAATTATATAATCACCAATACATATAAAATATATAATGACAAAACACCTACCAAATACCAAGGGAGGTCTACTCAACATTCTGTAATAACATACATGGTAACAGGATCCGAAGATGAACAGACATATGTATGAATCATTGAGCAGATTCTGTACAGCCAGACAATCCCAACACTCTAATCAAATTTACTCTGATAAGAAATATAAATTAAATTTATAAAACAAACATAAGTAAGGAGACATAACCTTCTGGGGGCAGGTCCCAGCACATTCCACTCTAATTTACAACCTCGGAACACTACCTCCAGGAAGACTCTGTTGCCCTAGTAACAAGAGTTGAGAACGGAACAATGCTGCCGCCTTGTGGCTGTTTGCCACAACAACAGGTTCAAACCCAGTGCTAATGGGTGCTTAATAGTCCCAAGGACTGCAGGGCCGTAAATGACACCTGCCCTCAAAAAATGCCCTGGGGTAGGGAATAGGCAAGAAATTTCAACACATGACAAATTTTTCAAGAAGTCAATATGAAGAGGGAAGTTGTACTCACTCCTTAATAAAAAAAGGAAAAGAAAAAAGCAGAACATGCCTAAAGCTCAGGATAAGAAATTAGTAGCCACATGCTAATCCAACCTCCAAAAGGGTTTCAGCTCACACCAGTCCAATGAGCATCGGCAAAGAGTCGACAAACGATAAATGCTGAAGGGATTTTAGAGAACTGCGCACCTTCTGGCTGCTGGTGGGAGGTAAATTAGTGACAGCACTTACGAAAATGGAATGGAGCTGCTTTAAAAGGTAACAAGTGAGCTACCATAGGATGCGGCAGGGCACCTTTTAGGCCCATAACCTAAGACCACCAGAATGGGAAAGACAGAGGCAGGCAAATGTGCACTGCAGCAATATTGAAATAGCCAAGACATGGAAGCAAAACAAAGGTTTATAAACAGGTAAATGGACAAAGAAGAAGTGGTATATGGAAAGATTGGAATATTAGTCACGAAAAAAATGAAAGAATGGCATAAGCAGAACCACGGATGAGCCTAGAGATAATCACACAACGTGAAGTAAGTCAGAATGCGAAAGACAAATGTCCTCGGGTATCACTTATGTCATCTGATTATTCATAAAAAGAACATATTTCCACAGAGAAAGACAATCTCAGATTGAGAAGAAAAACTAATGGTTAAGCCAAAGAAAAGGTGTGAGGAATGAATAAATTAAGATATTGGGGTCAACAACCATTTACTAATACATACAAAATTTATCATCCCCAAAGACCTATGGAATACCAAGGGTGGTCTACTCAACACTTTGTAATAACCTACATGGAAAAGGACACAAATATCAAGAGATATATGTCAATGTGTAAATGAACAAGATTCTGTACACCTAGAACAAAAGACATTTTTCAATCAAATCTGCTCTGATAAAATCTACAATTTAAAGACACAAACAAGAATTAAGGAGGCAAAACTTATGGGGGTTTGCCCTGGCACATTCCACTCTAATCTGCAACCTAAAATCACAACTTGCACCAAGATTCTGTTTCCCTAGCAAGCAGAGTTGGCAACGTAGAAATGCTGCCACCCTAAGGCCGTTTCCTTAAACAGCAACTTTCAATCTACTGCTAATAGTCACTAATATTCACAAGGACTGCCGGGCTGTAAATGACTCATGCCCTCAAAAAATGTCCTGGGGTAGGGAATGGCCAAAAAAGTTCACAACACGGAAAACTTTTCAAGAAAAGAGTTTGAAGAGGTAAGTGTTACTCACTCTGTTATTTAAAAAAAGAAGAAGAGCAGGGATAAAAGCTCAATTTCAGGAATTATTTATTGGTTCGGTGCAAATCCAAACTACAAAAGGACTTCGCCACCCGATATTCAAAATGCCATCCATCAAAAGTCTACAAACAATGAATGCTGACGGGTTAGTGGAGAAAGGCATACCCACTATGCTGTTCGTTGGATGTAAACTGGTAACAGCTCATCATGAGAACAGAATGGAGCTGCATTTAAAAGGTAAAAACTGAGCTACCATGGGATGCGGCCCATCCCCTAATGGGCCAATAACCTAAGGAGACCAGAATAGGAAAGGCACAGACAGCTACACATGCACCGCAGCAATACTGACAATAGCCAAGACATGCAAGCAAACAAAATGTCCATCAACAGATAAATGGACAAAGAAGAAGCGTAATACGTACCGAATGGAATAGTTGCCTCGGGAAAAAAATGAACAGTGCCGTTTTCAGGACTGCAGAGGAGCCTAGAAATAATCATATTAGGTTCAGTAAGTCAAAAGGGAATGACAAATCTCCTATGGTATCATTTATACATGTTATCCTAAGATTGCTACCAATGAACATATTTTCACAGAAAAAGACACTCAGAGATTTGTAAAACAAAATAATGGTTAACCAAAATGAAAGGTGGGAGGATGGATAAATTAGGATTATGGGGCTAACATACATATACTAATGTATGTTAAATGTATAGAAACAAATAACCTATAAACTATATGAATTATATAATCACCAATACATATAAAATATATAATGACAAAACACCTACCAAATACCAAGGGAGGTCTACTCAACATTCTGTAATAACATACATGGTAACAGGATCCGAAGATGAACAGACATATGTATGAATCATTGAGCAGATTCTGTACAGCCAGACAATCCCAACACTCTAATCAAATTTACTCTGATAAGAAATATAAATTAAATTTATAAAACAAACATAAGTAAGGAGACATAACCTTCTGGGGGCAGGTCCCAGCACATTCCACTCTAATTTACAACCTCGGAACACTACCTCCAGGAAGACTCTGTTGCCCTAGTAACAAGAGTTGAGAACGTAACAATGCTGCCGCCTTGTGGCTGTTTGCCACAACAACAGGTTCAAACCCAGTGCTAATGGGTGCTTAATAGTCCCAAGGACTGCAGGGCCGTAAATGACACCTGCCCTCAAAAAATGCCCTGGGGTAGGGAATAGGCAAGAAATTTCAACACATGACAAATTTTTCAAGAAGTCAATATGAAGAGGGAAGTTGTACTCACTCCTTAATAAAAAAAGGAAAAGAAAAAAGCAGGACATGCCTAAAGCTCAGGATAAGAAATTAGTAGCCACATGCTAATCCAACCTCCAAAAGGGTTTCAGCTCACACCAGTCCAATGAGCATCGGCAAAGAGTCGACAAACGATAAATGCTGAAGGGATTTTAGAGAACTGCGCACCTTCTGGCTGCTGGTGGGAGGTAAATTAGTGACAGCACTTACGAAAATGGAATGGAGCTGCTTTAAAAGGTAACAAGTGAGCTACCATAGGATGCGGCAGGGCACCTTTTAGGCCCATAACCTAAGACCACCAGAATGGGAAAGACAGAGGCAGGCAAATGTGCACTGCAGCAATATTGAAAGAGCCAAGACATGGAAGCAAAACAAAGGTTTATAAACAGGTAAATGGACAAAGAAGAAGTGGTATATGGAAAGATTGGAATATTAGTCACGAAAAAAATAAAAGAATGGCATAAGCAGAACCACGGATGAGCCTAGAGATAATCACACAACGTGAAGTAAGTCAGAATGCGAAAGACAAATGTCCTCGGGTATCACTTATGTCATCTGATTATTCATAAAAAGAACATATTTCCACAGAGAAAGACAATCTCAGATTGAGAAGAAAAACTAATGGTTAAGCCAAAGAAAAGGTGTGAGGAATGAATAAATTAAGATATTGGGGTCAACAACCATTTACTAATACATACAAAATTTATCATCCCCAAAGACCTATGGAATACCAAGGGTGGTCTACTCAACACTTTGTAATAACTTACATGGAAAAGGACACAAATATCAAGAGATATATGTCAATGTGTAAATGAACAAGATTCTGTACACCTAGAACAAAAGACATTTTTCAATCAAATCTGCTCTGATAAAATCTACAATTTAAAG
Organism: Balaenoptera physalus; assembly: GCF_965194825.1. Taxonomy (NCBI): domain Eukaryota; kingdom Metazoa; phylum Chordata; class Mammalia; order Artiodactyla; family Balaenopteridae; genus Balaenoptera; species Balaenoptera physalus. The sequence continues at coordinate 203,326 of NW_028125820.1, forward strand.
ACACAAACAAGAATTAAGGAGGCAAAACTTATGGGGGTTTGCCCTGGCACATTCCACTCTAATCTGCAACCTAAAATCACAACTTGCACCAAGATTCTGTTTCCCTAGCAAGCAGAGTTGGCAACGTAGAAATGCTGCCACCCTAAGGCCGTTTCCTTAAACAGCAACTTTCAATCTACTGCTAATAGTCACTAATATTCACAAGGACTGCCGGGCTGTAAATGACTCATGCCCTCAAAAAATGTCCTGGGGTAGGGAATGGCCAAAAAAGTTCACAACACGGAAAACGTTTCAAGAAAAGAGTTTGAAGAGGTAAGTGTTACTCACTCTGTTATTTAAAAAAAGAAGAAGAACAGGGATAAAAGCTCAATTTCAGGAATTATTTATTGGTTCGGTGCAAATCCAAACTACAAAAGGACTTCGCCACCCGATATTCAAAATGCCATCCATCAAAAGTCTACAAACAATGAATGCTGACGGGTTAGTGGAGAAAGGCATACCCACTATGCTGTTCGTTGGATGTAAACTGGTAACAGCTCATCATGAGAACAGAATGGAGCTGCATTTAAAAGGTAAAAACTGAGCTACCATGGGATGCGGCCCATCCCCTAATGGGCCAATAACCTAAGGAGACCAGAATAGGAAAGGCACAGACAGCTACACATGCACCGCAGCAATACTGACAATAGCCAAGACATGCAAGCAAACAAAATGTCCATCAACAGATAAATGGACAAAGAAGAAGCGTAATACGTACCGAATGGAATAGTTGCCTCGGGAAAAAAATGAACAGTGCCGTTTTCAGGACTGCAGAGGAGCCTAGAAATAATCATATTAGGTTCAGTAAGTCAAAAGGGAATGACAAATCTCCTATGGTATCATTTATACATGTTATCCTAAGATTGCTACCAATGAACATATTTTCACAGAAAAAGACACTCAGAGATTTGTAAAACAAAATAATGTTTAACCAAAATGAAAGGTGGGAGGATGGATAAATTAGGATTATGGGGCTAACATACATATACTAATGTATGTTAAATGTATAGAAACAAATAACCTATAAACTATATGAATTATATAATCACCAATACATATAAAATATATAATGACAAAACACCTACCAAATACCAAGGGAGGTCTACTCAACATTCTGTAATAACATACATGGTAACAGGATCCGAAGATGAACAGACATATGTATGAATCATTGAGCAGATTCTGTACAGCCAGACAATCCCAACACTCTAATCAAATTTACTCTGATAAGAAATATAAATTAAATTTATAAAACAAACATAAGTAAGGAGACATAACCTTCTGGGGGCAGGTCCCAGCACATTCCACTCTAATTTACAACCTCGGAACACTACCTCCAGGAAGACTCTGTTGCCCTAGTAACAAGAGTTGAGAACGTAACAATGCTGCCGCCTTGTGGCTGTTTGCCACAACAACAGGTTCAAACCCAGTGCTAATGGGTGCTTAATAGTCCCAAGGACTGCAGGGCCGTAAATGACACCTGCCCTCAAAAAATGCCCTGGGGTAGGGAATAGGCAAGAAATTTCAACACATGACAAATTTTTCAAGAAGTCAATATGAAGAGGGAAGTTGTACTCACTCCTTAATAAAAAAAGGAAAAGAAAAAAGCAGGACATGCCTAAAGCTCAGGATAAGAAATTAGTAGCCACATGCTAATCCAACCTCCAAAAGGGTTTCAGCTCACACCAGTCCAATGAGCATCGGCAAAGAGTCGACAAACGATAAATGCTGAAGGGATTTTAGAGAACTGCGCACCTTCTGGCTGCTGGTGGGAGGTAAATTAGTGACAGCACTTACGAAAATGGAATGGAGCTGCTTTAAAAGGTAACAAGTGAGCTACCATAGGATGCGGCAGGGCACCTTTTAGGCCCATAACCTAAGACCACCAGAATGGGAAAGACAGAGGCAGGCAAATGTGCACTGCAGCAATATTGAAAGAGCCAAGACATGGAAGCAAAACAAAGGTTTATAAACAGGTAAATGGACAAAGAAGAAGTGGTATATGGAAAGATTGGAATATTAGTCACGAAAAAAATAAAAGAATGGCATAAGCAGAACCACGGATGAGCCTAGAGATAATCACACAACGTGAAGTAAGTCAGAATGCGAAAGACAAATGTCCTCGGGTATCACTTATGTCATCTGATTATTCATAAAAAGAACATATTTCCACAGAGAAAGACAATCTCAGATTGAGAAGAAAAACTAATGGTTAAGCCAAAGAAAAGGTGTGAGGAATGAATAAATTAAGATATTGGGGTCAACAACCATTTACTAATACATACAAAATTTATCATCCCCAAAGACCTATGGAATACCAAGGGTGGTCTACTCAACACTTTGTAATAACTTACATGGAAAAGGACACAAATATCAAGAGATATATGTCAATGTGTAAATGAACAAGATTCTGTACACCTAGAACAAAAGACATTTTTCAATCAAATCTGCTCTGATAAAATCTACAATTTAAAGACACAAACAAGAATTAAGGAGGCAAAACTTATGGGGGTTTGCCCTGGCACATTCCACTCTAATCTGCAACCTAAAATCACAACTTGCACCAAGATTCTGTTTCCCTAGCAAGCAGAGTTGGCAACGTAGAAATGCTGCCACCCTAAGGCCGTTTCCTTAAACAGCAACTTTCAATCTACTGCTAATAGTCACTAATATTCACAAGGACTGCCGGGCTGTAAATGACTCATGCCCTCAAAAAATGTCCTGGGGTAGGGAATGGCCAAAAAAGTTCACAACACGGAAAACGTTTCAAGAAAAGAGTTTGAAGAGGTAAGTGTTACTCACTCTGTTATTTAAAAAAAGAAGAAGAACAGGGATAAAAGCTCAATTTCAGGAATTATTTATTGGTTCGGTGCAAATCCAAACTACAAAAGGACTTCGCCACCCGATATTCAAAATGCCATCCATCAAAAGTCTACAAACAATGAATGCTGACGGGTTAGTGGAGAAAGGCATACCCACTATGCTGTTCGTTGGATGTAAACTGGTAACAGCTCATCATGAGAACAGAATGGAGCTGCATTTAAAAGGTAAAAACTGAGCTACCATGGGATGCGGCCCATCCCCTAATGGGCCAATAACCTAAGGAGACCAGAATAGGAAAGGCACAGACAGCTACACATGCACCGCAGCAATACTGACAATAGCCAAGACATGCAAGCAAACAAAATGTCCATCAACAGATAAATGGACAAAGAAGAAGCGTAATACGTACCGAATGGAATAGTTGCCTCGGGAAAAAAATGAACAGTGCCGTTTTCAGGACTGCAGAGGAGCCTAGAAATAATCATATTAGGTTCAGTAAGTCAAAAGGGAATGACAAATCTCCTATGGTATCATTTATACATGTTATCCTAAGATTGCTACCAATGAACATATTTTCACAGAAAAAGACACTCAGAGATTTGTAAAACAAAATAATGGTTAACCAAAATGAAAGGTGGGAGGATGGATAAATTAGGATTATGGGGCTAACATACATATACTAATGTATGTTAAATGTATAGAAACAAATAACCTATAAACTATATGAATTATATAATCACCAATACATATAAAATATATAATGACAAAACACCTACCAAATACCAAGGGAGGTCTACTCAACATTCTGTAATAACATACATGGTAACAGGATCCGAAGATGAACAGACATATGTATGAATCATTGAGCAGATTCTGTACAGCCAGACAATCCCAACACTCTAATCAAATTTACTCTGATAAGAAATATAAATTAAATTTATAAAACAAACATAAGTAAGGAGACATAACCTTCTGGGGGCAGGTCCCAGCACATTCCACTCTAATTTACAACCTCGGAACACTACCTCCAGGAAGACTCTGTTGCCCTAGTAACAAGAGTTGAGAACGTAACAATGCTGCCGCCTTGTGGCTGTTTGCCACAACAACAGGTTCAAACCCAGTGCTAATGGGTGCTTAATAGTCCCAAGGACTGCAGGGCCGTAAATGACACCTGCCCTCAAAAAATGCCCTGGGGTAGGGAATAGGCAAGAAATTTCAACACATGACAAATTTTTCAAGAAGTCAATATGAAGAGGGAAGTTGTACTCACTCCTTAATAAAAAAAGGAAAAGAAAAAAGCAGGACATGCCTAAAGCTCAGGATAAGAAATTAGTAGCCACATGCTAATCCAACCTCCAAAAGGGTTTCAGCTCACACCAGTCCAATGAGCATCGGCAAAGAGTCGACAAACGATAAATGCTGAAGGGATTTTAGAGAACTGCGCACCTTCTGGCTGCTGGTGGGAGGTAAATTAGTGACAGCACTTACGAAAATGGAATGGAGCTGCTTTAAAAGGTAACAAGTGAGCTACCATAGGATGCGGCAGGGCACCTTTTAGGCCCATAACCTAAGACCACCAGAATGGGAAAGACAGAGGCAGGCAAATGTGCACTGCAGCAATATTGAAAGAGCCAAGACATGGAAGCAAAACAAAGGTTTATAAACAGGTAAATGGACAAAGAAGAAGTGGTATATGGAAAGATTGGAATATTAGTCACGAAAAAAATAAAAGAATGGCATAAGCAGAACCACGGATGAGCCTAGAGATAATCACACAACGTGAAGTAAGTCAGAATGCGAAAGACAAATGTCCTCGGGTATCACTTATGTCATCTGATTATTCATAAAAAGAACATATTTCCACAGAGAAAGACAATCTCAGATTGAGAAGAAAAACTAATGGTTAAGCCAAAGAAAAGGTGTGAGGAATGAATAAATTAAGATATTGGGGTCAACAACCATTTACTAATACATACAAAATTTATCATCCCCAAAGACCTATGGAATACCAAGGGTGGTCTACTCAACACTTTGTAATAACTTACATGGAAAAGGACACAAATATCAAGAGATATATGTCAATGTGTAAATGAACAAGATTCTGTACACCTAGAACAAAAGACATTTTTCAATCAAATCTGCTCTGATAAAATCTACAATTTAAAGACACAAACAAGAATTAAGGAGGCAAAACTTATGGGGGTTTGCCCTGGCACATTCCACTCTAATCTGCAACCTAAAATCACAACTTGCACCAAGATTCTGTTTCCCTAGCAAGCAGAGTTGGCAACGTAGAAATGCTGCCACCCTAAGGCCGTTTCCTTAAACAGCAACTTTCAATCTACTGCTAATAGTCACTAATATTCACAAGGACTGCCGGGCTGTAAATGACTCATGCCCTCAAAAAATGTCCTGGGGTAGGGAATGGCCAAAAAAGTTCACAACACGGAAAACGTTTCAAGAAAAGAGTTTGAAGAGGTAAGTGTTACTCACTCTGTTATTTAAAAAAAGAAGAAGAACAGGGATAAAAGCTCAATTTCAGGAATTATTTATTGGTTCGGTGCAAATCCAAACTACAAAAGGACTTCGCCACCCGATATTCAAAATGCCATCCATCAAAAGTCTACAAACAATGAATGCTGACGGGTTAGTGGAGAAAGGCATACCCACTATGCTGTTCGTTGGATGTAAACTGGTAACAGCTCATCATGAGAACAGAATGGAGCTGCATTTAAAAGGTAAAAACTGAGCTACCATGGGATGCGGCCCATCCCCTAATGGGCCAATAACCTAAGGAGACCAGAATAGGAAAGGCACAGACAGCTACACATGCACCGCAGCAATACTGACAATAGCCAAGACATGCAAGCAAACAAAATGTCCATCAACAGATAAATGGACAAAGAAGAAGCGTAATACGTACCGAATGGAATAGTTGCCTCGGGAAAAAAATGAACAGTGCCGTTTTCAGGACTGCAGAGGAGCCTAGAAATAATCATATTAGGTTCAGTAAGTCAAAAGGGAATGACAAATCTCCTATGGTATCATTTATACATGTTATCCTAAGATTGCTACCAATGAACATATTTTCACAGAAAAAGACACTCAGAGATTTGTAAAACAAAATAATGGTTAACCAAAATGAAAGGTGGGAGGATGGATAAATTAGGATTATGGGGCTAACATACATATACTAATGTATGTTAAATGTATAGAAACAAATAACCTATAAACTATATGAATTATATAATCACCAATACATATAAAATATATAATGACAAAACACCTACCAAATACCAAGGGAGGTCTACTCAACATTCTGTAATAACATACATGGTAACAGGATCCGAAGATGAACAGACATATGTATGAATCATTGAGCAGATTCTGTACAGCCAGACAATCCCAACACTCTAATCAAATTTACTCTGATAAGAAATATAAATTAAATTTATAAAACAAACATAAGTAAGGAGACATAACCTTCTGGGGGCAGGTCCCAGCACATTCCACTCTAATTTACAACCTCGGAACACTACCTCCAGGAAGACTCTGTTGCCCTAGTAACAAGAGTTGAGAACGTAACAATGCTGCCGCCTTGTGGCTGTTTGCCACAACAACAGGTTCAAACCCAGTGCTAATGGTTGCTTAATAGTCCCAAGGACTGCAGGGCCGTAAATGACACCTGCCCTCAAAAAATGCCCTGGGGTAGGGAATAGGCAAGAAATTTCAACACATGACAAATTTTTCAAGAAGTCAATATGAAGAGGGAAGTTGTACTCACTCCTTAATAAAAAAAGGAAAAGAAAAAAGCAGGACATGCCTAAAGCTCAGGATAAGAAATTAGTAGCCACATGCTAATCCAACCTCGAAAAGGGTTTCAGCTCACACCAGTCCAATGAGCATCGGCAAAGAGTCGACAAACGATAAATGCTGAAGGGATTTTAGAGAACTGCGCACCTTCTGGCTGCTGGTGGGAGGTAAATTAGTGACAGCACTTACGAAAATGGAATGGAGCTGCTTTAAAAGGTAACAAGTGAGCTACCATAGGATGCGGCAGGGCACCTTTTAGGCCCATAACCTAAGACCACCAGAATGGGAAAGACAGAGGCAGGCAAATGTGCACTGCAGCAATATTGAAATAGCCAAGACATGGAAGCAAAACAAAGGTTTATAAACAGGTAAATGGACAAAGAAGAAGTGGTATATGGAAAGATTGGAATATTAGTCACGAAAAAAATGAAAGAATGGCATAAGCAGAACCACGGATGAGCCTAGAGATAATCACACAACGTGAAGTAAGTCAGAATGCGAAAGACAAATGTCCTCGGGTATCACTTATGTCATCTGATTATTCATAAAAAGAACATATTTCCACAGAGAAAGACAATCTCAGATTGAGAAGAAAAACTAATGGTTAAGCCAAAGAAAAGGTGTGAGGAATGAATAAATTAAGATATTGGGGTCAACAACCATTTACTAATACATACAAAATTTATCATCCCCAAAGACCTATGGAATACCAAGGGTGGTCTACTCAACACTTTGTAATAACCTACATGGAAAAGGACACAAATATCAAGAGATATATGTCAATGTGTAAATGAACAAGATTCTGTACACCTAGAACAAAAGACATTTTTCAATCAAATCTGCTCTGATAAAATCTACAATTTAAAGACACAAACAAGAATTAAGGAGGCAAAACTTATGGGGGTTTGCCCTGGCACATTCCACTCTAATCTGCAACCTAAAATCACAACTTGCACCAAGATTCTGTTTCCCTAGCAAGCAGAGTTGGCAACGTAGAAATGCTGCCACCCTAAGGCCGTTTCCTTAAACAGCAACTTTCAATCTACTGCTAATAGTCACTAATATTCACAAGGACTGCCGGGCTGTAAATGACTCATGCCCTCAAAAAATGTCCTGGGGTAGGGAATGGCCAAAAAAGTTCACAACACGGAAAACTTTTCAAGAAAAGAGTTTGAAGAGGTAAGTGTTACTCACTCTGTTATTTAAAAAAAGAAGAAGAACAGGGATAAAAGCTCAATTTCAGGAATTATTTATTGGTTCGGTGCAAATCCAAACTACAAAAGGACTTCGCCACCCGATATTCAAAATGCCATCCATCAAAAGTCTACAAACAATGAATGCTGACGGGTTAGTGGAGAAAGGCATACCCACTATGCTGTTCGTTGGATGTAAACTGGTAACAGCTCATCATGAGAACAGAATGGAGCTGCATTTAAAAGGTAAAAACTGAGCTACCATGGGATGCGGCCCATCCCCTAATGGGCCAATAACCTAAGGAGACCAGAATAGGAAAGGCACAGACAGCTACACATGCACCGCAGCAATACTGACAATAGCCAAGACATGCAAGCAAACAAAATGTCCATCAACAGATAAATGGACAAAGAAGAAGCGTAATACGTACCGAATGGAATAGTTGCCTCGGGAAAAAAATGAACAGTGCCGTTTTCAGGACTGCAGAGGAGCCTAGAAATAATCATATTAGGTTCAGTAAGTCAAAAGGGAATGACAAATCTCCTATGGTATCATTTATACATGTTATCCTAAGATTGCTACCAATGAACATATTTTCACAGAAAAAGACACTCAGAGATTTGTAAAACAAAATAATGGTTAACCAAAATGAAAGGTGGGAGGATGGATAAATTAGGATTATGGGGCTAACATACATATACTAATGTATGTTAAATGTATAGAAACAAATAACCTATAAACTATATGAATTATATAATCACCAATACATATAAAATATATAATGACAAAACACCTACCAAATACCAAGGGAGGTCTACTCAACATTCTGTAATAACATACATGGTAACAGGATCCGAAGATGAACAGACATATGTATGAATCATTGAGCAGATTCTGTACAGCCAGACAATCCCAACACTCTAATCAAATTTACTCTGATAAGAAATATAAATTAAATTTATAAAACAAACATAAGTAAGGAGACATAACCTTCTGGGGGCAGGTCCCAGCACATTCCACTCTAATTTACAACCTCGGAACACTACCTCCAGGAAGACTCTGTTGCCCTAGTAACAAGAGTTGAGAACGTAACAATGCTGCCGCCTTGTGGCTGTTTGCCACAACAACAGGTTCAAACCCAGTGCTAATGGGTGCTTAATAGTCCCAAGGACTGCAGGGCCGTAAATGACACCTGCCCTCAAAAAATGCCCTGGGGTAGGGAATAGGCAAGAAATTTCAACACATGACAAATTTTTCAAGAAGTCAATATGAAGAGGGAAGTTGTACTCACTCCTTAATAAAAAAAGGAAAAGAAAAAAGCAGGACATGCCTAAAGCTCAGGATAAGAAATTAGTAGCCACATGCTAATCCAACCTCCAAAAGGGTTTCAGCTCACACCAGTCCAATGAGCATCGGCAAAGAGTCGACAAACGATAAATGCTGAAGGGATTTTAGAGAACTGCGCACCTTCTGGCTGCTGGTGGGAGGTAAATTAGTGACAGCACTTACGAAAATGGAATGGAGCTGCTTTAAAAGGTAACAAGTGAGCTACCATAGGATGCGGCAGGGCACCTTTTAGGCCCATAACCTAAGACCACCAGAATGGGAAAGACAGAGGCAGGCAAATGTGCACTGCAGCAATATTGAAAGAGCCAAGACATGGAAGCAAAACAAAGGTTTATAAACAGGTAAATGGACAAAGAAGAAGTGGTATATGGAAAGATTGGAATATTAGTCACGAAAAAAATAAAAGAATGGCATAAGCAGAACCACGGATGAGCCTAGAGATAATCACACAACGTGAAGTAAGTCAGAATGCGAAAGACAAATGTCCTCGGGTATCACTTATGTCATCTGATTATTCATAAAAAGAACATATTTCCACAGAGAAAGACAATCTCAGATTGAGAAGAAAAACTAATGGTTAAGCCAAAGAAAAGGTGTGAGGAATGAATAAATTAAGATATTGGGGTCAACAACCATTTACTAATACATACAAAATTTATCATCCCCAAAGACCTATGGAATACCAAGGGTGGTCTACTCAACACTTTGTAATAACCTACATGGAAAAGGACACAAATATCAAGAGATATATGTCAATGTGTAAATGAACAAGATTCTGTACACCTAGAACAAAAGACATTTTTCAATCAAATCTGCTCTGATAAAATCTACAATTTAAAGACACAAACAAGAATTAAGGAGGCAAAACTTATGGGGGTTTGCCCTGGCACATTCCACTCTAATCTGCAACCTAAAATCACAACTTGCACCAAGATTCTGTTTCCCTAGCAAGCAGAGTTGGCAACGTAGAAATGCTGCCACCCTAAGGCCGTTTCCTTAAACAGCAACTTTCAATCTACTGCTAATAGTCACTAATATTCACAAGGACTGCCGGGCTGTAAATGACTCATGCCCTCAAAAAATGTCCTGGGGTAGGGAATGGCCAAAAAAGTTCACAACACGGAAAACGTTTCAAGAAAAGAGTTTGAAGAGGTAAGTGTTACTCACTCTGTTATTTAAAAAAAGAAGAAGAACAGGGATAAAAGCTCAATTTCAGGAATTATTTATTGGTTCGGTGCAAATCCAAACTACAAAAGGACTTCGCCACCCGATATTCAAAATGCCATCCATCAAAAGTCTACAAACAATGAATGCTGACGGGTTAGTGGAGAAAGGCATACCCACTATGCTGTTCGTTGGATGTAAACTGGTAACAGCTCATCATGAGAACAGAATGGAGCTGCATTTAAAAGGTAAAAACTGAGCTACCATGGGATGCGGCCCATCCCCTAATGGGCCAATAACCTAAGGAGACCAGAATAGGAAAGGCACAGACAGCTACACATGCACCGCAGCAATACTGACAATAGCCAAGACATGCAAGCAAACAAAATGTCCATCAACAGATAAATGGACAAAGAAGAAGCGTAATACGTACCGAATGGAATAGTTGCCTCGGGAAAAAAATGAACAGTGCCGTTTTCAGGACTGCAGAGGAGCCTAGAAATAATCATATTAGGTTCAGTAAGTCAAAAGGGAATGACAAATCTCCTATGGTATCATTTATACATGTTATCCTAAGATTGCTACCAATGAACATATTTTCACAGAAAAAGACACTCAGAGATTTGTAAAACAAAATAATGTTTAACCAAAATGAAAGGTGGGAGGATGGATAAATTAGGATTATGGGGCTAACATACATATACTAATGTATGTTAAATGTATAGAAACAAATAACCTATAAACTATATGAATTATATAATCACCAATACATATAAAATATATAATGACAAAACACCTACCAAATACCAAGGGAGGTCTACTCAACATTCTGTAATAACATACATGGTAACAGGATCCGAAGATGAACAGACATATGTATGAATCATTGAGCAGATTCTGTACAGCCAGACAATCCCAACACTCTAATCAAATTTACTCTGATAAGAAATATAAATTAAATTTATAAAACAAACATAAGTAAGGAGACATAACCTTCTGGGGGCAGGTCCCAGCACATTCCACTCTAATTTACAACCTCGGAACACTACCTCCAGGAAGACTCTGTTGCCCTAGTAACAAGAGTTGAGAACGTAACAATGCTGCCGCCTTGTGGCTGTTTGCCACAACAACAGGTTCAAACCCAGTGCTAATGGGTGCTTAATAGTCCCAAGGACTGCAGGGCCGTAAATGACACCTGCCCTCAAAAAATGCCCTGGGGTAGGGAATAGGCAAGAAATTTCAACACATGACAAATTTTTCAAGAAGTCAATATGAAGAGGGAAGTTGTACTCACTCCTTAATAAAAAAAGGAAAAGAAAAAAGCAGGACATGCCTAAAGCTCAGGATAAGAAATTAGTAGCCACATGCTAATCCAACCTCCAAAAGGGTTTCAGCTCACACCAGTCCAATGAGCATCGGCAAAGAGTCGACAAACGATAAATGCTGAAGGGATTTTAGAGAACTGCGCACCTTCTGGCTGCTGGTGGGAGGTAAATTAGTGACAGCACTTACGAAAATGGAATGGAGCTGCTTTAAAAGGTAACAAGTGAGCTACCATAGGATGCGGCAGGGCACCTTTTAGGCCCATAACCTAAGACCACCAGAATGGGAAAGACAGAGGCAGGCAAATGTGCACTGCAGCAATATTGAAAGAGCCAAGACATGGAAGCAAAACAAAGGTTTATAAACAGGTAAATGGACAAAGAAGAAGTGGTATATGGAAAGATTGGAATATTAGTCACGAAAAAAATAAAAGAATGGCATAAGCAGAACCACGGATGAGCCTAGAGATAATCACACAACGTGAAGTAAGTCAGAATGCGAAAGACAAATGTCCTCGGGTATCACTTATGTCATCTGATTATTCATAAAAAGAACATATTTCCACAGAGAAAGACAATCTCAGATTGAGAAGAAAAACTAATGGTTAAGCCAAAGAAAAGGTGTGAGGAATGAATAAATTAAGATATTGGGGTCAACAACCATTTACTAATACATACAAAATTTATCATCCCCAAAGACCTATGGAATACCAAGGGTGGTCTACTCAACACTTTGTAATAACTTACATGGAAAAGGACACAAATATCAAGAGATATATGTCAATGTGTAAATGAACAAGATTCTGTACACCTAGAACAAAAGACATTTTTCAATCAAATCTGCTCTGATAAAATCTACAATTTAAAGACACAAACAAGAATTAAGGAGGCAAAACTTATGGGGGTTTGCCCTGGCACATTCCACTCTAATCTGCAACCTAAAATCACAACTTGCACCAAGATTCTGTTTCCCTAGCAAGCAGAGTTGGCAACGTAGAAATGCTGCCACCCTAAGGCCGTTTCCTTAAACAGCAACTTTCAATCTACTGCTAATAGTCACTAATATTCACAAGGACTGCCGGGCTGTAAATGACTCATGCCCTCAAAAAATGTCCTGGGGTAGGGAATGGCCAAAAAAGTTCACAACACGGAAAACGTTTCAAGAAAAGAGTTTGAAGAGGTAAGTGTTACTCACTCTGTTATTTAAAAAAAGAAGAAGAACAGGGATAAAAGCTCAATTTCAGGAATTATTTATTGGTTCGGTGCAAATCCAAACTACAAAAGGACTTCGCCACCCGATATTCAAAATGCCATCCATCAAAAGTCTACAAACAATGAATGCTGACGGGTTAGTGGAGAAAGGCATACCCACTATGCTGTTCGTTGGATGTAAACTGGTAACAGCTCATCATGAGAACAGAATGGAGCTGCATTTAAAAGGTAAAAACTGAGCTACCATGGGATGCGGCCCATCCCCTAATGGGCCAATAACCTAAGGAGACCAGAATAGGAAAGGCACAGACAGCTACACATGCACCGCAGCAATACTGACAATAGCCAAGACATGCAAGCAAACAAAATGTCCATCAACAGATAAATGGACAAAGAAGAAGCGTAATACGTACCGAATGGAATAGTTGCCTCGGGAAAAAAATGAACAGTGCCGTTTTCAGGACTGCAGAGGAGCCTAGAAATAATCATATTAGGTTCAGTAAGTCAAAAGGGAATGACAAATCTCCTATGGTATCATTTATACATGTTATCCTAAGATTGCTACCAATGAACATATTTTCACAGAAAAAGACACTCAGAGATTTGTAAAACAAAATAATGTTTAACCAAAATGAAAGGTGGGAGGATGGATAAATTAGGATTATGGGGCTAACATACATATACTAATGTATGTTAAATGTATAGAAACAAATAACCTATAAACTATATGAATTATATAATCACCAATACATATAAAATATATAATGACAAAACACCTACCAAATACCAAGGGAGGTCTACTCAACATTCTGTAATAACATACATGGTAACAGGATCCGAAGATGAACAGACATATGTATGAATCATTGAGCAGATTCTGTACAGCCAGACAATCCCAACACTCTAATCAAATTTACTCTGATAAGAAATATAAATTAAATTTATAAAACAAACATAAGTAAGGAGACATAACCTTCTGGGGGCAGGTCCCAGCACATTCCACTCTAATTTACAACCTCGGAACACTACCTCCAGGAAGACTCTGTTGCCCTAGTAACAAGAGTTGAGAACGTAACAATGCTGCCGCCTTGTGGCTGTTTGCCACAACAACAGGTTCAAACCCAGTGCTAATGGGTGCTTAATAGTCCCAAGGACTGCAGGGCCGTAAATGACACCTGCCCTCAAAAAATGCCCTGGGGTAGGGAATAGGCAAGAAATTTCAACACATGACAAATTTTTCAAGAAGTCAATATGAAGAGGGAAGTTGTACTCACTCCTTAATAAAAAAAGGAAAAGAAAAAAGCAGGACATGCCTAAAGCTCAAGATAAGAAATTAGTAGCCACATGCTAATCCAACCTCCAAAAGGGTTTCAGCTCACACCAGTCCAATGAGCATCGGCAAAGAGTCGACAAACGATAAATGCTGAAGGGATTTTAGAGAACTGCGCACCTTCTGGCTGCTGGTGGGAGGTAAATTAGTAACAGCACTTACGAAAATGGAATGGAGCTGCTTTAAAAGGTAACAAGTGAGCTACCATAGGATGCGGCAGGGCACCTTTTAGGCCCATAACCTAAGACCACCAGAATGGGAAAGACAGAGGCAGGCAAATGTGCACTGCAGCAATATTGAAAGAGCCAAGACATGGAAGCAAAACAAAGGTTTATAAACAGGTAAATGGACAAAGAAGAAGTGGTATATGGAAAGATTGGAATATTAGTCACGAAAAAAATAAAAGAATGGCATAAGCAGAACCACGGATGAGCCTAGAGATAATCACACAACGTGAAGTAAGTCAGAATGCGAAAGACAAATGTCCTCGGGTATCACTTATGTCATCTGATTATTCATAAAAAGAACATATTTCCACAGAGAAAGACAATCTCAGATTGAGAAGAAAAACTAATGGTTAAGCCAAAGAAAAGGTGTGAGGAATGAATAAATTAAGATATTGGGGTCAACAACCATTTACTAATACATACAAAATTTATCATCCCCAAAGACCTATGGAATACCAAGGGTGGTCTACTCAACACTTTGTAATAACTTACATGGAAAAGGACACAAATATCAAGAGATATATGTCAATGTGTAAATGAACAAGATTCTGTACACCTAGAACAAAAGACATTTTTCAATCAAATCTGCTCTGATAAAATCTACAATTTAAAGACACAAACAAGAATTAAGGAGGCAAAACTTATGGGGGTTTGCCCTGGCACATTCCACTCTAATCTGCAACCTAAAATCACAACTTGCACCAAGATTCTGTTTCCCTAGCAAGCAGAGTTGGCAACGTAGAAATGCTGCCACCCTAAGGCCGTTTCCTTAAACAGCAACTTTCAATCTACTGCTAATAGTCACTAATATTCACAAGGACTGCCGGGCTGTAAATGACTCATGCCCTCAAAAAATGTCCTGGGGTAGGGAATGGCCAAAAAAGTTCACAACACGGAAAACGTTTCAAGAAAAGAGTTTGAAGAGGTAAGTGTTACTCACTCTGTTATTTAAAAAAAGAAGAAGAACAGGGATAAAAGCTCAATTTCAGGAATTATTTATTGGTTCGGTGCAAATCCAAACTACAAAAGGACTTCGCCACCCGATATTCAAAATGCCATCCATCAAAAGTCTACAAACAATGAATGCTGACGGGTTAGTGGAGAAAGGCATACCCACTATGCTGTTCGTTGGATGTAAACTGGTAACAGCTCATCATGAGAACAGAATGGAGCTGCATTTAAAAGGTAAAAACTGAGCTACCATGGGATGCGGCCCATCCCCTAATGGGCCAATAACCTAAGGAGACCAGAATAGGAAAGGCACAGACAGCTACACATGCACCGCAGCAATACTGACAATAGCCAAGACATGCAAGCAAACAAAATGTCCATCAACAGATAAATGGACAAAGAAGAAGCGTAATACGTACCGAATGGAATAGTTGCCTCGGGAAAAAAATGAACAGTGCCGTTTTCAGGACTGCAGAGGAGCCTAGAAATAATCATATTAGGTTCAGTAAGTCAAAAGGGAATGACAAATCTCCTATGGTATCATTTATACATGTTATCCTAAGATTGCTACCAATGAACATATTTTCACAGAAAAAGACACTCAGAGATTTGTAAAACAAAATAATGTTTAACCAAAATGAAAGGTGGGAGGATGGATAAATTAGGATTATGGGGCTAACATACATATACTAATGTATGTTAAATGTATAGAAACAAATAACCTATAAACTATATGAATTATATAATCACCAATACATATAAAATATATAATGACAAAACACCTACCAAATACCAAGGGAGGTCTACTCAACATTCTGTAATAACATACATGGTAACAGGATCCGAAGATGAACAGACATATGTATGAATCATTGAGCAGATTCTGTACAGCCAGACAATCCCAACACTCTAATCAAATTTACTCTGATAAGAAATATAAATTAAATTTATAAAACAAACATAAGTAAGGAGACATAACCTTCTGGGGGCAGGTCCCAGCACATTCCACTCTAATTTACAACCTCGGAACACTACCTCCAGGAAGACTCTGTTGCCCTAGTAACAAGAGTTGAGAACGTAACAATGCTGCCGCCTTGTGGCTGTTTGCCACAACAACAGGTTCAAACCCAGTGCTAATGGGTGCTTAATAGTCCCAAGGACTGCAGGGCCGTAAATGACACCTGCCCTCAAAAAATGCCCTGGGGTAGGGAATAGGCAAGAAATTTCAACACATGACAAATTTTTCAAGAAGTCAATATGAAGAGGGAAGTTGTACTCACTCCTTAATAAAAAAAGGAAAAGAAAAAAGCAGGACATGCCTAAAGCTCAAGATAAGAAATTAGTAGCCACATGCTAATCCAACCTCCAAAAGGGTTTCAGATCACACCAGTCCAATGAGCATCGGCAAAGAGTCGACAAACGATAAATGCTGAAGGGATTTTAGAGAACTGCGCACCTTCTGGCTGCTGGTGGGAGGTAAATTAGTAACAGCACTTACGAAAATGGAATGGAGCTGCTTTAAAAGGTAACAAGTGAGCTACCATAGGATGCGGCAGGGCACCTTTTAGGCCCATAACCTAAGACCACCAGAATGGGAAAGACAGAGGCAGGCAAATGTGCACTGCAGCAATATTGAAAGAGCCAAGACATGGAAGCAAAACAAAGGTTTATAAACAGGTAAATGGACAAAGAAGAAGTGGTATATGGAAAGATTGGAATATTAGTCACGAAAAAAATAAAAGAATGGCATAAGCAGAACCACGGATGAGCCTAGAGATAATCACACAACGTGAAGTAAGTCAGAATGCGAAAGACAAATGTCCTCGGGTATCACTTATGTCATCTGATTATTCATAAAAAGAACATATTTCCACAGAGAAAGACAATCTCAGATTGAGAAGAAAAACTAATGGTTAAGCCAAAGAAAAGGTGTGAGGAATGAATAAATTAAGATATTGGGGTCAACAACCATTTACTAATACATACAAAATTTATCATCCCCAAAGACCTATGGAATACCAAGGGTGGTCTACTCAACACTTTGTAATAACCTACATGGAAAAGGACACAAATATCAAGAGATATATGTCAATGTGTAAATGAACAAGATTCTGTACACCTAGAACAAAAGACATTTTTCAATCAAATCTGCTCTGATAAAATCTACAATTTAAAGACACAAACAAGAATTAAGGAGGCAAAACTTATGGGGGTTTGCCCTGGCACATTCCACTCTAATCTGCAACCTAAAATCACAACTTGCACCAAGATTCTGTTTCCCTAGCAAGCAGAGTTGGCAACGTAGAAATGCTGCCACCCTAAGGCCGTTTCCTTAAACAGCAACTTTCAATCTACTGCTAATAGTCACTAATATTCACAAGGACTGCCGGGCTGTAAATGACTCATGCCCTCAAAAAATGTCCTGGGGTAGGGAATGGCCAAAAAAGTTCACAACACGGAAAACGTTTCAAGAAAAGAGTTTGAAGAGGTAAGTGTTACTCACTCTGTTATTTAAAAAAAGAAGAAGAACAGGGATAAAAGCTCAATTTCAGGAATTATTTATTGGTTCGGTGCAAATCCAAACTACAAAAGGACTTCGCCACCCGATATTCAAAATGCCATCCATCAAAAGTCTACAAACAATGAATGCTGACGGGTTAGTGGAGAAAGGCATACCCACTATGCTGTTCGTTGGATGTAAACTGGTAACAGCTCATCATGAGAACAGAATGGAGCTGCATTTAAAAGGTAAAAACTGAGCTACCATGGGATGCGGCCCATCCCCTAATGGGCCAATAACCTAAGGAGACCAGAATAGGAAAGGCACAGACAGCTACACATGCACCGCAGCAATACTGACAATAGCCAAGACATGCAAGCAAACAAAATGTCCATCAACAGATAAACGGACAAAGAAGAAGCGTAATACGTACCGAATGGAATAGTTGCCTCGGGAAAAAAATGAACAGTGCCGTTTTCAGGACTGCAGAGGAGCCTAGAAATAATCATATTAGGTTCAGTAAGTCAAAAGGGAATGACAAATCTCCTATGGTATCATTTATACATGTTATCCTAAGATTGCTACCAATGAACATATTTTCACAAAAAAAGACACTCAGAGATTTGTAAAACAAAATAATGGTTAACCAAAATGAAAGGTGGGAGGATGGATAAATTAGGATTATGCGGCTAACATACATATACTAATGTATGTTAAATGTATAGAAACAAATAACCTATAAACTATATGAATTATATAATCACCAATACATATAAAATATATAATGACAAAACACCTACCAAATACCAAGGGAGGTCTACTCAACATTCTGTATTAACATACATGGTAACAGGATCCGAAGATGAACAGACATATGTATGAATCATTGAGCAGATTCTGTACAGCCAGACAATCCCAACACTCTAATCAAATTTACTCTGATAAGAAATATAAATTAAATTTATAAAACAAACATAAGTAAGGAGACATAACCTTCTGGGGGCAGGTCCCAGCACATTCCACTCTAATTTACAACCTCGGAACACTACCTCCAGGAAGACTCTGTTGCCCTAGTAACAAGAGTTGAGAAAGTAACAATGCTGCCGCCTTGTGGCTGTTTGCCACAACAACAGGTTCAAACCCAGTGCTAATGGTTGCTTAATAGTCACAAGGACTGCAGGGCCGTAAATGACACCTGCCCTCAAAAAATGCCCTGGGGTAGGGAATAGGCAAGAAATTTCAACACATGACAAATTTTTCAAGAAGTCAATATGAAGAGGGAAGTTGTACTCACTCCTTAATAAAAAAAGGAAAAGAAAAAAGCAGGACATGCCTAAAGCTCAGGATAAGAAATTAGTAGCCACATGCTAATCCAACCTCCAAAAGGGTTTCAGCTCACACCAGTCCAATGAGCATCGGCAAAGAGTCGACAAACGATAAATGCTGAAGGGATTTTAGAGAACTGCGCACCTTCTGGCTGCTGGTGGGAGGTAAATTAGTAACAGCACTTACGAAAATGGAATGGAGCTGCTTTAAAAGGTAACAAGTGAGCTACCATAGGATGCGGCAGGGCCCCTTTTAGGCCCATAACCTAAGACCACCAGAATGGGAAAGACAGAGGCAGGCAAATGTGCACTGCAGCAATATTGAAATAGCCAAGACATGGAAGCAAAACAAAGGTTTATAAACAGGTAAATGGACAAAGAAGAAGTGGTATATGGACAGATTGGAATATTAGTCACGAAAAAAATAAAAGAATGGCATAGGCAGAACCACAGATGAGCCTAGAGATAATCACACAACGTGAAGTAAGTCAGAATGCGAAAGACAAATGTCCTCGGGTATCACTTATGTCATCTGATTATTCATAAAAAGAACATATTTCCACAGAGAAAGACAATCTCAGATTGAGAAGAAAAACTTATGGTTAAGCCAAAGAAAAGGTGTGAGGAATGAATAAATTAAGATATTGGGGTCAACAACCATATACTAATACATACAAAATATATCATCCCCAAAGATCTATGGAATACCAAGAGTGGTCTACACAACACTTTGTAATAACCTACACGGAAAAGGACCCAAATATCAAGAGATATATGTAAATGTGTAAATGAACAAGATTCTGTACACCTAGAACAAAAGACATTTTTCAATCAAATCTGCTCTGATAAAATCTACAATTTAAAGACACAAACAAGAATTAAGGAGGCAAAACTTATGGGGGTTTGCCCTGGCACATTCCACTCTAATCTGCAACCTAAAATCACAACTTGCACCAAGATTCTGTTTCCCTAGCAAGCAGAGTTGGCAACGTAGAAATGCTGCCACCCTAAGGCCGTTTCCTTAAACAGCAACTTTCAATCTACTGCTAATAGTCACTAATATTCACAAGGACTGCCGGGCTGTAAATGACTCATGCCCTCAAAAAATGTCCTGGGGTAGGGAATGGCCAAAAAAGTTCACAACACGGAAAACTTTTCAAGAAAAGAGTTTGAAGAGGTAAGTGTTACTCACTCTGTTATTTAAAAAAAGAAGAAGAGCAGGGATAAAAGCTCAATTTCAGGAATTATTTATTGGTTCGGTGCAAATCCAAACTACAAAAGGACTTCGCCACCCGATATTCAAAATGCCATCCATCAAAAGTCTACAAACAATGAATGCTGACGGGTTAGTGGAGAAAGGCATACCCACTATGCTGTTCGTTGGATGTAAACTGGTAACAGCTCATCATGAGAACAGAATGGAGCTGCATTTAAAAGGTAAAAACTGAGCTACCATGGGATGCGGCCCATCCCCTAATGGGCCAATAACCTAAGGAGACCAGAATAGGAAAGGCACAGACAGCTACACATGTACCGCAGCAATACTGACAATAGCCAAGACATGCAAGCAAACAAAATGTCCATCAACAGATAAACGGACAAAGAAGAAGCGTAATACGTACCGAATGGAATAGTTGCCTCGGGAAAAAAATGAACAGTGCCGTTTTCAGGACTGCAGAGGAGCCTAGAAATAATCATATTAGGTTCAGTAAGTCAAAAGGGAATGACAAATCTCCTATGGTATCATTTATACATGTTATCCTAAGATTGCTACCAATGAACATATTTTCACAGAAAAAGACACTCAGAGATTTGTAAAACAAAATAATGGTTAACCAAAATGAAAGGTGGGAGGATGGATAAATTAGGATTATGGGGCTAACATACATATACTAATGTATGTTAAATGTATAGAAACAAATAACCTATAAACTATATGAATTATATAATCACCAATACATATAAAATATATAATGACAAAACACCTACCAAATACCAAGGGAGGTCTACTCAACATTCTGTAATAACATACATGGTAACAGGATCCGAAGATGAACAGACATATGTATGAATCATTGAGCAGATTCTGTACAGCCAGACAATCCCAACACTCTAATCAAATTTACTCTGATAAGAAATATAAATTAAATTTATAAAACAAACATAAGTAAGGAGACATAACCTTCTGGGGGCAGGTCCCAGCACATTCCACTCTAATTTACAACCTCGGAACACTACCTCCAGGAAGACTCTGTTGCCCTAGTAACAAGAGTTGAGAACGTAACAATGCTGCCGCCTTGTGGCTGTTTGCCACAACAACAGGTTCAAACCCAGTGCTAATGGGTGCTTAATAGTCCCAAGGACTGCAGGGCCGTAAATGACACCTGCCCTCAAAAAATGCCCTGGGGTAGGGAATAGGCAAGAAATTTCAACACATGACAAATTTTTCAAGAAGTCAATATGAAGAGGGAAGTTGTACTCACTCCTTAATAAAAAAAGGAAAAGAAAAAAGCAGGACATGCCTAAAGCTCAGGATAAGAAATTAGTAGCCACATGCTAATCCAACCTCCAAAAGGGTTTCAGATCACACCAGTCCAATGAGCATCGGCAAAGAGTCGACAAACGATAAATGCTGAAGGGATTTTAGAGAACTGCGCACCTTCTGGCTGCTGGTGGGAGGTAAATTAGTGACAGCACTTACGAAAATGGAATGGAGCTGCTTTAAAAGGTAACAAGTGAGCTACCATAGGATGCGGCAGGGCACCTTTTAGGCCCATAACCTAAGACCACCAGAATGGGAAAGACAGAGGCAGGCAAATGTGCACTGCAGCAATATTGAAATAGCCAAGACATGGAAGCAAAACAAAGGTTTATAAACAGGTAAATGGACAAAGAAGAAGTGGTATATGGAAAGATTGTAATATTAGTCACGAAAAAAATGAAAGAATGGCATAAGCAGAACCACGGATGAGCCTAGAGATAATCACACAGCGTGAAGTAAGTCAGAATGCGAAAGACAAATGTCCTCGGGTATCACTTATGTCATCTGATTATTCATAAAAAGAACATATTTCCACAGAGAAAGACAATCTCAGATTGAGAAGAAAAACTAATGGTTAAGCCAAAGAAAAGGTGTGAGGAATGAATAAATTAAGATATTGGGGTCAACAACCATTTACTAATACATACAAAATTTATCATCCCCAAAGACCTATGGAATACCAAGGGTGGTCTACTCAACACTTTGTAATAACCTACATGGAAAAGGACACAAATATCAAGAGATATATGTCAATGTGTAAATGAACAAGATTCTGTACACCTAGAACAAAAGACATTTTTCAATCAAATCTGCTCTGATAAAATCTACAATTTAAAGACACAAACTAGAATTAAGGAGGCAAAACTTATGGGGGTTTGCCCTGGCACATTCCACTCTAATCTGCAACCTAAAATCACAACTTGCACCAAGATTCTGTTTCCCTAGCAAGCAGAGTTGGCAACGTAGAAATGCTGCCACCCTAAGGCCGTTTCCTTAAACAGCAACTTTCAATCTACTGCTAATAGTCACTAATATTCACAAGGACTGCCGGGCTGTAAATGACTCATGCCCTCAAAAAATGTCCTGGGGTAGGGAATGGCCAAAAAAGTTCACAACACGGAAAACTTTTCAAGAAAAGAGTTTGAAGAGGTAAGTGTTACTCACTCTGTTATTTAAAAAAAGAAGAAGAACAGGGATAAAAGCTCAATTTCAGGAATTATTTATTGGTTCGGTGCAAATCCAAACTACAAAAGGACTTCGCCACCCGATATTCAAAATGCCATCCATCAAAAGTCTACAAACAATGAATGCTGACGGGTTAGTGGAGAAAGGCATACCCACTATGCTGTTCGTTGGATGTAAACTGGTAACAGCTCATCATGAGAACAGAATGGAGCTGCATTTAAAAGGTAAAAACTGAGCTACCATGGGATGCGGCCCATCCCCTAATGGGCCAATAACCTAAGGAGACCAGAATAGGAAAGGCACAGACAGCTACACATGCACCGCAGCAATACTGACAATAGCCAAGACATGCAAGCAAACAAAATGTCCATCAACAGATAAATGGACAAAGAAGAAGCGTAATACGTACCGAATGGAATAGTTGCCTCGGGAAAAAAATGAACAGTGCCGTTTTCAGGACTGCAGAGGAGCCTAGAAATAATCATATTAGGTTCAGTAAGTCAAAAGGGAATGACAAATCTCCTATGGTATCATTTATACATGTTATCCTAAGATTGCTACCAATGAACATATTTTCACAGAAAAAGACACTCAGAGATTTGTAAAACAAAATAATGGTTAACCAAAATGAAAGGTGGGAGGATGGATAAATTAGGATTATGGGGCTAACATACATATACTAATGTATGTTAAATGTATAGAAACAAATAACCTATAAACTATATGAATTATATAATCACCAATACATATAAAATATATAATGACAAAACACCTACCAAATACCAAGGGAGGTCTACTCAACATTCTGTAATAACATACATGGTAACAGGATCCGAAGATGAACAGACATATGTATGAATCATTGAGCAGATTCTGTACAGCCAGACAATCCCAACACTCTAATCAAATTTACTCTGATAAGAAATATAAATTAAATTTATAAAACAAACATAAGTAAGGAGACATAACCTTCTGGGGGCAGGTCCCAGCACATTCCACTCTAATTTACAACCTCGGAACACTACCTCCAGGAAGACTCTGTTGCCCTAGTAACAAGAGTTGAGAACGTAACAATGCTGCCGCCTTGTGGCTGTTTGCCACAACAACAGGTTCAAACCCAGTGCTAATGGGTGCTTAATAGTCCCAAGGACTGCAGGGCCGTAAATGACACCTGCCCTCAAAAAATGCCCTGGGGTAGGGAATAGGCAAGAAATTTCAACACATGACAAATTTTTCAAGAAGTCAATATGAAGAGGGAAGTTGTACTCACTCCTTAATAAAAAAAGGAAAAGAAAAAAGCAGGACATGCCTAAAGCTCAGGATAAGAAATTAGTAGCCACATGCTAATCCAACCTCCAAAAGGGTTTCAGCTCACACCAGTCCAATGAGCATCGGCAAAGAGTCGACAAACGATAAATGCTGAAGGGATTTTAGAGAACTGCGCACCTTCTGGCTGCTGGTGGGAGGTAAATTAGTGACAGCACTTACGAAAATGGAATGGAGCTGCTTTAAAAGGTAACAAGTGAGCTACCATAGGATGCGGCAGGGCACCTTTTAGGCCCATAACCTAAGACCACCAGAATGGGAAAGACAGAGGCAGGCAAATGTGCACTGCAGCAATATTGAAATAGCCAAGACATGGAAGCAAAACAAAGGTTTATAAACAGGTAAATGGACAAAGAAGAAGTGGTATATGGAAAGATTGGAATATTAGTCACGAAAAAAATGAAAGAATGGCATAAGCAGAACCACGGATGAGCCTAGAGATAATCACACAACGTGAAGTAAGTCAGAATGCGAAAGACAAATGTCCTCGGGTATCACTTATGTCATCTGATTATTCATAAAAAGAACATATTTCCACAGAGAAAGACAATCTCAGATTGAGAAGAAAAACTAATGGTTAAGCCAAAGAAAAGGTGTGAGGAATGAATAAATTAAGATATTGGGGTCAACAACCATTTACTAATACATACAAAATTTATCATCCCCAAAGACCTATGGAATACCAAGGGTGGTCTACTCAACACTTTGTAATAACCTACATGGAAAAGGACACAAATATCAAGAGATATATGTCAATGTGTAAATGAACAAGATTCTGTACACCTAGAACAAAAGACATTTTTCAATCAAATCTGCTCTGATAAAATCTACAATTTAAAGACACAAACAAGAATTAAGGAGGCAAAACTTATGGGGGTTTGCCCTGGCACATTCCACTCTAATCTGCAACCTAAAATCACAACTTGCACCAAGATTCTGTTTCCCTAGCAAGCAGAGTTGGCAACGTAGAAATGCTGCCACCCTAAGGCCGTTTCCTTAAACAGCAACTTTCAATCTACTGCTAATAGTCACTAATATTCACAAGGACTGCCGGGCTGTAAATGACTCATGCCCTCAAAAAATGTCCTGGGGTAGGGAATGGCCAAAAAAGTTCACAACACGGAAAACGTTTCAAGAAAAGAGTTTGAAGAGGTAAGTGTTACTCACTCTGTTATTTAAAAAAAGAAGAAGAACAGGGATAAAAGCTCAATTTCAGGAATTATTTATTGGTTCGGTGCAAATCCAAACTACAAAAGGACTTCGCCACCCGATATTCAAAATGCCATCCATCAAAAGTCTACAAACAATGAATGCTGACGGGTTAGTGGAGAAAGGCATACCCACTATGCTGTTCGTTGGATGTAAACTGGTAACAGCTCATCATGAGAACAGAATGGAGCTGCATTTAAAAGGTAAAAACTGAGCTACCATGGGATGCGGCCCATCCCCTAATGGGCCAATAACCTAAGGAGACCAGAATAGGAAAGGCACAGACAGCTACACATGCACCGCAGCAATACTGACAATAGCCAAGACATGCAAGCAAACAAAATGTCCATCAACAGATAAATGGACAAAGAAGAAGCGTAATACGTACCGAATGGAATAGTTGCCTCGGGAAAAAAATGAACAGTGCCGTTTTCAGGACTGCAGAGGAGCCTAGAAATAATCATATTAGGTTCAGTAAGTCAAAAGGGAATGACAAATCTCCTATGGTATCATTTATACATGTTATCCTAAGATTGCTACCAATGAACATATTTTCACAGAAAAAGACACTCAGAGATTTGTAAAACAAAATAATGGTTAACCAAAATGAAAGGTGGGAGGATGGATAAATTAGGATTATGGGGCTAACATACATATACTAATGTATGTTAAATGTATAGAAACAAATAACCTATAAACTATATGAATTATATAATCACCAATACATATAAAATATATAATGACAAAACACCTACCAAATACCAAGGGAGGTCTACTCAACATTCTGTAATAACATACATGGTAACAGGATCCGAAGATGAACAGACATATGTATGAATCATTGAGCAGATTCTGTACAGCCAGACAATCCCAACACTCTAATCAAATTTACTCTGATAAGAAATATAAATTAAATTTATAAAACAAACATAAGTAAGGAGACATAACCTTCTGGGGGCAGGTCCCAGCACATTCCACTCTAATTTACAACCTCGGAACACTACCTCCAGGAAGACTCTGTTGCCCTAGTAACAAGAGTTGAGAACGTAACAATGCTGCCGCCTTGTGGCTGTTTGCCACAACAACAGGTTCAAACCCAGTGCTAATGGGTGCTTAATAGTCCCAAGGACTGCAGGGCCGTAAATGACACCTGCCCTCAAAAAATGCCCTGGGGTAGGGAATAGGCAAGAAATTTCAACACATGACAAATTTTTCAAGAAGTCAATATGAAGAGGGAAGTTGTACTCACTCCTTAATAAAAAAAGGAAAAGAAAAAAGCAGGACATGCCTAAAGCTCAGGATAAGAAATTAGTAGCCACATGCTAATCCAACCTCCAAAAGGGTTTCAGCTCACACTAGTCCAATGAGCATCGGCAAAGAGTCGACAAACGATAAATGCTGAAGGGATTTTAGAGAACTGCGCACCTTCTGGCTGCTGGTGGGAGGTAAATTAGTGACAGCACTTACGAAAATGGAATGGAGCTGCTTTAAAAGGTAACAAGTGAGCTACCATAGGATGCGGCAGGGCACCTTTTAGGCCCATAACCTAAGACCACCAGAATGGGAAAGACAGAGGCAGGCAAATGTGCACTGCAGCAATATTGAAATAGCCAAGACATGGAAGCAAAACAAAGGTTTATAAACAGGTAAATGGACAAAGAAGAAGTGGTATATGGAAAGATTGGAATATTAGTCACGAAAAAAATAAAAGAATGGCATAAGCAGAACCACGGATGAGCCTAGAGATAATCACACAACGTGAAGTAAGTCAGAATGCGAAAGACAAATGTCCTCGGGTATCACTTATGTCATCTGATTATTCATAAAAAGAACATATTTCCACAGAGAAAGACAATCTCAGATTGAGAAGAAAAACTAATGGTTAAGCCAAAGAAAAGGTGTGAGGAATGAATAAATTAAGATATTGGGGTCAACAACCATTTACTAATACATACAAAATTTATCATCCCCAAAGACCTATGGAATACCAAGGGTGGTCTACTCAACACTTTGTAATAACCTACATGGAAAAGGACACAAATATCAAGAGATATATGTCAATGTGTAAATGAACAAGATTCTGTACACCTAGAACAAAAGACATTTTTCAATCAAATCTGCTCTGATAAAATCTACAATTTAAAGACACAAACAAGAATTAAGGAGGCAAAACTTATGGGGGTTTGCCCTGGCACATTCCACTCTAATCTGCAACCTAAAATCACAACTTGCACCAAGATTCTGTTTCCCTAGCAAGCAGAGTTGGCAACGTAGAAATGCTGCCACCCTAAGGCCGTTTCCTTAAACAGCAACTTTCAATCTACTGCTAATAGTCACTAATATTCACAAGGACTGCCGGGCTGTAAATGACTCATGCCCTCAAAAAATGTCCTGGGGTAGGGAATGGCCAAAAAAGTTCACAACACGGAAAACGTTTCAAGAAAAGAGTTTGAAGAGGTAAGTGTTACTCACTCTGTTATTTAAAAAAAGAAGAAGAACAGGGATAAAAGCTCAATTTCAGGAATTATTTATTGGTTCGGTGCAAATCCAAACTACAAAAGGACTTCGCCACCCGATATTCAAAATGCCATCCATCAAAAGTCTACAAACAATGAATGCTGACGGGTTAGTGGAGAAAGGCATACCCACTATGCTGTTCGTTGGATGTAAACTGGTAACAGCTCATCATGAGAACAGAATGGAGCTGCATTTAAAAGGTAAAAACTGAGCTACCATGGGATGCGGCCCATCCCCTAATGGGCCAATAACCTAAGGAGACCAGAATAGGAAAGGCACAGACAGCTACACATGCACCGCAGCAATACTGACAATAGCCAAGACATGCAAGCAAACAAAATGTCCATCAACAGATAAATGGACAAAGAAGAAGCGTAATACGTACCGAATGGAATAGTTGCCTCGGGAAAAAAATGAACAGTGCCGTTTTCAGGACTGCAGAGGAGCCTAGAAATAATCATATTAGGTTCAGTAAGTCAAAAGGGAATGACAAATCTCCTATGGTATCATTTATACATGTTATCCTAAGATTGCTACCAATGAACATATTTTCACAGAAAAAGACACTCAGAGATTTGTAAAACAAAATAATGGTTAACCAAAATGAAAGGTGGGAGGATGGATAAATTAGGATTATGGGGCTAACATACATATACTAATGTATGTTAAATGTATAGAAACAAATAACCTATAAACTATATGAATTATATAATCACCAATACATATAAAATATATAATGACAAAACACCTACCAAATACCAAGGGAGGTCTACTCAACATTCTGTAATAACATACATGGTAACAGGATCCGAAGATGAACAGACATATGTATGAATCATTGAGCAGATTCTGTACAGCCAGACAATCCCAACACTCTAATCAAATTTACTCTGATAAGAAATATAAATTAAATTTATAAAACAAACATAAGTAAGGAGACATAACCTTCTGGGGGCAGGTCCCAGCACATTCCACTCTAATTTACAACCTCGGAACACTACCTCCAGGAAGACTCTGTTGCCCTAGTAACAAGAGTTGAGAACGTAACAATGCTGCCGCCTTGTGGCTGTTTGCCACAACAACAGGTTCAAACCCAGTGCTAATGGGTGCTTAATAGTCCCAAGGACTGCAGGGCCGTAAATGACACCTGCCCTCAAAAAATGCCCTGGGGTAGGGAATAGGCAAGAAATTTCAACACATGACAAATTTTTCAAGAAGTCAATATGAAGAGGGAAGTTGTACTCACTCCTTAATAAAAAAAGGAAAAGAAAAAAGCAGGACATGCCTAAAGCTCAGGATAAGAAATTAGTAGCCACATGCTAATCCAACCTCCAAAAGGGTTTCAGCTCACACCAGTCCAATGAGCATCGGCAAAGAGTCGACAAACGATAAATGCTGAAGGGATTTTAGAGAACTGCGCACCTTCTGGCTGCTGGTGGGAGGTAAATTAGTAACAGCACTTACGAACATGGAATGGAGCTGCTTTAAAAGGTAACAAGTGAGCTACCATAGGATGCGGCAGGGCACCTTTTAGGCCCATAACCTAAGACCACCAGAATGGGAAAGACAGAGGCAGGCAAATGTGCACTGCAGCAATATTGAAAGAGCCAAGACATGGAAGCAAAACAAAGGTTTATAAACAGGTAAATGGACAAAGAAGAAGTGGTATATGGAAAGATTGGAATATTAGTCACGAAAAAAATAAAAGAATGGCATAAGCAGAACCACGGATGAGCCTAGAGATAATCACACAACGTGAAGTAAGTCAGAATGCGAAAGACAAATGTCCTCGGGTATCACTTATGTCATCTGATTATTCATAAAAAGAACATATTTCCACAGAGAAAGACAATCTCAGATTGAGAAGAAAAACTAATGGTTAAGCCAAAGAAAAGGTGTGAGGAATGAATAAATTAAGATATTGGGGTCAACAACCATTTACTAATACATACAAAATTTATCATCCCCAAAGACCTATGGAATACCAAGGGTGGTCTACTCAACACTTTGTAATAACCTACATGGAAAAGGACACAAATATCAAGAGATATATGTCAATGTGTAAATGAACAAGATTCTGTACACCTAGAACAAAAGACATTTTTCAATCAAATCTGCTCTGATAAAATCTACAATTTAAAGACACAAACAAGAATTAAGGAGGCAAAACTTATGGGGGTTTGCCCTGGCACATTCCACTCTAATCTGCAACCTAAAATCACAACTTGCACCAAGATTCTGTTTCCCTAGCAAGCAGAGTTGGCAACGTAGAAATGCTGCCACCCTAAGGCCGTTTCCTTAAACAGCAACTTTCAATCTACTGCTAATAGTCACTAATATTCACAAGGACTGCCGGGCTGTAAATGACTCATGCCCTCAAAAAATGTCCTGGGGTAGGGAATGGCCAAAAAAGTTCACAACACGGAAAACGTTTCAAGAAAAGAGTTTGAAGAGGTAAGTGTTACTCACTCTGTTATTTAAAAAAAGAAGAAGAACAGGGATAAAAGCTCAATTTCAGGAATTATTTATTGGTTCGGTGCAAATCCAAACTACAAAAGGACTTCGCCACCCGATATTCAAAATGCCATCCATCAAAAGTCTACAAACAATGAATGCTGACGGGTTAGTGGAGAAAGGCATACCCACTATGCTGTTCGTTGGATGTAAACTGGTAACAGCTCATCATGAGAACAGAATGGAGCTGCATTTAAAAGGTAAAAACTGAGCTACCATGGGATGCGGCCCATCCCCTAATGGGCCAATAACCTAAGGAGACCAGAATAGGAAAGGCACAGACAGCTACACATGCACCGCAGCAATACTGACAATAGCCAAGACATGCAAGCAAACAAAATGTCCATCAACAGATAAATGGACAAAGAAGAAGCGTAATACGTACCGAATGGAATAGTTGCCTCGGGAAAAAAATGAACAGTGCCGTTTTCAGGACTGCAGAGGAGCCTAGAAATAATCATATTAGGTTCAGTAAGTCAAAAGGGAATGACAAATCTCCTATGGTATCATTTATACATGTTATCCTAAGATTGCTACCAATGAACATATTTTCACAGAAAAAGACACTCAGAGATTTGTAAAACAAAATAATGGTTAACCAAAATGAAAGGTGGGAGGATGGATAAATTAGGATTATGGGGCTAACATACATATACTAATGTATGTTAAATGTATAGAAACAAATAACCTATAAACTATATGAATTATATAATCACCAATACATATAAAATATATAATGACAAAACACCTACCAAATACCAAGGGAGGTCTACTCAACATTCTGTAATAACATACATGGTAACAGGATCCGAAGATGAACAGACATATGTATGAATCATTGAGCAGATTCTGTACAGCCAGACAATCCCAACACTCTAATCAAATTTACTCTGATAAGAAATATAAATTAAATTTATAAAACAAACATAAGTAAGGAGACATAACCTTCTGGGGGCAGGTCCCAGCACATTCCACTCTAATTTACAACCTCGGAACACTACCTCCAGGAAGACTCTGTTGCCCTAGTAACAAGAGTTGAGAACGTAACAATGCTGCCGCCTTGTGGCTGTTTGCCACAACAACAGGTTCAAACCCAGTGCTAATGGGTGCTTAATAGTCCCAAGGACTGCAGGGCCGTAAATGACACCTGCCCTCAAAAAATGCCCTGGGGTAGGGAATAGGCAAGAAATTTCAACACATGACAAATTTTTCAAGAAGTCAATATGAAGAGGGAAGTTGTACTCACTCCTTAATAAAAAAAGGAAAAGAAAAAAGCAGGACATGCCTAAAGCTCAGGATAAGAAATTAGTAGCCACATGCTAATCCAACCTCCAAAAGGGTTTCAGCTCACACCAGTCCAATGAGCATCGGCAAAGAGTCGACAAACGATAAATGCTGAAGGGATTTTAGAGAACTGCGCACCTTCTGGCTGCTGGTGGGAGGTAAATTAGTAACAGCACTTACGAAAATGGAATGGAGCTGCTTTAAAAGGTAACAAGTGAGCTACCATAGGATGCGGCAGGGCACCTTTTAGGCCCATAACCTAAGACCACCAGAATGGGAAAGACAGAGGCAGGCAAATGTGCACTGCAGCAATATTGAAAGAGCCAAGACATGGAAGCAAAACAAAGGTTTATAAACAGGTAAATGGACAAAGAAGAAGTGGTATATGGAAAGATTGGAATATTAGTCACGAAAAAAATAAAAGAATGGCATAAGCAGAACCACGGATGAGCCTAGAGATAATCACACAACGTGAAGTAAGTCAGAATGCGAAAGACAAATGTCCTCGGGTATCACTTATGTCATCTGATTATTCATAAAAAGAACATATTTCCACAGAGAAAGACAATCTCAGATTGAGAAGAAAAACTAATGGTTAAGCCAAAGAAAAGGTGTGAGGAATGAATAAATTAAGATATTGGGGTCAACAACCATTTACTAATACATACAAAATTTATCATCCCCAAAGACCTATGGAATACCAAGGGTGGTCTACTCAACACTTTGTAATAACCTACATGGAAAAGGACACAAATATCAAGAGATATATGTCAATGTGTAAATGAACAAGATTCTGTACACCTAGAACAAAAGACATTTTTCAATCAAATCTGCTCTGATAAAATCTACAATTTAAAGACACAAACAAGAATTAAGGAGGCAAAACTTATGGGGGTTTGCCCTGGCACATTCCACTCTAATCTGCAACCTAAAATCACAACTTGCACCAAGATTCTGTTTCCCTAGCAAGCAGAGTTGGCAACGTAGAAATGCTGCCACCCTAAGGCCGTTTCCTTAAACAGCAACTTTCAATCTACTGCTAATAGTCACTAATATTCACAAGGACTGCCGGGCTGTAAATGACTCATGCCCTCAAAAAATGTCCTGGGGTAGGGAATGGCCAAAAAAGTTCACAACACGGAAAACGTTTCAAGAAAAGAGTTTGAAGAGGTAAGTGTTACTCACTCTGTTATTTAAAAAAAGAAGAAGAACAGGGATAAAAGCTCAATTTCAGGAATTATTTATTGGTTCGGTGCAAATCCAAACTACAAAAGGACTTCGCCACCCGATATTCAAAATGCCATCCATCAAAAGTCTACAAACAATGAATGCTGACGGGTTAGTGGAGAAAGGCATACCCACTATGCTGTTCGTTGGATGTAAACTGTTAACAGCTCATCATGAGAACAGAATGGAGCTGCATTTAAAAGGTAAAAACTGAGCTACCATGGGATGCGGCCCATCCTCTAATGGGCCAATAACCCAAGGAGACCAGAATAGGAAAGGCACAGACAGGCACACATGCACCGCAGCAATACTGACAATAGCCAAGACATGCAAGCAAACAAAATGTCCATCAACAGATAAATGGACAAAGAAGAAGCGTAATACGTACCGAATGGAATAGTTGCCTCGGGAAAAAAATGAACAGTGCCGTTTTCAGGACTGCAGAGGAGCCTAGAAATAATCATATTAGGTTCAGTAAGTCAAAAGGGAATGACAAATCTCCTATGGTATCATTTATACATGTTATCCTAAGATTGCTACCAATGAACATATTTTCACAGAAAAAGACACTCAGAGATTTGTAAAACAAAATAATGTTTAACCAAAATGAAAGGTGGGAGGATGGATAAATTAGGATTATGGGGCTAACATACATATACTAATGTATGTTAAATGTATAGAAACAAATAACCTATAAACTATATGAATTATATAATCACCAATACATATAAAATATATAATGACAAAACACCTACCAAATACCAAGGGAGGTCTACTCAACATTCTGTAATAACATACATGGTAACAGGATCCGAAGATGAACAGACATATGTATGAATCATTGAGCAGATTCTGTACAGCCAGACAATCCCAACACTCTAATCAAATTTACTCTGATAAGAAATATAAATTAAATTTATAAAACAAACATAAGTAAGGAGACATAACCTTCTGGGGGCAGGTCCCAGCACATTCCACTCTAATTTACAACCTCGGAACACTACCTCCAGGAAGACTCTGTTGCCCTAGTAACAAGAGTTGAGAACGTAACAATGCTGCCGCCTTGTGGCTGTTTGCCACAACAACAGGTTCAAACCCAGTGCTAATGGGTGCTTAATAGTCCCAAGGACTGCAGGGCCGTAAATGACACCTGCCCTCAAAAAATGCCCTGGGGTAGGGAATAGGCAAGAAATTTCAACACATGACAAATTTTTCAAGAAGTCAATATGAAGAGGGAAGTTGTACTCACTCCTTAATAAAAAAAGGAAAAGAAAAAAGCAGGACATGCCTAAAGCTCAGGATAAGAAATTAGTAGCCACATGCTAATCCAACCTCCAAAAGGGTTTCAGCTCACACCAGTCCAATGAGCATCGGCAAAGAGTCGACAAACGATAAATGCTGAAGGGATTTTAGAGAACTGCGCACCTTCTGGCTGCTGGTGGGAGGTAAATTAGTGACAGCACTTACGAAAATGGAATGGAGCTGCTTTAAAAGGTAACAAGTGAGCTACCATAGGATGCGGCAGGGCACCTTTTAGGCCCATAACCTAAGACCACCAGAATGGGAAAGACAGAGGCAGGCAAATGTGCACTGCAGCAATATTGAAATAGCCAAGACATGGAAGCAAAACAAAGGTTTATAAACAGGTAAATGGACAAAGAAGAAGTGGTATATGGAAAGATTGGAATATTAGTCACGAAAAAAATGAAAGAATGGCATAAGCAGAACCACGGATGAGCCTAGAGATAATCACACAACGTGAAGTAAGTCAGAATGCGAAAGACAAATGTCCTCGGGTATCACTTATGTCATCTGATTATTCATAAAAAGAACATATTTCCACAGAGAAAGACAATCTCAGATTGAGAAGAAAAACTAATGGTTAAGCCAAAGAAAAGGTGTGAGGAATGAATAAATTAAGATAT
Source organism: Balaenoptera physalus (assembly GCF_965194825.1). Classification (NCBI taxonomy): domain Eukaryota; kingdom Metazoa; phylum Chordata; class Mammalia; order Artiodactyla; family Balaenopteridae; genus Balaenoptera; species Balaenoptera physalus. The sequence continues at coordinate 238,302 of NW_028125820.1, forward strand.
TGGGGTCAACAACCATTTACTAATATATACAAAATTTATCATCCCCAAAGACCTATGGAATACCAAGGGTGGTCTACTCAACACTTTGTAATAACCTACATGGAAAAGGACACAAATATCAAGAGATATATGTCAATGTGTAAATGAACAAGATTCTGTACACCTAGAACAAAAGACATTTTTCAATCAAATCTGCTCTGATAAAATCTACAATTTAAAGACACAAACAAGAATTAAGGAGGCAAAACTTATGGGGGTTTGCCCTGGCACATTCCACTCTAATCTGCAACCTAAAATCACAACTTGCACCAAGATTCTGTTTCCCTAGCAAGCAGAGTTGGCAACGTAGAAATGCTGCCACCCTAAGGCCGTTTCCTTAAACAGCAACTTTCAATCTACTGCTAATAGTCACTAATATTCACAAGGACTGCCGGGCTGTAAATGACTCATGCCCTCAAAAAATGTCCTGGGGTAGGGAATGGCCAAAAAAGTTCACAACACGGAAAACTTTTCAAGAAAAGAGTTTGAAGAGGTAAGTGTTACTCACTCTGTTATTTAAAAAAAGAAGAAGAACAGGGATAAAAGCTCAATTTCAGGAATTATTTATTGGTTCGGTGCAAATCCAAACTACAAAAGGACTTCGCCACCCGATATTCAAAATGCCATCCATCAAAAGTCTACAAACAATGAATGCTGACGGGTTAGTGGAGAAAGGCATACCCACTATGCTGTTCGTTGGATGTAAACTGGTAACAGCTCATCATGAGAACAGAATGGAGCTGCATTTAAAAGGTAAAAACTGAGCTACCATGGGATGCGGCCCATCCCCTAATGGGCCAATAACCTAAGGAGACCAGAATAGGAAAGGCACAGACAGCTACACATGCACCGCAGCAATACTGACAATAGCCAAGACATGCAAGCAAACAAAATGTCAATCAACAGATAAATGGACAAAGAAGAAGCGTAATACGTACCGAATGGAATAGTTGCCTCGGGAAAAAAATGAACAGTGCCGTTTTCAGGACTGCAGAGGAGCCTAGAAATAATCATATTAGGTTCAGTAAGTCAAAAGGGAATGACAAATCTCCTATGGTATCATTTATACATGTTATCCTAAGATTGCTACCAATGAACATATTTTCACAGAAAAAGACACTCAGAGATTTGTAAAACAAAATAATGGTTAACCAAAATGAAAGGTGGGAGGATGGATAAATTAGGATTATGGGGCTAACATACATATACTAATGTATGTTAAATGTATAGAAACAAATAACCTATAAACTATATGAATTATATAATCACCAATACATATAAAATATATAATGACAAAACACCTACCAAATACCAAGGGAGGTCTACTCAACATTCTGTAATAACATACATGGTAACAGGATCCGAAGATGAACAGACATATGTATGAATCATTGAGCAGATTCTGTACAGCCAGACAATCCCAACACTCTAATCAAATTTACTCTGATAAGAAATATAAATTAAATTTATAAAACAAACATAAGTAAGGAGACATAACCTTCTGGGGGCAGGTCCCAGCACATTCCACTCTAATTTACAACCTCGGAACACTACCTCCAGGAAGACTCTGTTGCCCTAGTAACAAGAGTTGAGAACGTAACAATGCTGCCGCCTTGTGGCTGTTTGCCACAACAACAGGTTCAAACCCAGTGCTAATGGGTGCTTAATAGTCCCAAGGACTGCAGGGCCGTAAATGACACCTGCCCTCAAAAAATGCCCTGGGGTAGGGAATAGGCAAGAAATTTCAACACATGACAAATTTTTCAAGAAGTCAATATGAAGAGGGAAGTTGTACTCACTCCTTAATAAAAAAAGGAAAAGAAAAAAGCAGGACATGCCTAAAGCTCAGGATAAGAAATTAGTAGCCACATGCTAATCCAACCTCCAAAAGGGTTTCAGCTCACACCAGTCCAATGAGCATCGGCAAAGAGTCGACAAACGATAAATGCTGAAGGGATTTTAGAGAACTGCGCACCTTCTGGCTGCTGGTGGGAGGTAAATTAGTGACAGCACTTACGAAAATGGAATGGAGCTGCTTTAAAAGGTAACAAGTGAGCTACCATAGGATGCGGCAGGGCACCTTTTAGGCCCATAACCTAAGACCACCAGAATGGGAAAGACAGAGGCAGGCAAATGTGCACTGCAGCAATATTGAAAGAGCCAAGACATGGAAGCAAAACAAAGGTTTATAAACAGGTAAATGGACAAAGAAGAAGTGGTATATGGAAAGATTGGAATATTAGTCACGAAAAAAATAAAAGAATGGCATAAGCAGAACCACGGATGAGCCTAGAGATAATCACACAACGTGAAGTAAGTCAGAATGCGAAAGACAAATGTCCTCGGGTATCACTTATGTCATCTGATTATTCATAAAAAGAACATATTTCCACAGAGAAAGACAATCTCAGATTGAGAAGAAAAACTAATGGTTAAGCCAAAGAAAAGGTGTGAGGAATGAATAAATTAAGATATTGGGGTCAACAACCATTTACTAATACATACAAAATTTATCATCCCCAAAGACCTATGGAATACCAAGGGTGGTCTACTCAACACTTTGTAATAACCTACATGGAAAAGGACACAAATATCAAGAGATATATGTCAATGTGTAAATGAACAAGATTCTGTACACCTAGAACAAAAGACATTTTTCAATCAAATCTGCTCTGATAAAATCTACAATTTAAAGACACAAACAAGAATTAAGGAGGCAAAACTTATGGGGGTTTGCCCTGGCACATTCCACTCTAATCTGCAACCTAAAATCACAACTTGCACCAAGATTCTGTTTCCCTAGCAAGCAGAGTTGGCAACGTAGAAATGCTGCCACCCTAAGGCCGTTTCCTTAAACAGCAACTTTCAATCTACTGCTAATAGTCACTAATATTCACAAGGACTGCCGGGCTGTAAATGACTCATGCCCTCAAAAAATGTCCTGGGGTAGGGAATGGCCAAAAAAGTTCACAACACGGAAAATTTTTCAAGAAAAGAGTTTGAAGAGGTAAGTGTTACTCACTCTGTTATTTAAAAAAAGAAGAAGAACAGGGATAAAAGCTCAATTTCAGGAATTATTTATTGGTTCGGTGCAAATCCAAACTACAAAAGGACTTCGCCACCCGATATTCAAAATGCCATCCATCAAAAGTCTACAAACAATGAATGCTGACGGGTTAGTGGAGAAAGGCATACCCACTATGCTGTTCGTTGGATGTAAACTGGTAACAGCTCATCATGAGAACAGAATGGAGCTGCATTTAAAAGGTAAAAACTGAGCTACCATGGGATGCGGCCCATCCCCTAATGGGCCAATAACCTAAGGAGACCAGAATAGGAAAGGCACAGACAGCTACACATGCACCGCAGCAATACTGACAATAGCCAAGACATGCAAGCAAACAAAATGTCCATCAACAGATAAATGGACAAAGAAGAAGCGTAATACGTACCGAATGGAATAGTTGCCTCGGGAAAAAAATGAACAGTGCCGTTTTCAGGACTGCAGAGGAGCCTAGAAATAATCATATTAGGTTCAGTAAGTCAAAAGGGAATGACAAATCTCCTATGGTATCATTTATACATGTTATCCTAAGATTGCTACCAATGAACATATTTTCACAGAAAAAGACACTCAGAGATTTGTAAAACAAAATAATGTTTAACCAAAATGAAAGGTGGGAGGATGGATAAATTAGGATTATGGGGCTAACATACATATACTAATGTATGTTAAATGTATAGAAACAAATAACCTATAAACTATATGAATTATATAATCACCAATACATATAAAATATATAATGACAAAACACCTACCAAATACCAAGGGAGGTCTACTCAACATTCTGTAATAACATACATGGTAACAGGATCCGAAGATGAACAGACATATGTATGAATCATTGAGCAGATTCTGTACAGCCAGACAATCCCAACACTCTAATCAAATTTACTCTGATAAGAAATATAAATTAAATTTATAAAACAAACATAAGTAAGGAGACATAACCTTCTGGGGGCAGGTCCCAGCACATTCCACTCTAATTTACAACCTCGGAACACTACCTCCAGGAAGACTCTGTTGCCCTAGTAACAAGAGTTGAGAACGTAACAATGCTGCCGCCTTGTGGCTGTTTGCCACAACAACAGGTTCAAACCCAGTGCTAATGGGTGCTTAATAGTCCCAAGGACTGCAGGGCCGTAAATGACACCTGCCCTCAAAAAATGCCCTGGGGTAGGGAATAGGCAAGAAATTTCAACACATGACAAATTTTTCAAGAAGTCAATATGAAGAGGGAAGTTGTACTCACTCCTTAATAAAAAAAGGAAAAGAAAAAAGCAGGACATGCCTAAAGCTCAGGATAAGAAATTAGTAGCCACATGCTAATCCAACCTCCAAAAGGGTTTCAGCTCACACCAGTCCAATGAGCATCGGCAAAGAGTCGACAAACGATAAATGCTGAAGGGATTTTAGAGAACTGCGCACCTTCTGGCTGCTGGTGGGAGGTAAATTAGTGACAGCACTTATGAAAATGGAATGGAGCTGCTTTAAAAGGTAACAAGTGAGCTACCATAGGATGCGGCAGGGCACCTTTTAGGCCCATAACCTAAGACCACCAGAATGGGAAAGACAGAGGCAGGCAAATGTGCACTGCAGCAATATTGAAATAGCCAAGACATGGAAGCAAAACAAAGGTTTATAAACAGGTAAATGGACAAAGAAGAAGTGGTATATGGAAAGATTGGAATATTAGTCACGAAAAAAATAAAAGAATGGCATAAGCAGAACCACGGATGAGCCTAGAGATAATCACACAACGTGAAGTAAGTCAGAATGCGAAAGACAAATGTCCTCGGGTATCACTTATGTCATCTGATTATTCATAAAAAGAACATATTTCCACAGAGAAAGACAATCTCAGATTGAGAAGAAAAACTAATGGTTAAGCCAAAGAAAAGGTGTGAGGAATGAATAAATTAAGATATTGGGGTCAACAACCATTTACTAATACATACAAAATTTATCATCCCCAAAGACCTATGGAATACCAAGGGTGGTCTACTCAACACTTTGTAATAACCTACATGGAAAAGGACACAAATATCAAGAGATATATGTCAATGTGTAAATGAACAAGATTCTGTACACCTAGAACAAAAGACATTTTTCAATCAAATCTGCTCTGATAAAATCTACAATTTAAAGACACAAACAAGAATTAAGGAGGCAAAACTTATGGGGGTTTGCCCTGGCACATTCCACTCTAATCTGCAACCTAAAATCACAACTTGCACCAAGATTCTGTTTCCCTAGCAAGCAGAGTTGGCAACGTAGAAATGCTGCCACCCTAAGGCCGTTTCCTTAAACAGAAACTTTCAATCTACTGCTAATAGTCACTAATATTCACAAGGACTGCCGGGCTGTAAATGACTCATGCCCTCAAAAAATGTCCTGGGGTAGGGAATGGCCAAAAAAGTTCACAACACGGAAAACGTTTCAAGAAAAGAGTTTGAAGAGGTAAGTGTTACTCACTCTGTTATTTAAAAAAAGAAGAAGAACAGGGATAAAAGCTCAATTTCAGGAATTATTTATTGGTTCGGTGCAAATCCAAACTACAAAAGGACTTCGCCACCCGATATTCAAAATGCCATCCATCAAAAGTCTACAAACAATGAATGCTGACGGGTTAGTGGAGAAAGGCATACCCACTATGCTGTTCGTTGGATGTAAACTGGTAACAGCTCATCATGAGAACAGAATGGAGCTGCATTTAAAAGGTAAAAACTGAGCTACCATGGGATGCGGCCCATCCCCTAATGGGCCAATAACCTAAGGAGACCAGAATAGGAAAGGCACAGACAGCTACACATGCACCGCAGCAATACTGACAATAGCCAAGACATGCAAGCAAACAAAATGTCCATCAACAGATAAATGGACAAAGAAGAAGCGTAATACGTACCGAATGGAATAGTTGCCTCGGGAAAAAAATGAACAGTGCCGTTTTCAGGACTGCAGAGGAGCCTAGAAATAATCATATTAGGTTCAGTAAGTCAAAAGGGAATGACAAATCTCCTATGGTATCATTTATACATGTTATCCTAAGATTGCTACCAATGAACATATTTTCACAGAAAAAGACACTCAGAGATTTGTAAAACAAAATAATGTTTAACCAAAATGAAAGGTGGGAGGATGGATAAATTAGGATTATGGGGCTAACATACATATACTAATGTATGTTAAATGTATAGAAACAAATAACCTATAAACTATATGAATTATATAATCACCAATACATATAAAATATATAATGACAAAACACCTACCAAATACCAAGGGAGGTCTACTCAACATTCTGTAATAACATACATGGTAACAGGATCCGAAGATGAACAGACATATGTATGAATCATTGAGCAGATTCTGTACAGCCAGACAATCCCAACACTCTAATCAAATTTACTCTGATAAGAAATATAAATTAAATTTATAAAACAAACATAAGTAAGGAGACATAACCTTCTGGGGGCAGGTCCCAGCACATTCCACTCTAATTTACAACCTCGGAACACTACCTCCAGGAAGACTCTGTTGCCCTAGTAACAAGAGTTGAGAACGTAACAATGCTGCCGCCTTGTGGCTGTTTGCCACAACAACAGGTTCAAACCCAGTGCTAATGGGTGCTTAATAGTCCCAAGGACTGCAGGGCCGTAAATGACACCTGCCCTCAAAAAATGCCCTGGGGTAGGGAATAGGCAAGAAATTTCAACACATGACAAATTTTTCAAGAAGTCAATATGAAGAGGGAAGTTGTACTCACTCCTTAATAAAAAAAGGAAAAGAAAAAAGCAGGACATGCCTAAAGCTCAGGATAAGAAATTAGTAGCCACATGCTAATCCAACCTCCAAAAGGGTTTCAGCTCACACCAGTCCAATGAGCATCGGCAAAGAGTCGACAAACGATAAATGCTGAAGGGATTTTAGAGAACTGCGCACCTTCTGGCTGCTGGTGGGAGGTAAATTAGTGACAGCACTTACGAAAATGGAATGGAGCTGCTTTAAAAGGTAACAAGTGAGCTACCATAGGATGCGGCAGGGCACCTTTTAGGCCCATAACCTAAGACCACCAGAATGGGAAAGACAGAGGCAGGCAAATGTGCACTGCAGCAATATTGAAATAGCCAAGACATGGAAGCAAAACAAAGGTTTATAAACAGGTAAATGGACAAAGAAGAAGTGGTATATGGAAAGATTGGAATATTAGTCACGAAAAAAATAAAAGAATGGCATAAGCAGAACCACGGATGAGCCTAGAGATAATCACACAACGTGAAGTAAGTCAGAATGCGAAAGACAAATGTCCTCGGGTATCACTTATGTCATCTGATTATTCATAAAAAGAACATATTTCCACAGAGAAAGACAATCTCAGATTGAGAAGAAAAACTAATGGTTAAGCCAAAGAAAAGGTGTGAGGAATGAATAAATTAAGATATTGGGGTCAACAACCATTTAGTAATACATACAAAATTTATCATCCCCAAAGACCTATGGAATACCAAGGGTGGTCTACTCAACACTTTGTAATAACCTACATGGAAAAGGACACAAATATCAAGAGATATATGTCAATGTGTAAATGAACAAGATTCTGTACACCTAGAACAAAAGACATTTTTCAATCAAATCTGCTCTGATAAAATCTACAATTTAAAGACACAAACAAGAATTAAGGAGGCAAAACTTATGGGGGTTTGCCCTGGCACATTCCACTCTAATCTGCAACCTAAAATCACAACTTGCACCAAGATTCTGTTTCCCTAGCAAGCAGAGTTGGCAACGTAGAAATGCTGCCACCCTAAGGCCGTTTCCTTAAACAGCAACTTTCAATCTACTGCTAATAGTCACTAATATTCACAAGGACTGCCGGGCTGTAAATGACTCATTCCCTCAAAAAATGTCCTGGGGTAGGGAATGGCCAAAAAAGTTCACAACACGGAAAACGTTTCAAGAAAAGAGTTTGAAGAGGTAAGTGTTACTCACTCTGTTATTTAAAAAAAGAAGAAGAACAGGGATAAAAGCTCAATTTCAGGAATTATTTATTGGTTCGGTGCAAATCCAAACTACAAAAGGACTTCGCCACCCGATATTCAAAATGCCATCCATCAAAAGTCTACAAACAATGAATGCTGACGGGTTAGTGGAGAAAGGCATACCCACTATGCTGTTCGTTGGATGTAAACTGGTAACAGCTCATCATGAGAACAGAATGGAGCTGCATTTAAAAGGTAAAAACTGAGCTACCATGGGATGCGGCCCATCCCCTAATGGGCCAATAACCTAAGGAGACCAGAATAGGAAAGGCACAGACAGCTACACATGCACCGCAGCAATACTGACAATAGCCAAGACATGCAAGCAAACAAAATGTCCATCAACAGATAAATGGACAAAGAAGAAGCGTAATACGTACCGAATGGAATAGTTGCCTCGGGAAAAAAATGAACAGTGCCGTTTTCAGGACTGCAGAGGAGCCTAGAAATAATCATATTAGGTTCAGTAAGTCAAAAGGGAATGACAAATCTCCTATGGTATCATTTATACATGTTATCCTAAGATTGCTACCAATGAACATATTTTCACAGAAAAAGACACTCAGAGATTTGTAAAACAAAATAATGTTTAACCAAAATGAAAGGTGGGAGGATGGATAAATTAGGATTATGGGGCTAACATACATATACTAATGTATGTTAAATGTATAGAAACAAATAACCTATAAACTATATGAATTATATAATCACCAATACATATAAAATATATAATGACAAAACACCTACCAAATACCAAGGGAGGTCTACTCAACATTCTGTAATAACATACATGGTAACAGGATCCGAAGATGAACAGACATATGTATGAATCATTGAGCAGATTCTGTACAGCCAGACAATCCCAACACTCTAATCAAATTTACTCTGATAAGAAATATAAATTAAATTTATAAAACAAACATAAGTAAGGAGACATAACCTTCTGGGGGCAGGTCCCAGCACATTCCACTCTAATTTACAACCTCGGAACACTACCTCCAGGAAGACTCTGTTGCCCTAGTAACAAGAGTTGAGAACGTAACAATGCTGCCGCCTTGTGGCTGTTTGCCACAACAACAGGTTCAAACCCAGTGCTAATGGGTGCTTAATAGTCCCAAGGACTGCAGGGCCGTAAATGACACCTGCCCTCAAAAAATGCCCTGGGGTAGGGAATAGGCAAGAAATTTCAACACATGACAAATTTTTCAAGAAGTCAATATGAAGAGGGAAGTTGTACTCACTCCTTAATAAAAAAAGGAAAAGAAAAAAGCAGGACATGCCTAAAGCTCAGGATAAGAAATTAGTAGCCACATGCTAATCCAACCTCCAAAAGGGTTTCAGCTCACACCAGTCCAATGAGCATCGGCAAAGAGTCGACAAACGATAAATGCTGAAGGGATTTTAGAGAACTGCGCACCTTCTGGCTGCTGGTGGGAGGTAAATTAGTGACAGCACTTACGAAAATGGAATGGAGCTGCTTTAAAAGGTAACAAGTGAGCTACCATAGGATGCGGCAGGGCACCTTTTAGGCCCATAACCTAAGACCACCAGAATGGGAAAGACAGAGGCAGGCAAATGTGCACTGCAGCAATATTGAAATAGCCAAGACATGGAAGCAAAACAAAGGTTTATAAACAGGTAAATGGACAAAGAAGAAGTGGTATATGGAAAGATTGGAATATTAGTCACGAAAAAAATAAAAGAATGGCATAAGCAGAACCACGGATGAGCCTAGAGATAATCACACAACGTGAAGTAAGTCAGAATGCGAAAGACAAATGTCCTCGGGTATCACTTATGTCATCTGATTATTCATAAAAAGAACATATTTCCACAGAGAAAGACAATCTCAGATTGAGAAGAAAAACTAATGGTTAAGCCAAAGAAAAGGTGTGAGGAATGAATAAATTAAGATATTGGGGTCAACAACCATTTACTAATACATACAAAATTTATCATCCCCAAAGACCTATGGAATACCAAGGGTGGTCTACTCAACACTTTGTAATAACCTACATGGAAAAGGACACAAATATCAAGAGATATATGTCAATGTGTAAATGAACAAGATTCTGTACACCTAGAACAAAAGACATTTTTCAATCAAATCTGCTCTGATAAAATCTACAATTTAAAGACACAAACAAGAATTAAGGAGGCAAAACTTATGGGGGTTTGCCCTGGCACATTCCACTCTAATCTGCAACCTAAAATCACAACTTGCACCAAGATTCTGTTTCCCTAGCAAGCAGAGTTGGCAACGTAGAAATGCTGCCACCCTAAGGCCGTTTCCTTAAACAGCAACTTTCAATCTACTGCTAATAGTCACTAATATTCACAAGGACTGCCGGGCTGTAAATGACTCATGCCCTCAAAAAATGTCCTGGGGTAGGGAATGGCCAAAAAAGTTCACAACACGGAAAACGTTTCAAGAAAAGAGTTTGAAGAGGTAAGTGTTACTCACTCTGTTATTTAAAAAAAGAAGAAGAACAGGGATAAAAGCTCAATTTCAGGAATTATTTATTGGTTCGGTGCAAATCCAAACTACAAAAGGACTTCGCCACCCGATATTCAAAATGCCATCCATCAAAAGTCTACAAACAATGAATGCTGACGGGTTAGTGGAGAAAGGCATACCCACTATGCTGTTCGTTGGATGTAAACTGGTAACAGCTCATCATGAGAACAGAATGGAGCTGCATTTAAAAGGTAAAAACTGAGCTACCATGGGATGCGGCCCATCCCCTAATGGGCCAATAACCTAAGGAGACCAGAATAGGAAAGGCACAGACAGCTACACATGCACCGCAGCAATACTGACAATAGCCAAGACATGCAAGCAAACAAAATGTCCATCAACAGATAAATGGACAAAGAAGAAGCGTAATACGTACCGAATGGAATAGTTGCCTCGGGAAAAAAATGAACAGTGCCGTTTTCAGGACTGCAGAGGAGCCTAGAAATAATCATATTAGGTTCAGTAAGTCAAAAGGGAATGACAAATCTCCTATGGTATCATTTATACATGTTATCCTAAGATTGCTACCAATGAACATATTTTCACAGAAAAAGACACTCAGAGATTTGTAAAACAAAATAATGGTTAACCAAAATGAAAGGTGGGAGGATGGATAAATTAGGATTATGGGGCTAACATACATATACTAATGTATGTTAAATGTATAGAAACAAATAACCTATAAACTATATGAATTATATAATCACCAATACATATAAAATATATAATGACAAAACACCTACCAAATACCAAGGGAGGTCTACTCAACATTCTGTAATAACATACATGGTAACAGGATCCGAAGATGAACAGACATATGTATGAATCATTGAGCAGATTCTGTACAGCCAGACAATCCCAACACTCTAATCAAATTTACTCTGATAAGAAATATAAATTAAATTTATAAAACAAACATAAGTAAGGAGACATAACCTTCTGGGGGCAGGTCCCAGCACATTCCACTCTAATTTACAACCTCGGAACACTACCTCCAGGAAGACTCTGTTGCCCTAGTAACAAGAGTTGAGAACGTAACAATGCTGCCGCCTTGTGGCTGTTTGCCACAACAACAGGTTCAAACCCAGTGCTAATGGGTGCTTAATAGTCCCAAGGACTGCAGGGCCGTAAATGACACCTGCCCTCAAAAAATGCCCTGGGGTAGGGAATAGGCAAGAAATTTCAACACATGACAAATTTTTCAAGAAGTCAATATGAAGAGGGAAGTTGTACTCACTCCTTAATAAAAAAAGGAAAAGAAAAAAGCAGGACATGCCTAAAGCTCAGGATAAGAAATTAGTAGCCACATGCTAATCCAACCTCCAAAAGGGTTTCAGCTCACACCAGTCCAATGAGCATCGGCAAAGAGTCGACAAACGATAAATGCTGAAGGGATTTTAGAGAACTGCGCACCTTCTGGCTGCTGGTGGGAGGTAAATTAGTAACAGCACTTACGAAAATGGAATGGAGCTGCTTTAAAAGGTAACAAGTGAGCTACCATAGGATGCGGCAGGGCACCTTTTAGGCCCATAACCTAAGACCACCAGAATGGGAAAGACAGAGGCAGGCAAATGTGCACTGCAGCAATATTGAAAGAGCCAAGACATGGAAGCAAAACAAAGGTTTATAAACAGGTAAATGGACAAAGAAGAAGTGGTATATGGAAAGATTGGAATATTAGTCACGAAAAAAATAAAAGAATGGCATAAGCAGAACCACGGATGAGCCTAGAGATAATCACACAACGTGAAGTAAGTCAGAATGCGAAAGACAAATGTCCTCGGGTATCACTTATGTCATCTGATTATTCATAAAAAGAACATATTTCCACAGAGAAAGACAATCTCAGATTGAGAAGAAAAACTAATGGTTAAGCCAAAGAAAAGGTGTGAGGAATGAATAAATTAAGATATTGGGGTCAACAACCATTTACTAATACATACAAAATTTATCATCCCCAAAGACCTATGGAATACCAAGGGTGGTCTACTCAACACTTTGTAATAACCTACATGGAAAAGGACACAAATATCAAGAGATATATGTCAATGTGTAAATGAACAAGATTCTGTACACCTAGAACAAAAGACATTTTTCAATCAAATCTGCTCTGATAAAATCTACAATTTAAAGACACAAACAAGAATTAAGGAGGCAAAACTTATGGGGGTTTGCCCTGGCACATTCCACTCTAATCTGCAACCTAAAATCACAACTTGCACCAAGATTCTGTTTCCCTAGCAAGCAGAGTTGGCAACGTAGAAATGCTGCCACCCTAAGGCCGTTTCCTTAAACAGCAACTTTCAATCTACTGCTAATAGTCACTAATATTCACAAGGACTGCCGGGCTGTAAATGACTCATGCCCTCAAAAAATGTCCTGGGGTAGGGAATGGCCAAAAAAGTTCACAACACGGAAAACGTTTCAAGAAAAGAGTTTGAAGAGGTAAGTGTTACTCACTCTGTTATTTAAAAAAAGAAGAAGAACAGGGATAAAAGCTCAATTTCAGGAATTATTTATTGGTTCGGTGCAAATCCAAACTACAAAAGGACTTCGCCACCCGATATTCAAAATGCCATCCATCAAAAGTCTACAAACAATGAATGCTGACGGGTTAGTGGAGAAAGGCATACCCACTATGCTGTTCGTTGGATGTAAACTGGTAACAGCTCATCATGAGAACAGAATGGAGCTGCATTTAAAAGGTAAAAACTGAGCTACCATGGGATGCGGCCCATCCCCTAATGGGCCAATAACCTAAGGAGACCAGAATAGGAAAGGCACAGACAGCTACACATGCACCGCAGCAATACTGACAATAGCCAAGACATGCAAGCAAACAAAATGTCCATCAACAGATAAATGGACAAAGAAGAAGCGTAATACGTACCGAATGGAATAGTTGCCTCGGGAAAAAAATGAACAGTGCCGTTTTCAGGACTGCAGAGGAGCCTAGAAATAATCATATTAGGTTCAGTAAGTCAAAAGGGAATGACAAATCTCCTATGGTATCATTTATACATGTTATCCTAAGATTGCTACCAATGAACATATTTTCACAGAAAAAGACACTCAGAGATTTGTAAAACAAAATAATGGTTAACCAAAATGAAAGGTGGGAGGATGGATAAATTAGGATTATGGGGCTAACATACATATACTAATGTATGTTAAATGTATAGAAACAAATAACCTATAAACTATATGAATTATATAATCACCAATACATATAAAATATATAATGACAAAACACCTACCAAATACCAAGGGAGGTCTACTCAACATTCTGTAATAACATACATGGTAACAGGATCCGAAGATGAACAGACATATGTATGAATCATTGAGCAGATTCTGTACAGCCAGACAATCCCAACACTCTAATCAAATTTACTCTGATAAGAAATATAAATTAAATTTATAAAACAAACATAAGTAAGGAGACATAACCTTCTGGGGGCAGGTCCCAGCACATTCCACTCTAATTTACAACCTCGGAACACTACCTCCAGGAAGACTCTGTTGCCCTAGTAACAAGAGTTGAGAACGTAACAATGCTGCCGCCTTGTGGCTGTTTGCCACAACAACAGGTTCAAACCCAGTGCTAATGGGTGCTTAATAGTCCCAAGGACTGCAGGGCCGTAAATGACACCTGCCCTCAAAAAATGCCCTGGGGTAGGGAATAGGCAAGAAATTTCAACACATGACAAATTTTTCAAGAAGTCAATATGAAGAGGGAAGTTGTACTCACTCCTTAATAAAAAAAGGAAAAGAAAAAAGCAGGACATGCCTAAAGCTCAGGATAAGAAATTAGTAGCCACATGCTAATCCAACCTCCAAAAGGGTTTCAGCTCACACCAGTCCAATGAGCATCGGCAAAGAGTCGACAAACGATAAATGCTGAAGGGATTTTAGAGAACTGCGCACCTTCTGGCTGCTGGTGGGAGGTAAATTAGTAACAGCACTTACGAAAATGGAATGGAGCTGCTTTAAAAGGTAACAAGTGAGCTACCATAGGATGCGGCAGGGCACCTTTTAGGCCCATAACCTAAGACCACCAGAATGGGAAAGACAGAGGCAGGCAAATGTGCACTGCAGCAATATTGAAAGAGCCAAGACATGGAAGCAAAACAAAGGTTTATAAACAGGTAAATGGACAAAGAAGAAGTGGTATATGGAAAGATTGGAATATTAGTCACGAAAAAAATAAAAGAATGGCATAAGCAGAACCACGGATGAGCCTAGAGATAATCACACAACGTGAAGTAAGTCAGAATGCGAAAGACAAATGTCCTCGGGTATCACTTATGTCATCTGATTATTCATAAAAAGAACATATTTCCACAGAGAAAGACAATCTCAGATTGAGAAGAAAAACTAATGGTTAAGCCAAAGAAAAGGTGTGAGGAATGAATAAATTAAGATATTGGGGTCAACAACCATTTACTAATACATACAAAATTTATCATCCCCAAAGACCTATGGAATACCAAGGGTGGTCTACTCAACACTTTGTAATAACCTACATGGAAAAGGACACAAATATCAAGAGATATATGTCAATGTGTAAATGAACAAGATTCTGTACACCTAGAACAAAAGACATTTTTCAATCAAATCTGCTCTGATAAAATCTACAATTTAAAGACACAAACAAGAATTAAGGAGGCAAAACTTATGGGGGTTTGCCCTGGCACATTCCACTCTAATCTGCAACCTAAAATCACAACTTGCACCAAGATTCTGTTTCCCTAGCAAGCAGAGTTGGCAACGTAGAAATGCTGCCACCCTAAGGCCGTTTCCTTAAACAGCAACTTTCAATCTACTGCTAATAGTCACTAATATTCACAAGGACTGCCGGGCTGTAAATGACTCATGCCCTCAAAAAATGTCCTGGGGTAGGGAATGGCCAAAAAAGTTCACAACACGGAAAACGTTTCAAGAAAAGAGTTTGAAGAGGTAAGTGTTACTCACTCTGTTATTTAAAAAAAGAAGAAGAACAGGGATAAAAGCTCAATTTCAGGAATTATTTATTGGTTCGGTGCAAATCCAAACTACAAAAGGACTTCGCCACCCGATATTCAAAATGCCATCCATCAAAAGTCTACAAACAATGAATGCTGACGGGTTAGTGGAGAAAGGCATACCCACTATGCTGTTCGTTGGATGTAAACTGTTAACAGCTCATCATGAGAACAGAATGGAGCTGCATTTAAAAGGTAAAAACTGAGCTACCATGGGATGCGGCCCATCCTCTAATGGGCCAATAACCCAAGGAGACCAGAATAGGAAAGGCACAGACAGGCACACATGCACCGCAGCAATACTGACAATAGCCAAGACATGCAAGCAAACAAAATGTCCATCAACAGATAAATGGACAAAGAAGAAGCGTAATACGTACCGAATGGAATAGTTGCCTCGGGAAAAAAATGAACAGTGCCGTTTTCAGGACTGCAGAGGAGCCTAGAAATAATCATATTAGGTTCAGTAAGTCAAAAGGGAATGACAAATCTCCTATGGTATCATTTATACATGTTATCCTAAGATTGCTACCAATGAACATATTTTCACAGAAAAAGACACTCAGAGATTTGTAAAACAAAATAATGTTTAACCAAAATGAAAGGTGGGAGGATGGATAAATTAGGATTATGGGGCTAACATACATATACTAATGTATGTTAAATGTATAGAAACAAATAACCTATAAACTATATGAATTATATAATCACCAATACATATAAAATATATAATGACAAAACACCTACCAAATACCAAGGGAGGTCTACTCAACATTCTGTAATAACATACATGGTAACAGGATCCGAAGATGAACAGACATATGTATGAATCATTGAGCAGATTCTGTACAGCCAGACAATCCCAACACTCTAATCAAATTTACTCTGATAAGAAATATAAATTAAATTTATAAAACAAACATAAGTAAGGAGACATAACCTTCTGGGGGCAGGTCCCAGCACATTCCACTCTAATTTACAACCTCGGAACACTACCTCCAGGAAGACTCTGTTGCCCTAGTAACAAGAGTTGAGAACGTAACAATGCTGCCGCCTTGTGGCTGTTTGCCACAACAACAGGTTCAAACCCAGTGCTAATGGGTGCTTAATAGTCCCAAGGACTGCAGGGCCGTAAATGACACCTGCCCTCAAAAAATGCCCTGGGGTAGGGAATAGGCAAGAAATTTCAACACATGACAAATTTTTCAAGAAGTCAATATGAAGAGGGAAGTTGTACTCACTCCTTAATAAAAAAAGGAAAAGAAAAAAGCAGGACATGCCTAAAGCTCAGGATAAGAAATTAGTAGCCACATGCTAATCCAACCTCCAAAAGGGTTTCAGCTCACACCAGTCCAATGAGCATCGGCAAAGAGTCGACAAACGATAAATGCTGAAGGGATTTTAGAGAACTGCGCACCTTCTGGCTGCTGGTGGGAGGTAAATTAGTGACAGCACTTACGAAAATGGAATGGAGCTGCTTTAAAAGGTAACAAGTGAGCTACCATAGGATGCGGCAGGGCACCTTTTAGGCCCATAACCTAAGACCACCAGAATGGGAAAGACAGAGGCAGGCAAATGTGCACTGCAGCAATATTGAAATAGCCAAGACATGGAAGCAAAACAAAGGTTTATAAACAGGTAAATGGACAAAGAAGAAGTGGTATATGGAAAGATTGGAATATTAGTCACGAAAAAAATGAAAGAATGGCATAAGCAGAACCACGGATGAGCCTAGAGATAATCACACAACGTGAAGTAAGTCAGAATGCGAAAGACAAATGTCCTCGGGTATCACTTATGTCATCTGATTATTCATAAAAAGAACATATTTCCACAGAGAAAGACAATCTCAGATTGAGAAGAAAAACTAATGGTTAAGCCAAAGAAAAGGTGTGAGGAATGAATAAATTAAGATATTGGGGTCAACAACCATTTACTAATACATACAAAATTTATCATCCCCAAAGACCTATGGAATACCAAGGGTGGTCTACTCAACACTTTGTAATAACCTACATGGAAAAGGACACAAATATCAAGAGATATATGTCAATGTGTAAATGAACAAGATTCTGTACACCTAGAACAAAAGACATTTTTCAATCAAATCTGCTCTGATAAAATCTACAATTTAAAGACACAAACAAGAATTAAGGAGGCAAAACTTATGGGGGTTTGCCCTGGCACATTCCACTCTAATCTGCAACCTAAAATCACAACTTGCACCAAGATTCTGTTTCCCTAGCAAGCAGAGTTGGCAACGTAGAAATGCTGCCACCCTAAGGCCGTTTCCTTAAACAGCAACTTTCAATCTACTGCTAATAGTCACTAATATTCACAAGGACTGCCGGGCTGTAAATGACTCATGCCCTCAAAAAATGTCCTGGGGTAGGGAATGGCCAAAAAAGTTCACAACACGGAAAACTTTTCAAGAAAAGAGTTTGAAGAGGTAAGTGTTACTCACTCTGTTATATAAAAAAAGAAGAAGAACAGGGATAAAAGCTCAATTTCAGGAATTATTTATTGGTTCGGTGCAAATCCAAACTACAAAAGGACTTCGCCACCCGATATTCAAAATGCCATCCATCAAAAGTCTACAAACAATGAATGCTGACGGGTTAGTGGAGAAAGGCATACCCACTATGCTGTTCGTTGGATGTAAACTGGTAACAGCTCATCATGAGAACAGAATGGAGCTGCATTTAAAAGGTAAAAACTGAGCTACCATGGGATGCGGCCCATCCCCTAATGGGCCAATAACCTAAGGAGACCAGAATAGGAAAGGCACAGACAGCTACACATGCACCGCAGCAATACTGACAATAGCCAAGACATGCAAGCAAACAAAATGTCAATCAACAGATAAATGGACAAAGAAGAAGCGTAATACGTACCGAATGGAATAGTTGCCTCGGGAAAAAAATGAACAGTGCCGTTTTCAGGACTGCAGAGGAGCCTAGAAATAATCATATTAGGTTCAGTAAGTCAAAAGGGAATGACAAATCTCCTATGGTATCATTTATACATGTTATCCTAAGATTGCTACCAATGAACATATTTTCACAGAAAAAGACACTCAGAGATTTGTAAAACAAAATAATGGTTAACCAAAATGAAAGGTGGGAGGATGGATAAATTAGGATTATGGGGCTAACATACATATACTAATGTATGTTAAATGTATAGAAACAAATAACCTATAAACTATATGAATTATATAATCACCAATACATATAAAATATATAATGACAAAACACCTACCAAATACCAAGGGAGGTCTACTCAACATTCTGTAATAACATACATGGTAACAGGATCCGAAGATGAACAGACATATGTATGAATCATTGAGCAGATTCTGTACAGCCAGACAATCCCAACACTCTAATCAAATTTACTCTGATAAGAAATATAAATTAAATTTATAAAACAAACATAAGTAAGGAGACATAACCTTCTGGGGGCAGGTCCCAGCACATTCCACTCTAATTTACAACCTCGGAACACTACCTCCAGGAAGACTCTGTTGCCCTAGTAACAAGAGTTGAGAACGTAACAATGCTGCCGCCTTGTGGCTGTTTGCCACAACAACAGGTTCAAACCCAGTGCTAATGGGTGCTTAATAGTCCCAAGGACTGCAGGGCCGTAAATGACACCTGCCCTCAAAAAATGCCCTGGGGTAGGGAATAGGCAAGAAATTTCAACACATGACAAATTTTTCAAGAAGTCAATATGAAGAGGGAAGTTGTACTCACTCCTTAATAAAAAAAGGAAAAGAAAAAAGCAGGACATGCCTAAAGCTCAGGATAAGAAATTAGTAGCCACATGCTAATCCAACCTCCAAAAGGGTTTCAGCTCACACCAGTCCAATGAGCATCGGCAAAGAGTCGACAAACGATAAATGCTGAAGGGATTTTAGAGAACTGCGCACCTTCTGGCTGCTGGTGGGAGGTAAATTAGTGACAGCACTTACGAAAATGGAATGGAGCTGCTTTAAAAGGTAACAAGTGAGCTACCATAGGATGCGGCAGGGCACCTTTTAGGCCCATAACCTAAGACCACCAGAATGGGAAAGACAGAGGCAGGCAAATGTGCACTGCAGCAATATTGAAATAGCCAAGACATGGAAGCAAAACAAAGGTTTATAAACAGGTAAATGGACAAAGAAGAAGTGGTATATGGAAAGATTGGAATATTAGTCACGAAAAAAATAAAAGAATGGCATAAGCAGAACCACGGATGAGCCTAGAGATAATCACACAACGTGAAGTAAGTCAGAATGCGAAAGACAAATGTCCTCGGGTATCACTTATGTCATCTGATTATTCATAAAAAGAACATATTTCCACAGAGAAAGACAATCTCAGATTGAGAAGAAAAACTAATGGTTAAGCCAAAGAAAAGGTGTGAGGAATGAATAAATTAAGATATTGGGGTCAACAACCATTTACTAATACATACAAAATTTATCATCCCCAAAGACCTATGGAATACCAAGGGTGGTCTACTCAACACTTTGTAATAACCTACATGGAAAAGGACACAAATATCAAGAGATATATGTCAATGTGTAAATGAACAAGATTCTGTACACCTAGAACAAAAGACATTTTTCAATCAAATCTGCTCTGATAAAATCTACAATTTAAAGACACAAACAAGAATTAAGGAGGCAAAACTTATGGGGGTTTGCCCTGGCACATTCCACTCTAATCTGCAACCTAAAATCACAACTTGCACCAAGATTCTGTTTCCCTAGCAAGCAGAGTTGGCAACGTAGAAATGCTGCCACCCTAAGGCCGTTTCCTTAAACAGCAACTTTCAATCTACTGCTAATAGTCACTAATATTCACAAGGACTGCCGGGCTGTAAATGACTCATGCCCTCAAAAAATGTCCTGGGGTAGGGAATGGCCAAAAAAGTTCACAACACGGAAAACGTTTCAAGAAAAGAGTTTGAAGAGGTAAGTGTTACTCACTCTGTTATTTAAAAAAAGAAGAAGAACAGGGATAAAAGCTCAATTTCAGGAATTATTTATTGGTTCGGTGCAAATCCAAACTACAAAAGGACTTCGCCACCCGATATTCAAAATGCCATCCATCAAAAGTCTACAAACAATGAATGCTGACGGGTTAGTGGAGAAAGGCATACCCACTATGCTGTTCGTTGGATGTAAACTGGTAACAGCTCATCATGAGAACAGAATGGAGCTGCATTTAAAAGGTAAAAACTGAGCTACCATGGGATGCGGCCCATCCCCTAATGGGCCAATAACCTAAGGAGACCAGAATAGGAAAGGCACAGACAGCTACACATGCACCGCAGCAATACTGACAATAGCCAAGACATGCAAGCAAACAAAATGTCCATCAACAGATAAATGGACAAAGAAGAAGCGTAATACGTACCGAATGGAATAGTTGCCTCGGGAAAAAAATGAACAGTGCCGTTTTCAGGACTGCAGAGGAGCCTAGAAATAATCATATTAGGTTCAGTAAGTCAAAAGGGAATGACAAATCTCCTATGGTATCATTTATACATGTTATCCTAAGATTGCTACCAATGAACATATTTTCACAGAAAAAGACACTCAGAGATTTGTAAAACAAAATAATGGTTAACCAAAATGAAAGGTGGGAGGATGGATAAATTAGGATTATGGGGCTAACATACATATACTAATGTATGTTAAATGTATAGAAACAAATAACCTATAAACTATATGAATTATATAATCACCAATACATATAAAATATATAATGACAAAACACCTACCAAATACCAAGGGAGGTCTACTCAACATTCTGTAATAACATACATGGTAACAGGATCCGAAGATGAACAGACATATGTATGAATCATTGAGCAGATTCTGTACAGCCAGACAATCCCAACACTCTAATCAAATTTACTCTGATAAGAAATATAAATTAAATTTATAAAACAAACATAAGTAAGGAGACATAACCTTCTGGGGGCAGGTCCCAGCACATTCCACTCTAATTTACAACCTCGGAACACTACCTCCAGGAAGACTCTGTTGCCCTAGTAACAAGAGTTGAGAACGTAACAATGCTGCCGCCTTGTGGCTGTTTGCCACAACAACAGGTTCAAACCCAGTGCTAATGGGTGCTTAATAGTCCCAAGGACTGCAGGGCCGTAAATGACACCTGCCCTCAAAAAATGCCCTGGGGTAGGGAATAGGCAAGAAATTTCAACACATGACAAATTTTTCAAGAAGTCAATATGAAGAGGGAAGTTGTACTCACTCCTTAATAAAAAAAGGAAAAGAAAAAAGCAGGACATGCCTAAAGCTCAGGATAAGAAATTAGTAGCCACATGCTAATCCAACCTCCAAAAGGGTTTCAGCTCACACCAGTCCAATGAGCATCGGCAAAGAGTCGACAAACGATAAATGCTGAAGGGATTTTAGAGAACTGCGCACCTTCTGGCTGCTGGTGGGAGGTAAATTAGTGACAGCACTTACGAAAATGGAATGGAGCTGCTTTAAAAGGTAACAAGTGAGCTACCATAGGATGCGGCAGGGCACCTTTTAGGCCCATAACCTAAGACCACCAGAATGGGAAAGACAGAGGCAGGCAAATGTGCACTGCAGCAATATTGAAATAGCCAAGACATGGAAGCAAAACAAAGGTTTATAAACAGGTAAATGGACAAAGAAGAAGTGGTATATGGAAAGATTGGAATATTAGTCACGAAAAAAATGAAAGAATGGCATAAGCAGAACCACGGATGAGCCTAGAGATAATCACACAACGTGAAGTAAGTCAGAATGCGAAAGACAAATGTCCTCGGGTATCACTTATGTCATCTGATTATTCATAAAAAGAACATATTTCCACAGAGAAAGACAATCTCAGATTGAGAAGAAAAACTAATGGTTAAGCCAAAGAAAAGGTGTGAGGAATGAATAAATTAAGATATTGGGGTCAACAACCATTTACTAATACATACAAAATTTATCATCCCCAAAGACCTATGGAATACCAAGGGTGGTCTACTCAACACTTTGTAATAACCTACATGGAAAAGGACACAAATATCAAGAGATATATGTCAATGTGTAAATGAACAAGATTCTGTACACCTAGAACAAAAGACATTTTTCAATCAAATCTGCTCTGATAAAATCTACAATTTAAAGACACAAACAAGAATTAAGGAGGCAAAACTTATGGGGGTTTGCCCTGGCACATTCCACTCTAATCTGCAACCTAAAATCACAACTTGCACCAAGATTCTGTTTCCCTAGCAAGCAGAGTTGGCAACGTAGAAATGCTGCCACCCTAAGGCCGTTTCCTTAAACAGCAACTTTCAATCTACTGCTAATAGTCACTAATATTCACAAGGACTGCCGGGCTGTAAATGACTCATGCCCTCAAAAAATGTCCTGGGGTAGGGAATGGCCAAAAAAGTTCACAACACGGAAAACGTTTCAAGAAAAGAGTTTGAAGAGGTAAGTGTTACTCACTCTGTTATTTAAAAAAAGAAGAAGAACAGGGATAAAAGCTCAATTTCAGGAATTATTTATTGGTTCGGTGCAAATCCAAACTACAAAAGGACTTCGCCACCCGATATTCAAAATGCCATCCATCAAAAGTCTACAAACAATGAATGCTGACGGGTTAGTGGAGAAAGGCATACCCACTATGCTGTTCGTTGGATGTAAACTGGTAACAGCTCATCATGAGAACAGAATGGAGCTGCATTTAAAAGGTAAAAACTGAGCTACCATGGGATGCGGCCCATCCCCTAATGGGCCAATAACCTAAGGAGACCAGAATAGGAAAGGCACAGACAGCTACACATGCACCGCAGCAATACTGACAATAGCCAAGACATGCAAGCAAACAAAATGTCCATCAACAGATAAATGGACAAAGAAGAAGCGTAATACGTACCGAATGGAATAGTTGCCTCGGGAAAAAAATGAACAGTGCCGTTTTCAGGACTGCAGAGGAGCCTAGAAATAATCATATTAGGTTCAGTAAGTCAAAAGGGAATGACAAATCTCCTATGGTATCATTTATACATGTTATCCTAAGATTGCTACCAATGAACATATTTTCACAGAAAAAGACATTCAGAGATTTGTAAAACAAAATAATGTTTAACCAAAATGAAAGGTGGGAGGATGGATAAATTAGGATTATGGGGCTAACATACATATACTAATGTATGTTAAATGTATAGAAACAAATAACCTATAAACTATATGAATTATATAATCACCAATACATATAAAATATATAATGACAAAACACCTACCAAATACCAAGGGAGGTCTACTCAACATTCTGTAATAACATACATGGTAACAGGATCCGAAGATGAACAGACATATGTATGAATCATTGAGCAGATTCTGTACAGCCAGACAATCCCAACACTCTAATCAAATTTACTCTGATAAGAAATATAAATTAAATTTATAAAACAAACATAAGTAAGGAGACATAACCTTCTGGGGGCAGGTCCCAGCACATTCCACTCTAATTTACAACCTCGGAACACTACCTCCAGGAAGACTCTGTTGCCCTAGTAACAAGAGTTGAGAACGTAACAATGCTGCCGCCTTGTGGCTGTTTGCCACAACAACAGGTTCAAACCCAGTGCTAATGGGTGCTTAATAGTCCCAAGGACTGCAGGGCCGTAAATGACACCTGCCCTCAAAAAATGCCCTGGGGTAGGGAATAGGCAAGAAATTTCAACACATGACAAATTTTTCAAGAAGTCAATATGAAGAGGGAAGTTGTACTCACTCCTTAATAAAAAAAGGAAAAGAAAAAAGCAGGACATGCCTAAAGCTCAGGATAAGAAATTAGTAGCCACATGCTAATCCAACCTCCAAAAGGGTTTCAGCTCACACCAGTCCAATGAGCATCGGCAAAGAGTCGACAAACGATAAATGCTGAAGGGATTTTAGAGAACTGCGCACCTTCTGGCTGCTGGTGGGAGGTAAATTAGTGACAGCACTTATGAAAATGGAATGGAGCTGCTTTAAAAGGTAACAAGTGAGCTACCATAGGATGCGGCAGGGCACCTTTTAGGCCCATAACCTAAGACCACCAGAATGGGAAAGACAGAGGCAGGCAAATGTGCACTGCAGCAATATTGAAATAGCCAAGACATGGAAGCAAAACAAAGGTTTATAAACAGGTAAATGGACAAAGAAGAAGTGGTATATGGAAAGATTGGAATATTAGTCACGAAAAAAATAAAAGAATGGCATAAGCAGAACCACGGATGAGCCTAGAGATAATCACACAACGTGAAGTAAGTCAGAATGCGAAAGACAAATGTCCTCGGGTATCACTTATGTCATCTGATTATTCATAAAAAGAACATATTTCCACAGAGAAAGACAATCTCAGATTGAGAAGAAAAACTAATGGTTAAGCCAAAGAAAAGGTGTGAGGAATGAATAAATTAAGATATTGGGGTCAACAACCATTTACTAATACATACAAAATTTATCATCCCCAAAGACCTATGGAATACCAAGGGTGGTCTACTCAACACTTTGTAATAACCTACATGGAAAAGGACACAAATATCAAGAGATATATGTCAATGTGTAAATGAACAAGATTCTGTACACCTAGAACAAAAGACATTTTTCAATCAAATCTGCTCTGATAAAATCTACAATTTAAAGACACAAACAAGAATTAAGGAGGCAAAACTTATGGGGGTTTGCCCTGGCACATTCCACTCTAATCTGCAACCTAAAATCACAACTTGCACCAAGATTCTGTTTCCCTAGCAAGCAGAGTTGGCAACGTAGAAATGCTGCCACCCTAAGGCCGTTTCCTTAAACAGCAACTTTCAATCTACTGCTAATAGTCACTAATATTCACAAGGACTGCCGGGCTGTAAATGACTCATGCCCTCAAAAAATGTCCTGGGGTAGGGAATGGCCAAAAAAGTTCACAACACGGAAAACTTTTCAAGAAAAGAGTTTGAAGAGGTAAGTGTTACTCACTCTGTTATTTAAAAAAAGAAGAAGAACAGGGATAAAAGCTCAATTTCAGGAATTATTTATTGGTTCGGTGCAAATCCAAACTACAAAAGGACTTCGCCACCCGATATTCAAAATGCCATCCATCAAAAGTCTACAAACAATGAATGCTGACGGGTTAGTGGAGAAAGGCATACCCACTATGCTGTTCGTTGGATGTAAACTGGTAACAGCTCATCATGAGAACAGAATGGAGCTGCATTTAAAAGGTAAAAACTGAGCTACCATGGGATGCGGCCCATCCCCTAATGGGCCAATAACCTAAGGAGACCAGAATAGGAAAGGCACAGACAGCTACACATGCACCGCAGCAATACTGACAATAGCCAAGACATGCAAGCAAACAAAATGTCCATCAACAGATAAATGGACAAAGAAGAAGCGTAATACGTACCGAATGGAATAGTTGCCTCGGGAAAAAAATGAACAGTGCCGTTTTCAGGACTGCAGAGGAGCCTAGAAATAATCATATTAGGTTCAGTAAGTCAAAAGGGAATGACAAATCTCCTATGGTATCATTTATACATGTTATCCTAAGATTGCTACCAATGAACATATTTTCACAGAAAAAGACTCTCAGAGATTTGTAAAACAAAATAATGGTTAACCAAAATGAAAGGTGGGAGGATGGATAAATTAGGATTATGGGGCTAACATACATATACTAATGTATGTTAAATGTATAGAAACAAATAACCTATAAACTATATGAATTATATAATCACCAATACATATAAAATATATAATGACAAAACACCTACCAAATACCAAGGGAGGTCTACTCAACATTCTGTAATAACATACATGGTAACAGGATCCGAAGATGAACAGACATATGTATGAATCATTGAGCAGATTCTGTACAGCCAGACAATCCCAACACTCTAATCAAATTTACTCTGATAAGAAATATAAATTAAATTTATAAAACAAACATAAGTAAGGAGACATAACCTTCTGGGGGCAGGTCCCAGCACATTCCACTCTAATTTACAACCTCGGAACACTACCTCCAGGAAGACTCTGTTGCCCTAGTAACAAGAGTTGAGAACGTAACAATGCTGCCGCCTTGTGGCTGTTTGCCACAACAACAGGTTCAAACCCAGTGCTAATGGGTGCTTAATAGTCCCAAGGACTGCAGGGCCGTAAATGACACCTGCCCTCAAAAAATGCCCTGGGGTAGGGAATAGGCAAGAAATTTCAACACATGACAAATTTTTCAAGAAGTCAATATGAAGAGGGAAGTTGTACTCACTCCTTAATAAAAAAAGGAAAAGAAAAAAGCAGGACATGCCTAAAGCTCAGGATAAGAAATTAGTAGCCACATGCTAATCCAACCTCCAAAAGGGTTTCAGCTCACACCAGTCCAATGAGCATCGGCAAAGAGTCGACAAACGATAAATGCTGAAGGGATTTTAGAGAACTGCGCACCTTCTGGCTGCTGGTGGGAGGTAAATTAGTAACAGCACTTACGAAAATGGAATGGAGCTGCTTTAAAAGGTAACAAGTGAGCTACCATAGGATGCGGCAGGGCACCTTTTAGGCCCATAACCTAAGACCACCAGAATGGGAAAGACAGAGGCAGGCAAATGTGCACTGCAGCAATATTGAAAGAGCCAAGACATGGAAGCAAAACAAAGGTTTATAAACAGGTAAATGGACAAAGAAGAAGTGGTATATGGAAAGATTGGAATATTAGTCACGAAAAAAATAAAAGAATGGCATAAGCAGAACCACGGATGAGCCTAGAGATAATCACACAACGTGAAGTAAGTCAGAATGCGAAAGACAAATGTCCTCGGGTATCACTTATGTCATCTGATTATTCATAAAAAGAACATATTTCCACAGAGAAAGACAATCTCAGATTGAGAAGAAAAACTAATGCTTAAGCCAAAGAAAAGGTGTGAGGAATGAATAAATTAAGATATTGGGGTCAACAACCATTTACTAATACATACAAAATTTATCATCCCCAAAGACCTATGGAATACCAAGGGTGGTCTACTCAACACTTTGTAATAACCTACATGGAAAAGGACACAAATATCAAGAGATATATGTCAATGTGTAAATGAACAAGATTCTGTACACCTAGAACAAAAGACATTTTTCAATCAAATCTGCTCTGATAAAATCTACAATTTAAAGACACAAACAAGAATTAAGGAGGCAAAACTTATGGGGGTTTGCCCTGGCACATTCCACTCTAATCTGCAACCTAAAATCACAACTTGCACCAAGATTCTGTTTCCCTAGCAAGCAGAGTTGGCAACGTAGAAATGCTGCCACCCTAAGGCCGTTTCCTTAAACAGCAACTTTCAATCTACTGCTAATAGTCACTAATATTCACAAGGACTGCCGGGCTGTAAATGACTCATGCCCTCAAAAAATGTCCTGGGGTAGGGAATGGCCAAAAAAGTTCACAACACGGAAAACGTTTCAAGAAAAGAGTTTGAAGAGGTAAGTGTTACTCACTCTGTTATTTAAAAAAAGAAGAAGAACAGGGATAAAAGCTCAATTTCAGGAATTATTTATTGGTTCGGTGCAAATCCAAACTACAAAAGGACTTCGCCACCCGATATTCAAAATGCCATCCATCAAAAGTCTACAAACAATGAATGCTGACGGGTTAGTGGAGAAAGGCATACCCACTATGCTGTTCGTTGGATGTAAACTGTTAACAGCTCATCATGAGAACAGAATGGAGCTGCATTTAAAAGGTAAAAACTGAGCTACCATGGGATGCGGCCCATCCTCTAATGGGCCAATAACCCAAGGAGACCAGAATAGGAAAGGCACAGACAGGCACACATGCACCGCAGCAATACTGACAATAGCCAAGACATGCAAGCAAACAAAATGTCCATCAACAGATAAATGGACAAAGAAGAAGCGTAATACGTACCGAATGGAATAGTTGCCTCGGGAAAAAAATGAACAGTGCCGTTTTCAGGACTGCAGAGGAGCCTAGAAATAATCATATTAGGTTCAGTAAGTCAAAAGGGAATGACAAATCTCCTATGGTATCATTTATACATGTTATCCTAAGATTGCTACCAATGAACATATTTTCACAGAAAAAGACACTCAGAGATTTGTAAAACAAAATAATGTTTAACCAAAATGAAAGGTGGGAGGATGGATAAATTAGGATTATGGGGCTAACATACATATACTAATGTATGTTAAATGTATAGAAACAAATAACCTATAAACTATATGAATTATATAATCACCAATACATATAAAATATATAATGACAAAACACCTACCAAATACCAAGGGAGGTCTACTCAACATTCTGTAATAACATACATGGTAACAGGATCCGAAGATGAACAGACATATGTATGAATCATTGAGCAGATTCTGTACAGCCAGACAATCCCAACACTCTAATCAAATTTACTCTGATAAGAAATATAAATTAAATTTATAAAACAAACATAAGTAAGGAGACATAACCTTCTGGGGGCAGGTCCCAGCACATTCCACTCTAATTTACAACCTCGGAACACTACCTCCAGGAAGACTCTGTTGCCCTAGTAACAAGAGTTGAGAACGTAACAATGCTGCCGCCTTGTGGCTGTTTGCCACAACAACAGGTTCAAACCCAGTGCTAATGGGTGCTTAATAGTCCCAAGGACTGCAGGGCCGTAAATGACACCTGCCCTCAAAAAATGCCCTGGGGTAGGGAATAGGCAAGAAATTTCAACACATGACAAATTTTTCAAGAAGTCAATATGAAGAGGGAAGTTGTACTCACTCCTTAATAAAAAAAGGAAAAGAAAAAAGCAGGACATGCCTAAAGCTCAGGATAAGAAATTAGTAGCCACATGCTAATCCAACCTCCAAAAGGGTTTCAGCTCACACCAGTCCAATGAGCATCGGCAAAGAGTCGACAAACGATAAATGCTGAAGGGATTTTAGAGAACTGCGCACCTTCTGGCTGCTGGTGGGAGGTAAATTAGTAACAGCACTTACGAAAATGGAATGGAGCTGCTTTAAAAGGTAACAAGTGAGCTACCATAGGATGCGGCAGGGCACCTTTTAGGCCCATAACCTAAGACCACCAGAATGGGAAAGACAGAGGCAGGCAAATGTGCACTGCAGCAATATTGAAAGAGCCAAGACATGGAAGCAAAACAAAGGTTTATAAACAGGTAAATGGACAAAGAAGAAGTGGTATATGGAAAGATTGGAATATTAGTCACGAAAAAAATAAAAGAATGGCATAGGCAGAACCACGGATGAGCCTAGAGATAATCACACAACGTGAAGTAAGTCAGAATGCGAAAGACAAATGTCCTCGGGTATCACTTATGTCATCTGATTATTCATAAAAAGAACATATTTCCACAGAGAAAGACAATCTTAGATTGAGAAGAAAAACTAATGGTTAAGCCAAAGAAAAGGTGTGAGGAATGAATAAATTAAGATATTGGGGTCAACAACCATTTACTAATACATACAAAATTTATCATCCCCAAAGACCTATGGAATACCAAGGGTGGTCTACTCAACACTTTGTAATAACCTACATGGAAAAGGACACAAATATCAAGAGATATATGTCAATGTGTAAATGAACAAGATTCTGTACACCTAGAACAAAAGACATTTTTCAATCAAATCTGCTCTGATAAAATCTACAATTTAAAGACACAAACAAGAATTAAGGAGGCAAAACTTATGGGGGTTTGCCCTGGCACATTCCACTCTAATCTGCAACCTAAAATCACAACTTGCACCAAGATTCTGTTTCCCTAGCAAGCAGAGTTGGCAACGTAGAAATGCTGCCACCCTAAGGCCGTTTCCTTAAACAGCAACTTTCAATCTACTGCTAATAGTCACTAATATTCACAAGGACTGCCGGGCTGTAAATGACTCATGCCCTCAAAAAATGTCCTGGGGTAGGGAATGGCCAAAAAAGTTCACAACACGGAAAACTTTTCAAGAAAAGAGTTTGAAGAGGTAAGTGTTACTCACTCTGTTATTTAAAAAAAGAAGAAGAACAGGGATAAAAGCTCAATTTCAGGAATTATTTATTGGTTCGGTGCAAATCCAAACTACAAAAGGACTTCGCCACCCGATATTCAAAATGCCATCCATCAAAAGTCTACAAACAATGAATGCTGACGGGTTAGTGGAGAAAGGCATACCCACTATGCTGTTCGTTGGATGTAAACTGTTAACAGCTCATCATGAGAACAGAATGGAGCTGCATTTAAAAGGTAAAAACTGAGCTACCATGGGATGCGGCCCATCCCCTAATGGGCCAATAACCCAAGGAGACCAGAATAGGAAAGGCACAGACAGGCACACATGCACTGCAGCAATACTGACAATAGCCAAGACATGCAAGCAAACAAAATGTCCATCAACAGATAAATGGACAAAGAAGAAGCGTAATACGTACCGAATGGAATAGTTGCCTCGGGAAAAAAATGAACAGTGCCGTTTTCAGGACTGCAGAGGAGCCTAGAAATAATCATATTAGGTTCAGTAAGTCAAAAGGGAATGACAAATCTCCTATGGTATCATTTATACATGTTATCCTAAGATTGCTACCAATGAACATATTTTCACAGAAAAAGACACTCAGAGATTTGTAAAACAAAATAATGTTTAACCAAAATGAAAGGTGGGAGGATGGATAAATTAGGATTATGGGGCTAACATACATATACTAATGTATGTTAAATGTATAGAAACAAATAACCTATAAACTATATGAATTATATAATCACCAATTCATATAAAATATATAATGACAAAACACCTACCAAATACCAAGGGAGGTCTACTCAACATTCTGTAATAACATACATGGTAACAGGATCCGAAGATGAACAGACATATGTATGAATCATTGAGCAGATTCTGTACAGCCAGACAATCCCAACACTCTAATCAAATTTACTCTGATAAGAAATATAAATTAAATTTATAAAACAAACATAAGTAAGGAGACATAACCTTCTGGGGGCAGGTCCCAGCACATTCCACTCTAATTTACAACCTCGGAACACTACCTCCAGGAAGACTCTGTTGCCCTAGTAACAAGAGTTGAGAACGTAACAATGCTGCCGCCTTGTGGCTGTTTGCCACAACAACAGGTTCAAACCCAGTGCTAATGGGTGCTTAATAGTCCCAAGGACTGCAGGGCCGTAAATGACACCTGCCCTCAAAAAATGCCCTGGGGTAGGGAATAGGCAAGAAATTTCAACACATGACAAATTTTTCAAGAAGTCAATATGAAGAGGGAAGTTGTACTCACTCCTTAATAAAAAAAGGAAAAGAAAAAAGCAGGACATGCCTAAAGCTCAGGATAAGAAATTAGTAGCCACATGCTAATCCAACCTCCAAAAGGGTTTCAGCTCACACCAGTCCAATGAGCATCGGCAAAGAGTCGACAAACGATAAATGCTGAAGGGATTTTAGAGAACTGCGCACCTTCTGGCTGCTGGTGGGAGGTAAATTAGTAACAGCACTTACGAAAATGGAATGGAGCTGCTTTAAAAGGTAACAAGTGAGCTACCATAGGATGCGGCAGGGCACCTTTTAGGCCCATAACCTAAGACCACCAGAATGGGAAAGACAGAGGCAGGCAAATGTGCACTGCAGCAATATTGAAAGAGCCAAGACATGGAAGCAAAACAAAGGTTTATAAACAGGTAAATGGACAAAGAAGAAGTGGTATATGGAAAGATTGGAATATTAGTCACGAAAAAAATAAAAGAATGGCATAGGCAGAACCACGGATGAGCCTAGAGATAATCACACAACGTGAAGTAAGTCAGAATGCGAAAGACAAATGTCCTCGGGTATCACTTATGTCATCTGATTATTCATAAAAAGAACATATTTCCACAGAGAAAGACAATCTTAGATTGAGAAGAAAAACTAATGGTTAAGCCAAAGAAAAGGTGTGAGGAATGAATAAATTAAGATATTGGGGTCAACAACCATTTACTAATACATACAAAATTTATCATCCCCAAAGACCTATGGAATACCAAGGGTGGTCTACTCAACACTTTGTAATAACCTACATGGAAAAGGACACAAATATCAAGAGATATATGTCAATGTGTAAATGAACAAGATTCTGTACACCTAGAACAAAAGACATTTTTCAATCAAATCTGCTCTGATAAAATCTACAATTTAAAGACACAAACAAGAATTAAGGAGGCAAAACTTATGGGGGTTTGCCCTGGCACATTCCACTCTAATCTGCAACCTAAAATCACAACTTGCACCAAGATTCTGTTTCCCTAGCAAGCAGAGTTGGCAACGTAGAAATGCTGCCACCCTAAGGCCGTTTCCTTAAACAGCAACTTTCAATCTACTGCTAATAGTCACTAATATTCACAAGGACTGCCGGGCTGTAAATGACTCATGCCCTCAAAAAATGTCCTGGGGTAGGGAATGGCCAAAAAAGTTCACAACACGGAAAACTTTTCAAGAAAAGAGTTTGAAGAGGTAAGTGTTACTCACTCTGTTATTTAAAAAAAGAAGAAGAACAGGGATAAAAGCTCAATTTCAGGAATTATTTATTGGTTCGGTGCAAATCCAAACTACAAAAGGACTTCGCCACCCGATATTCAAAATGCCATCCATCAAAAGTCTACAAACAATGAATGCTGACGGGTTAGTGGAGAAAGGCATACCCACTATGCTGTTCGTTGGATGTAAACTGTTAACAGCTCATCATGAGAACAGAATGGAGCTGCATTTAAAAGGTAAAAACTGAGCTACCATGGGATGCGGCCCATCCCCTAATGGGCCAATAACCCAAGGAGACCAGAATAGGAAAGGCACAGACAGGCACACATGCACTGCAGCAATACTGACAATAGCCAAGACATGCAAGCAAACAAAATGTCCATCAACAGATAAATGGACAAAGAAGAAGCGTAATACGTACCGAATGGAATAGTTGCCTCGGGAAAAAAATGAACAGTGCCGTTTTCAGGACTGCAGAGGAGCCTAGAAATAATCATATTAGGTTCAGTAAGTCAAAAGGGAATGACAAATCTCCTATGGTATCATTTATACATGTTATCCTAAGATTGCTACCAATGAACATATTTTCACAGAAAAAGACACTCAGAGATTTGTAAAACAAAATAATGTTTAACCAAAATGAAAGGTGGGAGGATGGATAAATTAGGATTATGGGGCTAACATACATATACTAATGTATGTTAAATGTATAGAAACAAATAACCTATAAACTATATGAATTATATAATCACCAATTCATATAAAATATATAATGACAAAACACCTACCAAATACCAAGGGAGGTCTACTCAACATTCTGTAATAACATACATGGTAACAGGATCCGAAGATGAACAGACATATGTATGAATCATTGAGCAGATTCTGTACAGCCAGACAATCCCAACACTCTAATCAAATTTACTCTGATAAGAAATATAAATTAAATTTATAAAACAAACATAAGTAAGGAGACATAACCTTCTGGGGGCAGGTCCCAGCACATTCCACTCTAATTTACAACCTCGGAACACTACCTCCAGGAAGACTCTGTTGCCCTAGTAACAAGAGTTGAGAACGTAACAATGCTGCCGCCTTGTGGCTGTTTGCCACAACAACAGGTTCAAACCCAGTGCTAATGGGTGCTTAATAGTCCCAAGGACTGCAGGGCCGTAAATGACACCTGCCCTCAAAAAATGCCCTGGGGTAGGGAATAGGCAAGAAATTTCAACACATGACAAATTTTTCAAGAAGTCAATATGAAGAGGGAAGTTGTACTCACTCCTTAATAAAAAAAGGAAAAGAAAAAAGCAGGACATGCCTAAAGCTCAGGATAAGAAATTAGTAGCCACATGCTAATCCAACCTCCAAAAGGGTTTCAGCTCACACCAGTCCAATGAGCATCGGCAAAGAGTCGACAAACGATAAATGCTGAAGGGATTTTAGAGAACTGCGCACCTTCTGGCTGCTGGTGGGAGGTAAATTAGTAACAGCACTTACGAAAATGGAATGGAGCTGCTTTAAAAGGTAACAAGTGAGCTACCATAGGATGCGGCAGGGCACCTTTTAGGCCCATAACCTAAGACCACCAGAATGGGAAAGACAGAGGCAGGCAAATGTGCACTGCAGCAATATTGAAAGAGCCAAGACATGGAAGCAAAACAAAGGTTTATAAACAGGTAAATGGACAAAGAAGAAGTGGTATATGGAAAGATTGGAATATTAGTCACGAAAAAAATGAAAGAATGGCATAGGCAGAACCACGGATGAGCCTAGAGATAATCACACAACGTGAAGTAAGTCAGAATGCGAAAGACAAATGTCCTCGGGTATCACTTATGTCATCTGATTATTCATAAAAAGAACATATTTCCACAGAGAAAGACAATCTCAGATTGAGAAGAAAAACTAATGGTTAAGCCAAAGAAAAGGTGTGAGGAATGAATAAATTAAGATATTGGGGTCAACAACCATTTACTAATACATACAAAATTTATCATCCCCAAAGACCTATGGAATACCAAGGGTGGTCTACTCAACACTTTGTAATAACCTACATGGAAAAGGACACAAATATCAAGAGATATATGTCAATGTGTAAATGAACAAGATTCTGTACACCTAGAACAAAAGACATTTTTCAATCAAATCTGCTCTGATAAAATCTACAATTTAAAGACACAAACAAGAATTAAGGAGGCAAAACTTATGGGGGTTTGCCCTGGCACATTCCACTCTAATCTGCAACCTAAAATCACAACTTGCACCAAGATTCTGTTTCCCTAGCAAGCAGAGTTGGCAACGTAGAAATGCTGCCACCCTAAGGCCGTTTCCTTAAACAGCAACTTTCAATCTACTGCTAATAGTCACTAATATTCACAAGGACTGCCGGGCTGTAAATGACTCATGCCCTCAAAAAATGTCCTGGGGTAGGGAATGGCCAAAAAAGTTCACAACACGGAAAACTTTTCAAGAAAAGAGTTTGAAGAGGTAAGTGTTACTCACTCTGTTATTTAAAAAAAGAAGAAGAACAGGGATAAAAGCTCAATTTCAGGAATTATTTATTGGTTCGGTGCAAATCCAAACTACAAAAGGACTTCGCCACCCGATATTCAAAATGCCATCCATCAAAAGTCTACAAACAATGAATGCTGACGGGTTAGTGGAGAAAGGCATACCCACTATGCTGTTCGTTGGATGTAAACTGGTAACAGCTCATCATGAGAACAGAATGGAGCTGCATTTAAAAGGTAAAAACTGAGCTACCATGGGATGCGGCCCATCCCCTAATGGGCCAATAACCTAAGGAGACCAGAATAGGAAAGGCACAGACAGCTACACATGCACCGCAGCAATACTGACAATAGCCAAGACATGCAAGCAAACAAAATGTCCATCAACAGATAAATGGACAAAGAAGAAGCGTAATACGTACCGAATGGAATAGTTGCCTCGGGAAAAAAATGAACAGTGCCGTTTTCAGGACTGCAGAGGAGCCTAGAAATAATCATATTAGGTTCAGTAAGTCAAAAGGGAATGACAAATCTCCTATGGTATCATTTATACATGTTATCCTAAGATTGCTACCAATGAACATATTTTCACAGAAAAAGACACTCAGAGATTTGTAAAACAAAATAATGGTTAACCAAAATGAAAGGTGGGAGGATGGATAAATTAGGATTATGGGGCTAACATACATATACTAATGTATGTTAAATGTATAGAAACAAATAACCTATAAACTATATGAATTATATAATCACCAATACATATAAAATATATAATGACAAAACACCTACCAAATACCAAGGGAGGTCTACTCAACATTCTGTAATAACATACATGGTAACAGGATCCGAAGATGAACAGACATATGTATGAATCATTGAGCAGATTCTGTACAGCCAGACAATCCCAACACTCTAATCAAATTTACTCTGATAAGAAATATAAATTAAATTTATAAAACAAACATAAGTAAGGAGACATAACCTTCTGGGGGCAGGTCCCAGCACATTCCACTCTAATTTACAACCTCGGAACACTACCTCCAGGAAGACTCTGTTGCCCTAGTAACAAGAGTTGAGAACGTAACAATGCTGCCGCCTTGTGGCTGTTTGCCACAACAACAGGTTCAAACCCAGTGCTAATGGGTGCTTAATAGTCCCAAGGACTGCAGGGCCGTAAATGACACCTGCCCTCAAAAAATGCCCTGGGGTAGGGAATAGGCAAGAAATTTCAACACATGACAAATTTTTCAAGAAGTCAATATGAAGAGGGAAGTTGTACTCACTCCTTAATAAAAAAAGGAAAAGAAAAAAGCAGGACATGCCTAAAGCTCAGGATAAGAAATTAGTAGCCACATGCTAATCCAACCTCCAAAAGGGTTTCAGCTCACACCAGTCCAATGAGCATCGGCAAAGAGTCGACAAACGATAAATGCTGAAGGGATTTTAGAGAACTGCGCACCTTCTGGCTGCTGGTGGGAGGTAAATTAGTGACAGCACTTACGAAAATGGAATGGAGCTGCTTTAAAAGGTAACAAGTGAGCTACCATAGGATGCGGCAGGGCACCTTTTAGGCCCATAACCTAAGACCACCAGAATGGGAAAGACAGAGGCAGGCAAATGTGCACTGCAGCAATATTGAAATAGCCAAGACATGGAAGCAAAACAAAGGTTTATAAACAGGTAAATGGACAAAGAAGAAGTGGTATATGGAAAGATTGGAATATTAGTCACGAAAAAAATAAAAGAATGGCATAAGCAGAACCACGGATGAGCCTAGAGATAATCACACAACGTGAAGTAAGTCAGAATGCGAAAGACAAATGTCCTCGGGTATCACTTATGTCATCTGATTATTCATAAAAAGAACATATTTCCACAGAGAAAGACAATCTCAGATTGAGAAGAAAAACTAATGGTTAAGCCAAAGAAAAGGTGTGAGGAATGAATAAATTAAGATATTGGGGTCAACAACCATTTACTAATACATACAAAATTTATCATCCCCAAAGACCTATGGAATACCAAGGGTGGTCTACTCAACACTTTGTAATAACCTACATGGAAAAGGACACAAATATCAAGAGATATATGTCAATGTGTAAATGAACAAGATTCTGTACACCTAGAACAAAAGACATTTTTCAATCAAATCTGCTCTGATAAAATCTACAATTTAAAGACACAAACAAGAATTAAGGAGGCAAAACTTATGGGGGTTTGCCCTGGCACATTCCACTCTAATCTGCAACCTAAAATCACAACTTGCACCAAGATTCTGTTTCCCTAGCAAGCAGAGTTGGCAACGTAGAAATGCTGCCACCCTAAGGCCGTTTCCTTAAACAGCAACTTTCAATCTACTGCTAATAGTCACTAATATTCACAAGGACTGCCGGGCTGTAAATGACTCATGCCCTCAAAAAATGTCCTGGGGTAGGGAATGGCCAAAAAAGTTCACAACACGGAAAACTTTTCAAGAAAAGAGTTTGAAGAGGTAAGTGTTACTCACTCTGTTATTTAAAAAAAGAAGAAGAACAGGGATAAAAGCTCAATTTCAGGAATTATTTATTGGTTCGGTGCAAATCCAAACTACAAAAGGACTTCGCCACCCGATATTCAAAATGCCATCCATCAAAAGTCTACAAACAATGAATGCTGACGGGTTAGTGGAGAAAGGCATACCCACTATGCTGTTCGTTGGATGTAAACTGGTAACAGCTCATCATGAGAACAGAATGGAGCTGCATTTAAAAGGTAAAAACTGAGCTACCATGGGATGCGGCCCATCCCCTAATGGGCCAATAACCTAAGGAGACCAGAATAGGAAAGGCACAGACAGCTACACATGCACCGCAGCAATACTGACAATAGCCAAGACATGCAAGCAAACAAAATGTCCATCAACAGATAAATGGACAAAGAAGAAGCGTAATACGTACCGAATGGAATAGTTGCCTCGGGAAAAAAATGAACAGTGCCATTTTCAGGACTGCAGAGGAGCCTAGAAATAATCATATTAGGTTCAGTAAGTCAAAAGGGAATGACAAATCTCCTATGGTATCATTTATACATGTTATCCTAAGATTGCTACCAATGAACATATTTTCACAGAAAAAGACACTCAGAGATTTGTAAAACAAAATAATGTTTAACCAAAATGAAAGGTGGGAGGATGGATAAATTAGGATTATGGGGCTAACATACATATACTAATGTATGTTAAATGTATAGAAACAAATAACCTATAAACTATATGAATTATATAATCACCAATACATATAAAATATATAATGACAAAACACCTACCAAATACCAAGGGAGGTCTACTCAACATTCTGTAATAACATACATGGTAACAGGATCCGAAGATGAACAGACGTATGTATGAATCATTGAGCAGATTCTGTACAGCCAGACAATCCCAACACTCTAATCAAATTTACTCTGATAAGAAATATAAATTAAATTTATAAAACAAACATAAGTAAGGAGACATAACCTTCTGGGGGCAGGTCCCAGCACATTCCACTCTAATTTACAACCTCGGAACACTACCTCCAGGAAGACTCTGTTGCCCTAGTAACAAGAGTTGAGAACGTAACAATGCTGCCGCCTTGTGGCTGTTTGCCACAACAACAGGTTCAAACCCAGTGCTAATGGGTGCTTAATAGTCCCAAGGACTGCAGGGCCGTAAATGACACCTGCCCTCAAAAAATGCCCTGGGGTAGGGAATAGGCAAGAAATTTCAACACATGACAAATTTTTCAAGAAGTCAATATGAAGAGGGAAGTTGTACTCACTCCTTAATAAAAAAAGGAAAAGAAAAAAGCAGGACATGCCTAAAGCTCAGGATAAGAAATTAGTAGCCACATGCTAATCCAACCTCCAAAAGGGTTTCAGCTCACACCAGTCCAATGAGCATCGGCAAAGAGTCGACAAACGATAAATGCTGAAGGGATTTTAGAGAACTGCGCACCTTCTGGCTGCTGGTGGGAGGTAAATTAGTGACAGCACTTACGAAAATGGAATGGAGCTGCTTTAAAAGGTAACAAGTGAGCTACCATAGGATGCGGCAGGGCACCTTTTAGGCCCATAACCTAAGACCACCAGAATGGGAAAGACAGAGGCAGGCAAATGTGCACTGCAGCAATATTGAAATAGCCAAGACATGGAAGCAAAACAAAGGTTTATAAACAGGTAAATGGACAAAGAAGAAGTGGTATATGGAAAGATTGGAATATTAGTCACGAAAAAAATAAAAGAATGGCATAAGCAGAACCACGGATGAGCCTAGAGATAATCACACAACGTGAAGTAAGTCAGAATGCGAAAGACAAATGTCCTCGGGTATCACTTATGTCATCTGATTATTCATAAAAAGAACATATTTCCACAGAGAAAGACAATCTCAGATTGAGAAGAAAAACTAATGGTTAAGCCAAAGAAAAGGTGTGAGGAATGAATAAATTAAGATATTGGGGTCAACAACCATTTACTAATACATACAAAATTTATCATCCCCAAAGACCTATGGAATACCAAGGGTGGTCTACTCAACACTTTGTAATAACCTACATGGAAAAGGACACAAATATCAAGAGATATATGTCAATGTGTAAATGAACAAGATTCTGTACACCTAGAACAAAAGACATTTTTCAATCAAATCTGCTCTGATAAAATCTACAATTTAAAGACACAAACAAGAATTAAGGAGGCAAAACTTATGGGGGTTTGCCCTGGCACATTCCACTCTAATCTGCAACCTAAAATCACAACTTGCACCAAGATTCTGTTTCCCTAGCAAGCAGAGTTGGCAACGTAGAAATGCTGCCACCCTAAGGCCGTTTCCTTAAACAGCAA
Organism: Balaenoptera physalus; assembly: GCF_965194825.1. Classification (NCBI taxonomy): domain Eukaryota; kingdom Metazoa; phylum Chordata; class Mammalia; order Artiodactyla; family Balaenopteridae; genus Balaenoptera; species Balaenoptera physalus. Next base: position 278,913 of record NW_028125820.1, read on the forward strand.
CTTTCAATCTACTGCTAATAGTCACTAATATTCACAAGGACTGCCGGGCTGTAAATGACTCATGCCCTCAAAAAATGTCCTGGGGTAGGGAATGGCCAAAAAAGTTCACAACACGGAAAACTTTTCAAGAAAAGAGTTTGAAGAGGTAAGTGTTACTCACTCTGTTATTTAAAAAAAGAAGAAGAACAGGGATAAAAGCTCAATTTCAGGAATTATTTATTGGTTCGGTGCAAATCCAAACTACAAAAGGACTTCGCCACCCGATATTCAAAATGCCATCCATCAAAAGTCTACAAACAATGAATGCTGACGGGTTAGTGGAGAAAGGCATACCCACTATGCTGTTCGTTGGATGTAAACTGGTAACAGCTCATCATGAGAACAGAATGGAGCTGCATTTAAAAGGTAAAAACTGAGCTACCATGGGATGCGGCCCATCCCCTAATGGGCCAATAACCTAAGGAGACCAGAATAGGAAAGGCACAGACAGCTACACATGCACCGCAGCAATACTGACAATAGCCAAGACATGCAAGCAAACAAAATGTCCATCAACAGATAAATGGACAAAGAAGAAGCGTAATACGTACCGAATGGAATAGTTGCCTCGGGAAAAAAATGAACAGTGCCGTTTTCAGGACTGCAGAGGAGCCTAGAAATAATCATATTAGGTTCAGTAAGTCAAAAGGGAATGACAAATCTCCTATGGTATCATTTATACATGTTATCCTAAGATTGCTACCAATGAACATATTTTCACAGAAAAAGACACTCAGAGATTTGTAAAACAAAATAATGTTTAACCAAAATGAAAGGTGGGAGGATGGATAAATTAGGATTATGGGGCTAACATACATATACTAATGTATGTTAAATGTATAGAAACAAATAACCTATAAACTATATGAATTATATAATCACCAATACATATAAAATATATAATGACAAAACACCTACCAAATACCAAGGGAGGTCTACTCAACATTCTGTAATAACATACATGGTAACAGGATCCGAAGATGAACAGACATATGTATGAATCATTGAGCAGATTCTGTACAGCCAGACAATCCCAACACTCTAATCAAATTTACTCTGATAAGAAATATAAATTAAATTTATAAAACAAACATAAGTAAGGAGACATAACCTTCTGGGGGCAGGTCCCAGCACATTCCACTCTAATTTACAACCTCGGAACACTACCTCCAGGAAGACTCTGTTGCCCTAGTAACAAGAGTTGAGAACGTAACAATGCTGCCGCCTTGTGGCTGTTTGCCACAACAACAGGTTCAAACCCAGTGCTAATGGGTGCTTAATAGTCCCAAGGACTGCAGGGCCGTAAATGACACCTGCCCTCAAAAAATGCCCTGGGGTAGGGAATAGGCAAGAAATTTCAACACATGACAAATTTTTCAAGAAGTCAATATGAAGAGGGAAGTTGTACTCACTCCTTAATAAAAAAAGGAAAAGAAAAAAGCAGGACATGCCTAAAGCTCAGGATAAGAAATTAGTAGCCACATGCTAATCCAACCTCCAAAAGGGTTTCAGCTCACACCAGTCCAATGAGCATCGGCAAAGAGTCGACAAACGATAAATGCTGAAGGGATTTTAGAGAACTGCGCACCTTCTGGCTGCTGGTGGGAGGTAAATTAGTGACAGCACTTACGAAAATGGAATGGAGCTGCTTTAAAAGGTAACAAGTGAGCTACCATAGGATGCGGCAGGGCACCTTTTAGGCCCATAACCTAAGACCACCAGAATGGGAAAGACAGAGGCAGGCAAATGTGCACTGCAGCAATATTGAAATAGCCAAGACATGGAAGCAAAACAAAGGTTTATAAACAGGTAAATGGACAAAGAAGAAGTGGTATATGGAAAGATTGGAATATTAGTCACGAAAAAAATAAAAGAATGGCATAAGCAGAACCACGGATGAGCCTAGAGATAATCACACAACGTGAAGTAAGTCAGAATGCGAAAGACAAATGTCCTCGGGTATCACTTATGTCATCTGATTATTCATAAAAAGAACATATTTCCACAGAGAAAGACAATCTCAGATTGAGAAGAAAAACTAATGGTTAAGCCAAAGAAAAGGTGTGAGGAATGAATAAATTAAGATATTGGGGTCAACAACCATTTACTAATACATACAAAATTTATCATCCCCAAAGACCTATGGAATACCAAGGGTGGTCTACTCAACACTTTGTAATAACCTACATGGAAAAGGACACAAATATCAAGAGATATATGTCAATGTGTAAATGAACAAGATTCTGTACACCTAGAACAAAAGACATTTTTCAATCAAATCTGCTCTGATAAAATCTACAATTTAAAGACACAAACAAGAATTAAGGAGGCAAAACTTATGGGGGTTTGCCCTGGCACATTCCACTCTAATCTGCAACCTAAAATCACAACTTGCACCAAGATTCTGTTTCCCTAGCAAGCAGAGTTGGCAACGTAGAAATGCTGCCACCCTAAGGCCGTTTCCTTAAACAGCAACTTTCAATCTACTGCTAATAGTCACTAATATTCACAAGGACTGCCGGGCTGTAAATGACTCATGCCCTCAAAAAATGTCCTGGGGTAGGGAATGGCCAAAAAAGTTCACAACACGGAAAACTTTTCAAGAAAAGAGTTTGAAGAGGTAAGTGTTACTCACTCTGTTATTTAAAAAAAGAAGAAGAACAGGGATAAAAGCTCAATTTCAGGAATTATTTATTGGTTCGGTGCAAATCCAAACTACAAAAGGACTTCGCCACCCGATATTCAAAATGCCATCCATCAAAAGTCTACAAACAATGAATGCTGACGGGTTAGTGGAGAAAGGCATACCCACTATGCTGTTCGTTGGATGTAAACTGGTAACAGCTCATCATGAGAACAGAATGGAGCTGCATTTAAAAGGTAAAAACTGAGCTACCATGGGATGCGGCCCATCCCCTAATGGGCCAATAACCTAAGGAGACCAGAATAGGAAAGGCACAGACAGCTACACATGCACCGCAGCAATACTGACAATAGCCAAGACATGCAAGCAAACAAAATGTCCATCAACAGATAAATGGACAAAGAAGAAGCGTAATACGTACCGAATGGAATAGTTGCCTCGGGAAAAAAATGAACAGTGCCGTTTTCAGGACTGCAGAGGAGCCTAGAAATAATCATATTAGGTTCAGTAAGTCAAAAGGGAATGACAAATCTCCTATGGTATCATTTATACATGTTATCCTAAGATTGCTACCAATGAACATATTTTCACAGAAAAAGACACTCAGAGATTTGTAAAACAAAATAATGTTTAACCAAAATGAAAGGTGGGAGGATGGATAAATTAGGATTATGGGGCTAACATACATATACTAATGTATGTTAAATGTATAGAAACAAATAACCTATAAACTATATGAATTATATAATCACCAATACATATAAAATATATAATGACAAAACACCTACCAAATACCAAGGGAGGTCTACTCAACATTCTGTAATAACATACATGGTAACAGGATCCGAAGATGAACAGACATATGTATGAATCATTGAGCAGATTCTGTACAGCCAGACAATCCCAACACTCTAATCAAATTTACTCTGATAAGAAATATAAATTAAATTTATAAAACAAACATAAGTAAGGAGACATAACCTTCTGGGGGCAGGTCCCAGCACATTCCACTCTAATTTACAACCTCGGAACACTACCTCCAGGAAGACTCTGTTGCCCTAGTAACAAGAGTTGAGAACGTAACAATGCTGCCGCCTTGTGGCTGTTTGCCACAACAACAGGTTCAAACCCAGTGCTAATGGGTGCTTAATAGTCCCAAGGACTGCAGGGCCGTAAATGACACCTGCCCTCAAAAAATGCCCTGGGGTAGGGAATAGGCAAGAAATTTCAACACATGACAAATTTTTCAAGAAGTCAATATGAAGAGGGAAGTTGTACTCACTCCTTAATAAAAAAAGGAAAAGAAAAAAGCAGGACATGCCTAAAGCTCAGGATAAGAAATTAGTAGCCACATGCTAATCCAACCTCCAAAAGGGTTTCAGCTCACACCAGTCCAATGAGCATCGGCAAAGAGTCGACAAACGATAAATGCTGAAGGGATTTTAGAGAACTGCGCACCTTCTGGCTGCTGGTGGGAGGTAAATTAGTGACAGCACTTATGAAAATGGAATGGAGCTGCTTTAAAAGGTAACAAGTGAGCTACCATAGGATGCGGCAGGGCACCTTTTAGGCCCATAACCTAAGACCACCAGAATGGGAAAGACAGAGGCAGGCAAATGTGCACTGCAGCAATATTGAAATAGCCAAGACATGGAAGCAAAACAAAGGTTTATAAACAGGTAAATGGACAAAGAAGAAGTGGTATATGGAAAGATTGGAATATTAGTCACGAAAAAAATAAAAGAATGGCATAAGCAGAACCACGGATGAGCCTAGAGATAATCACACAACGTGAAGTAAGTCAGAATGCGAAAGACAAATGTCCTCGGGTATCACTTATGTCATCTGATTATTCATAAAAAGAACATATTTCCACAGAGAAAGACAATCTCAGATTGAGAAGAAAAACTAATGGTTAAGCCAAAGAAAAGGTGTGAGGAATGAATAAATTAAGATATTGGGGTCAACAACCATTTACTAATACATACAAAATTTATCATCCCCAAAGACCTATGGAATACCAAGGGTGGTCTACTCAACACTTTGTAATAACCTACATGGAAAAGGACACAAATATCAAGAGATATATGTCAATGTGTAAATGAACAAGATTCTGTACACCTAGAACAAAAGACATTTTTCAATCAAATCTGCTCTGATAAAATCTACAATTTAAAGACACAAACAAGAATTAAGGAGGCAAAACTTATGGGGGTTTGCCCTGGCACATTCCACTCTAATCTGCAACCTAAAATCACAACTTGCACCAAGATTCTGTTTCCCTAGCAAGCAGAGTTGGCAACGTAGAAATGCTGCCACCCTAAGGCCGTTTCCTTAAACAGCAACTTTCAATCTACTGCTAATAGTCACTAATATTCACAAGGACTGCCGGGCTGTAAATGACTCATGACCTCAAAAAATGTCCTGGGGTAGGGAATGGCCAAAAAAGTTCACAACACGGAAAACGTTTCAAGAAAAGAGTTTGAAGAGGTAAGTGTTACTCACTCTGTTATTTAAAAAAAGAAGAAGAACAGGGATAAAAGCTCAATTTCAGGAATTATTTATTGGTTCGGTGCAAATCCAAACTACAAAAGGACTTCGCCACCCGATATTCAAAATGCCATCCATCAAAAGTCTACAAACAATGAATGCTGACGGGTTAGTGGAGAAAGGCATACCCACTATGCTGTTCGTTGGATGTAAACTGGTAACAGCTCATCATGAGAACAGAATGGAGCTGCATTTAAAAGGTAAAAACTGAGCTACCATGGGATGCGGCCCATCCCCTAATGGGCCAATAACCTAAGGAGACCAGAATAGGAAAGGCACAGACAGCTACACATGCACCGCAGCAATACTGACAATAGCCAAGACATGCAAGCAAACAAAATGTCCATCAACAGATAAATGGACAAAGAAGAAGCGTAATACGTACCGAATGGAATAGTTGCCTCGGGAAAAAAATGAACAGTGCCGTTTTCAGGACTGCAGAGGAGCCTAGAAATAATCATATTAGGTTCAGTAAGTCAAAAGGGAATGACAAATCTCCTATGGTATCATTTATACATGTTATCCTAAGATTGCTACCAATGAACATATTTTCACAGAAAAAGACACTCAGAGATTTGTAAAACAAAATAATGTTTAACCAAAATGAAAGGTGGGAGGATGGATAAATTAGGATTATGGGGCTAACATACATATACTAATGTATGTTAAATGTATAGAAACAAATAACCTATAAACTATATGAATTATATAATCACCAATACATATAAAATATATAATGACAAAACACCTACCAAATACCAAGGGAGGTCTACTCAACATTCTGTAATAACATACATGGTAACAGGATCCGAAGATGAACAGACATATGTATGAATCATTGAGCAGATTCTGTACAGCCAGACAATCCCAACACTCTAATCAAATTTACTCTGATAAGAAATATAAATTAAATTTATAAAACAAACATAAGTAAGGAGACATAACCTTCTGGGGGCAGGTCCCAGCACATTCCACTCTAATTTACAACCTCGGAACACTACCTCCAGGAAGACTCTGTTGCCCTAGTAACAAGAGTTGAGAACGTAACAATGCTGCCGCCTTGTGGCTGTTTGCCACAACAACAGGTTCAAACCCAGTGCTAATGGGTGCTTAATAGTCCCAAGGACTGCAGGGCCGTAAATGACACCTGCCCTCAAAAAATGCCCTGGGGTAGGGAATAGGCAAGAAATTTCAACACATGACAAATTTTTCAAGAAGTCAATATGAAGAGGGAAGTTGTACTCACTCCTTAATAAAAAAAGGAAAAGAAAAAAGCAGGACATGCCTAAAGCTCAGGATAAGAAATTAGTAGCCACATGCTAATCCAACCTCCAAAAGGGTTTCAGCTCACACCAGTCCAATGAGCATCGGCAAAGAGTCGACAAACGATAAATGCTGAAGGGATTTTAGAGAACTGCGCACCTTCTGGCTGCTGGTGGGAGGTAAATTAGTGACAGCACTTATGAAAATGGAATGGAGCTGCTTTAAAAGGTAACAAGTGAGCTACCATAGGATGCGGCAGGGCACCTTTTAGGCCCATAACCTAAGACCACCAGAATGGGAAAGACAGAGGCAGGCAAATGTGCACTGCAGCAATATTGAAATAGCCAAGACATGGAAGCAAAACAAAGGTTTATAAACAGGTAAATGGACAAAGAAGAAGTGGTATATGGAAAGATTGGAATATTAGTCACGAAAAAAATAAAAGAATGGCATAAGCAGAACCACGGATGAGCCTAGAGATAATCACACAACGTGAAGTAAGTCAGAATGCGAAAGACAAATGTCCTCGGGTATCACTTATGTCATCTGATTATTCATAAAAAGAACATATTTCCACAGAGAAAGACAATCTCAGATTGAGAAGAAAAACTAATGGTTAAGCCAAAGAAAAGGTGTGAGGAATGAATAAATTAAGATATTGGGGTCAACAACCATTTACTAATACATACAAAATTTATCATCCCCAAAGACCTATGGAATACCAAGGGTGGTCTACTCAACACTTTGTAATAACCTACATGGAAAAGGACACAAATATCAAGAGATATATGTCAATGTGTAAATGAACAAGATTCTGTACACCTAGAACAAAAGACATTTTTCAATCAAATCTGCTCTGATAAAATCTACAATTTAAAGACACAAACAAGAATTAAGGAGGCAAAACTTATGGGGGTTTGCCCTGGCACATTCCACTCTAATCTGCAACCTAAAATCACAACTTGCACCAAGATTCTGTTTCCCTAGCAAGCAGAGTTGGCAACGTAGAAATGCTGCCACCCTAAGGCCGTTTCCTTAAACAGCAACTTTCAATCTACTGCTAATAGTCACTAATATTCACAAGGACTGCCGGGCTGTAAATGACTCATGCCCTCAAAAAATGTCCTGGGGTAGGGAATGGCCAAAAAAGTTCACAACACGGAAAACGTTTCAAGAAAAGAGTTTGAAGAGGTAAGTGTTACTCACTCTGTTATTTAAAAAAAGAAGAAGAACAGGGATAAAAGCTCAATTTCAGGAATTATTTATTGGTTCGGTGCAAATCCAAACTACAAAAGGACTTCGCCACCCGATATTCAAAATGCCATCCATCAAAAGTCTACAAACAATGAATGCTGACGGGTTAGTGGAGAAAGGCATACCCACTATGCTGTTCGTTGGATGTAAACTGGTAACAGCTCATCATGAGAACAGAATGGAGCTGCATTTAAAAGGTAAAAACTGAGCTACCATGGGATGCGGCCCATCCCCTAATGGGCCAATAACCTAAGGAGACCAGAATAGGAAAGGCACAGACAGCTACACATGCACCGCAGCAATACTGACAATAGCCAAGACATGCAAGCAAACAAAATGTCCATCAACAGATAAATGGACAAAGAAGAAGCGTAATACGTACCGAATGGAATAGTTGCCTCGGGAAAAAAATGAACAGTGCCGTTTTCAGGACTGCAGAGGAGCCTAGAAATAATCATATTAGGTTCAGTAAGTCAAAAGGGAATGACAAATCTCCTATGGTATCATTTATACATGTTATCCTAAGATTGCTACCAATGAACATATTTTCACAGAAAAAGACACTCAGAGATTTGTAAAACAAAATAATGTTTAACCAAAATGAAAGGTGGGAGGATGGATAAATTAGGATTATGGGGCTAACATACATATACTAATGTATGTTAAATGTATAGAAACAAATAACCTATAAACTATATGAATTATATAATCACCAATACATATAAAATATATAATGACAAAACACCTACCAAATACCAAGGGAGGTCTACTCAACATTCTGTAATAACATACATGGTAACAGGATCCGAAGATGAACAGACATATGTATGAATCATTGAGCAGATTCTGTACAGCCAGACAATCCCAACACTCTAATCAAATTTACTCTGATAAGAAATATAAATTAAATTTATAAAACAAACATAAGTAAGGAGACATAACCTTCTGGGGGCAGGTCCCAGCACATTCCACTCTAATTTACAACCTCGGAACACTACCTCCAGGAAGACTCTGTTGCCCTAGTAACAAGAGTTGAGAACGTAACAATGCTGCCGCCTTGTGGCTGTTTGCCACAACAACAGGTTCAAACCCAGTGCTAATGGGTGCTTAATAGTCCCAAGGACTGCAGGGCCGTAAATGACACCTGCCCTCAAAAAATGCCCTGGGGTAGGGAATAGGCAAGAAATTTCAACACATGACAAATTTTTCAAGAAGTCAATATGAAGAGGGAAGTTGTACTCACTCCTTAATAAAAAAAGGAAAAGAAAAAAGCAGGACATGCCTAAAGCTCAGGATAAGAAATTAGTAGCCACATGCTAATCCAACCTCCAAAAGGGTTTCAGCTCACACCAGTCCAATGAGCATCGGCAAAGAGTCGACAAACGATAAATGCTGAAGGGATTTTAGAGAACTGCGCACCTTCTGGCTGCTGGTGGGAGGTAAATTAGTGACAGCACTTACGAAAATGGAATGGAGCTGCTTTAAAAGGTAACAAGTGAGCTACCATAGGATGCGGCAGGGCACCTTTTAGGCCCATAACCTAAGACCACCAGAATGGGAAAGACAGAGGCAGGCAAATGTGCACTGCAGCAATATTGAAAGAGCCAAGACATGGAAGCAAAACAAAGGTTTATAAACAGGTAAATGGACAAAGAAGAAGTGGTATATGGAAAGATTGGAATATTAGTCACGAAAAAAATAAAAGAATGGCATAAGCAGAACCACGGATGAGCCTAGAGATAATCACACAACGTGAAGTAAGTCAGAATGCGAAAGACAAATGTCCTCGGGTATCACTTATGTCATCTGATTATTCATAAAAAGAACATATTTCCACAGAGAAAGACAATCTCAGATTGAGAAGAAAAACTAATGCTTAAGCCAAAGAAAAGGTGTGAGGAATGAATAAATTAAGATATTGGGGTCAACAACCATTTACTAATACATACAAAATTTATCATCCCCAAAGACCTATGGAATACCAAGGGTGGTCTACTCAACACTTTGTAATAACCTACATGGAAAAGGACACAAATATCAAGAGATATATGTCAATGTGTAAATGAACAAGATTCTGTACACCTAGAACAAAAGACATTTTTCAATCAAATCTGCTCTGATAAAATCTACAATTTAAAGACACAAACAAGAATTAAGGAGGCAAAACTTATGGGGGTTTGCCCTGGCACATTCCACTCTAATCTGCAACCTAAAATCACAACTTGCACCAAGATTCTGTTTCCCTAGCAAGCAGAGTTGGCAACGTAGAAATGCTGCCACCCTAAGGCCGTTTCCTTAAACAGCAACTTTCAATCTACTGCTAATAGTCACTAATATTCACAAGGACTGCCGGGCTGTAAATGACTCATGCCCTCAAAAAATGTCCTGGGGTAGGGAATGGCCAAAAAAGTTCACAACACGGAAAACGTTTCAAGAAAAGAGTTTGAAGAGGTAAGTGTTACTCACTCTGTTATTTAAAAAAAGAAGAAGAACAGGGATAAAAGCTCAATTTCAGGAATTATTTATTGGTTCGGTGCAAATCCAAACTACAAAAGGACTTCGCCACCCGATATTCAAAATGCCATCCATCAAAAGTCTACAAACAATGAATGCTGACGGGTTAGTGGAGAAAGGCATACCCACTATGCTGTTCGTTGGATGTAAACTGTTAACAGCTCATCATGAGAACAGAATGGAGCTGCATTTAAAAGGTAAAAACTGAGCTACCATGGGATGCGGCCCATCCTCTAATGGGCCAATAACCCAAGGAGACCAGAATAGGAAAGGCACAGACAGGCACACATGCACCGCAGCAATACTGACAATAGCCAAGACATGCAAGCAAACAAAATGTCCATCAACAGATAAATGGACAAAGAAGAAGCGTAATACGTACCGAATGGAATAGTTGCCTCGGGAAAAAAATGAACAGTGCCGTTTTCAGGACTGCAGAGGAGCCTAGAAATAATCATATTAGGTTCAGTAAGTCAAAAGGGAATGACAAATCTCCTATGGTATCATTTATACATGTTATCCTAAGATTGCTACCAATGAACATATTTTCACAGAAAAAGACACTCAGAGATTTGTAAAACAAAATAATGTTTAACCAAAATGAAAGGTGGGAGGATGGATAAATTAGGATTATGGGGCTAACATACATATACTAATGTATGTTAAATGTATAGAAACAAATAACCTATAAACTATATGAATTATATAATCACCAATACATATAAAATATATAATGACAAAACACCTACCAAATACCAAGGGAGGTCTACTCAACATTCTGTAATAACATACATGGTAACAGGATCCGAAGATGAACAGACATATGTATGAATCATTGAGCAGATTCTGTACAGCCAGACAATCCCAACACTCTAATCAAATTTACTCTGATAAGAAATATAAATTAAATTTATAAAACAAACATAAGTAAGGAGACATAACCTTCTGGGGGCAGGTCCCAGCACATTCCACTCTAATTTACAACCTCGGAACACTACCTCCAGGAAGACTCTGTTGCCCTAGTAACAAGAGTTGAGAACGTAACAATGCTGCCGCCTTGTGGCTGTTTGCCACAACAACAGGTTCAAACCCAGTGCTAATGGGTGCTTAATAGTCCCAAGGACTGCAGGGCCGTAAATGACACCTGCCCTCAAAAAATGCCCTGGGGTAGGGAATAGGCAAGAAATTTCAACACATGACAAATTTTTCAAGAAGTCAATATGAAGAGGGAAGTTGTACTCACTCCTTAATAAAAAAAGGAAAAGAAAAAAGCAGGACATGCCTAAAGCTCAGGATAAGAAATTAGTAGCCACATGCTAATCCAACCTCCAAAAGGGTTTCAGCTCACACCAGTCCAATGAGCATCGGCAAAGAGTCGACAAACGATAAATGCTGAAGGGATTTTAGAGAACTGCGCACCTTCTGGCTGCTGGTGGGAGGTAAATTAGTAACAGCACTTACGAAAATGGAATGGAGCTGCTTTAAAAGGTAACAAGTGAGCTACCATAGGATGCGGCAGGGCACCTTTTAGGCCCATAACCTAAGACCACCAGAATGGGAAAGACAGAGGCAGGCAAATGTGCACTGCAGCAATATTGAAAGAGCCAAGACATGGAAGCAAAACAAAGGTTTATAAACAGGTAAATGGACAAAGAAGAAGTGGTATATGGAAAGATTGGAATATTAGTCACGAAAAAAATAAAAGAATGGCATAGGCAGAACCACGGATGAGCCTAGAGATAATCACACAACGTGAAGTAAGTCAGAATGCGAAAGACAAATGTCCTCGGGTATCACTTATGTCATCTGATTATTCATAAAAAGAACATATTTCCACAGAGAAAGACAATCTTAGATTGAGAAGAAAAACTAATGGTTAAGCCAAAGAAAAGGTGTGAGGAATGAATAAATTAAGATATTGGGGTCAACAACCATTTACTAATACATACAAAATTTATCATCCCCAAAGACCTATGGAATACCAAGGGTGGTCTACTCAACACTTTGTAATAACCTACATGGAAAAGGACACAAATATCAAGAGATATATGTCAATGTGTAAATGAACAAGATTCTGTACACCTAGAACAAAAGACATTTTTCAATCAAATCTGCTCTGATAAAATCTACAATTTAAAGACACAAACAAGAATTAAGGAGGCAAAACTTATGGGGGTTTGCCCTGGCACATTCCACTCTAATCTGCAACCTAAAATCACAACTTGCACCAAGATTCTGTTTCCCTAGCAAGCAGAGTTGGCAACGTAGAAATGCTGCCACCCTAAGGCCGTTTCCTTAAACAGCAACTTTCAATCTACTGCTAATAGTCACTAATATTCACAAGGACTGCCGGGCTGTAAATGACTCATGCCCTCAAAAAATGTCCTGGGGTAGGGAATGGCCAAAAAAGTTCACAACACGGAAAACTTTTCAAGAAAAGAGTTTGAAGAGGTAAGTGTTACTCACTCTGTTATTTAAAAAAAGAAGAAGAACAGGGATAAAAGCTCAATTTCAGGAATTATTTATTGGTTCGGTGCAAATCCAAACTACAAAAGGACTTCGCCACCCGATATTCAAAATGCCATCCATCAAAAGTCTACAAACAATGAATGCTGACGGGTTAGTGGAGAAAGGCATACCCACTATGCTGTTCGTTGGATGTAAACTGTTAACAGCTCATCATGAGAACAGAATGGAGCTGCATTTAAAAGGTAAAAACTGAGCTACCATGGGATGCGGCCCATCCCCTAATGGGCCAATAACCCAAGGAGACCAGAATAGGAAAGGCACAGACAGGCACACATGCACTGCAGCAATACTGACAATAGCCAAGACATGCAAGCAAACAAAATGTCCATCAACAGATAAATGGACAAAGAAGAAGCGTAATACGTACCGAATGGAATAGTTGCCTCGGGAAAAAAATGAACAGTGCCGTTTTCAGGACTGCAGAGGAGCCTAGAAATAATCATATTAGGTTCAGTAAGTCAAAAGGGAATGACAAATCTCCTATGGTATCATTTATACATGTTATCCTAAGATTGCTACCAATGAACATATTTTCACAGAAAAAGACACTCAGAGATTTGTAAAACAAAATAATGGTTAACCAAAATGAAAGGTGGGAGGATGGATAAATTAGGATTATGGGGCTAACATACATATACTAATGTATGTTAAATGTATAGAAACAAATAACCTATAAACTATATGAATTATATAATCACCAATACATATAAAATATATAATGACAAAACACCTACCAAATACCAAGGGAGGTCTACTCAACATTCTGTAATAACATACATGGTAACAGGATCCGAAGATGAACAGACATATGTATGAATCATTGAGCAGATTCTGTACAGCCAGACAATCCCAACACTCTAATCAAATTTACTCTGATAAGAAATATAAATTAAATTTATAAAACAAACATAAGTAAGGAGACATAACCTTCTGGGGGCAGGTCCCAGCACATTCCACTCTAATTTACAACCTCGGAACACTACCTCCAGGAAGACTCTGTTGCCCTAGTAACAAGAGTTGAGAACGTAACAATGCTGCCGCCTTGTGGCTGTTTGCCACAACAACAGGTTCAAACCCAGTGCTAATGGGTGCTTAATAGTCCCAAGGACTGCAGGGCCGTAAATGACACCTGCCCTCAAAAAATGCCCTGGGGTAGGGAATAGGCAAGAAATTTCAACACATGACAAATTTTTCAAGAAGTCAATATGAAGAGGGAAGTTGTACTCACTCCTTAATAAAAAAAGGAAAAGAAAAAAGCAGGACATGCCTAAAGCTCAGGATAAGAAATTAGTAGCCACATGCTAATCCAACCTCCAAAAGGGTTTCAGCTCACACCAGTCCAATGAGCATCGGCAAAGAGTCGACAAACGATAAATGCTGAAGGGATTTTAGAGAACTGCGCACCTTCTGGCTGCTGGTGGGAGGTAAATTAGTAACAGCACTTACGAAAATGGAATGGAGCTGCTTTAAAAGGTAACAAGTGAGCTACCATAGGATGCGGCAGGGCACCTTTTAGGCCCATAACCTAAGACCACCAGAATGGGAAAGACAGAGGCAGGCAAATGTGCACTGCAGCAATATTGAAAGAGCCAAGACATGGAAGCAAAACAAAGGTTTATAAACAGGTAAATGGACAAAGAAGAAGTGGTATATGGAAAGATTGGAATATTAGTCACGAAAAAAATAAAAGAATGGCATAGGCAGAACCACGGATGAGCCTAGAGATAATCACACAACGTGAAGTAAGTCAGAATGCGAAAGACAAATGTCCTCGGGTATCACTTATGTCATCTGATTATTCATAAAAAGAACATATTTCCACAGAGAAAGACAATCTTAGATTGAGAAGAAAAACTAATGGTTAAGCCAAAGAAAAGGTGTGAGGAATGAATAAATTAAGATATTGGGGTCAACAACCATTTACTAATACATACAAAATTTATCATCCCCAAAGACCTATGGAATACCAAGGGTGGTCTACTCAACACTTTGTAATAACCTACATGGAAAAGGACACAAATATCAAGAGATATATGTCAATGTGTAAATGAACAAGATTCTGTACACCTAGAACAAAAGACATTTTTCAATCAAATCTGCTCTGATAAAATCTACAATTTAAAGACACAAACAAGAATTAAGGAGGCAAAACTTATGGGGGTTTGCCCTGGCACATTCCACTCTAATCTGCAACCTAAAATCACAACTTGCACCAAGATTCTGTTTCCCTAGCAAGCAGAGTTGGCAACGTAGAAATGCTGCCACCCTAAGGCCGTTTCCTTAAACAGCAACTTTCAATCTACTGCTAATAGTCACTAATATTCACAAGGACTGCCGGGCTGTAAATGACTCATGCCCTCAAAAAATGTCCTGGGGTAGGGAATGGCCAAAAAAGTTCACAACACGGAAAACTTTTCAAGAAAAGAGTTTGAAGAGGTAAGTGTTACTCACTCTGTTATTTAAAAAAAGAAGAAGAACAGGGATAAAAGCTCAATTTCAGGAATTATTTATTGGTTCGGTGCAAATCCAAACTACAAAAGGACTTCGCCACCCGATATTCAAAATGCCATCCATCAAAAGTCTACAAACAATGAATGCTGACGGGTTAGTGGAGAAAGGCATACCCACTATGCTGTTCGTTGGATGTAAACTGTTAACAGCTCATCATGAGAACAGAATGGAGCTGCATTTAAAAGGTAAAAACTGAGCTACCATGGGATGCGGCCCATCCCCTAATGGGCCAATAACCCAAGGAGACCAGAATAGGAAAGGCACAGACAGGCACACATGCACCGCAGCAATACTGACAATAGCCAAGACATGCAAGCAAACAAAATGTCCATCAACAGAAAAATGGACAAAGAAGAAGCGTAATACGTACCGAATGGAATAGTTGCCTCGGGAAAAAAATGAACAGTGCCGTTTTCAGGACTGCAGAGGAGCCTAGAAATAATCATATTAGGTTCAGTAAGTCAAAAGGGAATGACAAATCTCCTATGGTATCATTTATACATGTTATCCTAAGATTGCTACCAATGAACATATTTTCACAGAAAAAGACACTCAGAGATTTGTAAAACAAAATAATGGTTAACCAAAATGAAAGGTGGGAGGATGGATAAATTAGGATTATGGGGCTAACATACATATACTAATGTATGTTAAATGTATAGAAACAAATAACCTATAAACTATATGAATTATATAATCACCAATACATATAAAATATATAATGACAAAACATCTACCAAATACCAAGGGAGGTCTACTCAACATTCTGTAATAACATACATGGTAACAGGATCCGAAGATGAACAGACATATGTATGAATCATTGAGCAGATTCTGTACAGCCAGACAATCCCAACACTCTAATCAAATTTACTCTGATAAGAAATATAAATTAAATTTATAAAACAAACATAAGTAAGGAGACATAACCTTCTGGGGGCAGGTCCCAGCACATTCCACTCTAATTTACAACCTCGGAACACTACCTCCAGGAAGACTCTGTTGCCCTAGTAACAAGAGTTGAGAACGTAACAATGCTGCCGCCTTGTGGCTGTTTGCCACAACAACAGGTTCAAACCCAGTGCTAATGGGTGCTTAATAGTCCCAAGGACTGCAGGGCCGTAAATGACACCTGCCCTCAAAAAATGCCCTGGGGTAGGGAATAGGCAAGAAATTTCAACACATGACAAATTTTTCAAGAAGTCAATATGAAGAGGGAAGTTGTACTCACTCCTTAATAAAAAAAGGAAAAGAAAAAAGCAGGACATGCCTAAAGCTCAGGATAAGAAATTAGTAGCCACATGCTAATCCAACCTCCAAAAGGGTTTCAGCTCACACCAGTCCAATGAGCATCGGCAAAGAGTCGACAAACGATAAATGCTGAAGGGATTTTAGAGAACTGCGCACCTTCTGGCTGCTGGTGGGAGGTAAATTAGTGACAGCACTTACGAAAATGGAATGGAGCTGCTTTAAAAGGTAACAAGTGAGCTACCATAGGATGCGGCAGGGCACCTTTTAGGCCCATAACCTAAGACCACCAGAATGGGAAAGACAGAGGCAGGCAAATGTGCACTGCAGCAATATTGAAATAGCCAAGACATGGAAGCAAAACAAAGGTTTATAAACAGGTAAATGGACAAAGAAGAAGTGGTATATGGAAAGATTGGAATATTAGTCACGAAAAAAATAAAAGAATGGCATAAGCAGAACCACGGATGAGCCTAGAGATAATCACACAACGTGAAGTAAGTCAGAATGCGAAAGACAAATGTCCTCGGGTATCACTTATGTCATCTGATTATTCATAAAAAGAACATATTTCCACAGAGAAAGACAATCTCAGATTGAGAAGAAAAACTAATGGTTAAGCCAAAGAAAAGGTGTGAGGAATGAATAAATTAAGATATTGGGGTCAACAACCATTTACTAATACATACAAAATTTATCATCCCCAAAGACCTATGGAATACCAAGGGTGGTCTACTCAACACTTTGTAATAACCTACATGGAAAAGGACACAAATATCAAGAGATATATGTCAATGTGTAAATGAACAAGATTCTGTACACCTAGAACAAAAGACATTTTTCAATCAAATCTGCTCTGATAAAATCTACAATTTAAAGACACAAACAAGAATTAAGGAGGCAAAACTTATGGGGGTTTGCCCTGGCACATTCCACTCTAATCTGCAACCTAAAATCACAACTTGCACCAAGATTCTGTTTCCCTAGCAAGCAGAGTTGGCAACGTAGAAATGCTGCCACCCTAAGGCCGTTTCCTTAAACAGCAACTTTCAATCTACTGCTAATAGTCACTAATATTCACAAGGACTGCCGGGCTGTAAATGACTCATGCCCTCAAAAAATGTCCTGGGGTAGGGAATGGCCAAAAAAGTTCACAACACGGAAAACTTTTCAAGAAAAGAGTTTGAAGAGGTAAGTGTTACTCACTCTGTTATTTAAAAAAAGAAGAAGAACAGGGATAAAAGCTCAATTTCAGGAATTATTTATTGGTTCGGTGCAAATCCAAACTACAAAAGGACTTCGCCACCCGATATTCAAAATGCCATCCATCAAAAGTCTACAAACAATGAATGCTGACGGGTTAGTGGAGAAAGGCATACCCACTATGCTGTTCGTTGGATGTAAACTGGTAACAGCTCATCATGAGAACAGAATGGAGCTGCATTTAAAAGGTAAAAACTGAGCTACCATGGGATGCGGCCCATCCCCTAATGGGCCAATAACCTAAGGAGACCAGAATAGGAAAGGCACAGACAGCTACACATGCACCGCAGCAATACTGACAATAGCCAAGACATGCAAGCAAACAAAATGTCCATCAACAGATAAATGGACAAAGAAGAAGCGTAATACGTACCGAATGGAATAGTTGCCTCGGGAAAAAAATGAACAGTGCCGTTTTCAGGACTGCAGAGGAGCCTAGAAATAATCATATTAGGTTCAGTAAGTCAAAAGGGAATGACAAATCTCCTATGGTATCATTTATACATGTTATCCTAAGATTGCTACCAATGAACATATTTTCACAGAAAAAGACACTCAGAGATTTGTAAAACAAAATAATGTTTAACCAAAATGAAAGGTGGGAGGATGGATAAATTAGGATTATGGGGCTAACATACATATACTAATGTATGTTAAATGTATAGAAACAAATAACCTATAAACTATATGAATTATATAATCACCAATACATATAAAATATATAATGACAAAACACCTACCAAATACCAAGGGAGGTCTACTCAACATTCTGTAATAACATACATGGTAACAGGATCCGAAGATGAACAGACATATGTATGAATCATTGAGCAGATTCTGTACAGCCAGACAATCCCAACACTCTAATCAAATTTACTCTGATAAGAAATATAAATTAAATTTATAAAACAAACATAAGTAAGGAGACATAACCTTCTGGGGGCAGGTCCCAGCACATTCCACTCTAATTTACAACCTCGGAACACTACCTCCAGGAAGACTCTGTTGCCCTAGTAACAAGAGTTGAGAACGTAACAATGCTGCCGCCTTGTGGCTGTTTGCCACAACAACAGGTTCAAACCCAGTGCTAATGGGTGCTTAATAGTCCCAAGGACTGCAGGGCCGTAAATGACACCTGCCCTCAAAAAATGCCCTGGGGTAGGGAATAGGCAAGAAATTTCAACACATGACAAATTTTTCAAGAAGTCAATATGAAGAGGGAAGTTGTACTCACTCCTTAATAAAAAAAGGAAAAGAAAAAAGCAGGACATGCCTAAAGCTCAGGATAAGAAATTAGTAGCCACATGCTAATCCAACCTCCAAAAGGGTTTCAGCTCACACCAGTCCAATGAGCATCGGCAAAGAGTCGACAAACGATAAATGCTGAAGGGATTTTAGAGAACTGCGCACCTTCTGGCTGCTGGTGGGAGGTAAATTAGTGACAGCACTTACGAAAATGGAATGGAGCTGCTTTAAAAGGTAACAAGTGAGCTACCATAGGATGCGGCAGGGCACCTTTTAGGCCCATAACCTAAGACCACCAGAATGGGAAAGACAGAGGCAGGCAAATGTGCACTGCAGCAATATTGAAAGAGCCAAGACATGGAAGCAAAACAAAGGTTTATAAACAGGTAAATGGACAAAGAAGAAGTGGTATATGGAAAGATTGGAATATTAGTCACGAAAAAAATAAAAGAATGGCATAAGCAGAACCACGGATGAGCCTAGAGATAATCACACAACGTGAAGTAAGTCAGAATGCGAAAGACAAATGTCCTCGGGTATCACTTATGTCATCTGATTATTCATAAAAAGAACATATTTCCACAGAGAAAGACAATCTCAGATTGAGAAGAAAAACTAATGGTTAAGCCAAAGAAAAGGTGTGAGGAATGAATAAATTAAGATATTGGGGTCAACAACCATTTACTAATACATACAAAATTTATCATCCCCAAAGACCTATGGAATACCAAGGGTGGTCTACTCAACACTTTGTAATAACCTACATGGAAAAGGACACAAATATCAAGAGATATATGTCAATGTGTAAATGAACAAGATTCTGTACACCTAGAACAAAAGACATTTTTCAATCAAATCTGCTGTGATAAAATCTACAATTTAAAGACACAAACAAGAATTAAGGAGGCAAAACTTATGGGGGTTTGCCCTGGCACATTCCACTCTAATCTGCAACCTAAAATCACAACTTGCACCAAGATTCTGTTTCCCTAGCAAGCAGAGTTGGCAACGTAGAAATGCTGCCACCCTAAGGCCGTTTCCTTAAACAGAAACTTTCAATCTACTGCTAATAGTCACTAATATTCACAAGGACTGCCGGGCTGTAAATGACTCATGCCCTCAAAAAATGTCCTGGGGTAGGGAATGGCCAAAAAAGTTCACAACACGGAAAACGTTTCAAGAAAAGAGTTTGAAGAGGTAAGTGTTACTCACTCTGTTATTTAAAAAAAGAAGAAGAACAGGGATAAAAGCTCAATTTCAGGAATTATTTATTGGTTCGGTGCAAATCCAAACTACAAAAGGACTTCGCCACCCGATATTCAAAATGCCATCCATCAAAAGTCTACAAACAATGAATGCTGACGGGTTAGTGGAGAAAGGCATACCCACTATGCTGTTCGTTGGATGTAAACTGGTAACAGCTCATCATGAGAACAGAATGGAGCTGCATTTAAAAGGTAAAAACTGAGCTACCATGGGATGCGGCCCATCCCCTAATGGGCCAATAACCTAAGGAGACCAGAATAGGAAAGGCACAGACAGCTACACATGCACCGCAGCAATACTGACAATAGCCAAGACATGCAAGCAAACAAAATGTCCATCAACAGATAAATGGACAAAGAAGAAGCGTAATACGTACCGAATGGAATAGTTGCCTCGGGAAAAAAATGAACAGTGCCGTTTTCAGGACTGCAGAGGAGCCTAGAAATAATCATATTAGGTTCAGTAAGTCAAAAGGGAATGACAAATCTCCTATGGTATCATTTATACATGTTATCCTAAGATTGCTACCAATGAACATATTTTCACAGAAAAAGACACTCAGAGATTTGTAAAACAAAATAATGTTTAACCAAAATGAAAGGTGGGAGGATGGATAAATTAGGATTATGGGGCTAACATACATATACTAATGTATGTTAAATGTATAGAAACAAATAACCTATAAACTATATGAATTATATAATCACCAATACATATAAAATATATAATGACAAAACACCTACCAAATACCAAGGGAGGTCTACTCAACATTCTGTAATAACATACATGGTAACAGGATCCGAAGATGAACAGACATATGTATGAATCATTGAGCAGATTCTGTACAGCCAGACAATCCCAACACTCTAATCAAATTTACTCTGATAAGAAATATAAATTAAATTTATAAAACAAACATAAGTAAGGAGACATAACCTTCTGGGGGCAGGTCCCAGCACATTCCACTCTAATTTACAACCTCGGAACACTACCTCCAGGAAGACTCTGTTGCCCTAGTAACAAGAGTTGAGAACGTAACAATGCTGCCGCCTTGTGGCTGTTTGCCACAACAACAGGTTCAAACCCAGTGCTAATGGGTGCTTAATAGTCCCAAGGACTGCAGGGCCGTAAATGACACCTGCCCTCAAAAAATGCCCTGGGGTAGGGAATAGGCAAGAAATTTCAACACATGACAAATTTTTCAAGAAGTCAATATGAAGAGGGAAGTTGTACTCACTCCTTAATAAAAAAAGGAAAAGAAAAAAGCAGGACATGCCTAAAGCTCAGGATAAGAAATTAGTAGCCACATGCTAATCCAACCTCCAAAAGGGTTTCAGCTCACACCAGTCCAATGAGCATCGGCAAAGAGTCGACAAACGATAAATGCTGAAGGGATTTTAGAGAACTGCGCACCTTCTGGCTGCTGGTGGGAGGTAAATTAGTGACAGCACTTACGAAAATGGAATGGAGCTGCTTTAAAAGGTAACAAGTGAGCTACCATAGGATGCGGCAGGGCACCTTTTAGGCCCATAACCTAAGACCACCAGAATGGGAAAGACAGAGGCAGGCAAATGTGCACTGCAGCAATATTGAAAGAGCCAAGACATGGAAGCAAAACAAAGGTTTATAAACAGGTAAATGGACA
Source organism: Balaenoptera physalus (assembly GCF_965194825.1). Taxonomy (NCBI): domain Eukaryota; kingdom Metazoa; phylum Chordata; class Mammalia; order Artiodactyla; family Balaenopteridae; genus Balaenoptera; species Balaenoptera physalus. The sequence continues at coordinate 300,884 of NW_028125820.1, forward strand.
AAGAAGAAGTGGTATATGGAAAGATTGGAATATTAGTCACGAAAAAAATAAAAGAATGGCATAAGCAGAACCACGGATGAGCCTAGAGATAATCACACAACGTGAAGTAAGTCAGAATGCGAAAGACAAATGTCCTCGGGTATCACTTATGTCATCTGATTATTCATAAAAAGAACATATTTCCACAGAGAAAGACAATCTCAGATTGAGAAGAAAAACTAATGGTTAAGCCAAAGAAAAGGTGTGAGGAATGAATAAATTAAGATATTGGGGTCAACAACCATTTACTAATACATACAAAATTTATCATCCCCAAAGACCTATGGAATACCAAGGGTGGTCTACTCAACACTTTGTAATAACCTACATGGAAAAGGACACAAATATCAAGAGATATATGTCAATGTGTAAATGAACAAGATTCTGTACACCTAGAACAAAAGACATTTTTCAATCAAATCTGCTCTGATAAAATCTACAATTTAAAGACACAAACAAGAATTAAGGAGGCAAAACTTATGGGGGTTTGCCCTGGCACATTCCACTCTAATCTGCAACCTAAAATCACAACTTGCACCAAGATTCTGTTTCCCTAGCAAGCAGAGTTGGCAACGTAGAAATGCTGCCACCCTAAGGCCGTTTCCTTAAACAGAAACTTTCAATCTACTGCTAATAGTCACTAATATTCACAAGGACTGCCGGGCTGTAAATGACTCATGCCCTCAAAAAATGTCCTGGGGTAGGGAATGGCCAAAAAAGTTCACAACACGGAAAACGTTTCAAGAAAAGAGTTTGAAGAGGTAAGTGTTACTCACTCTGTTATTTAAAAAAAGAAGAACAGGGATAAAAGCTCAATTTCAGGAATTATTTATTGGTTCGGTGCAAATCCAAACTACAAAAGGACTTCGCCACCCGATATTCAAAATGCCATCCATCAAAAGTCTACAAACAATGAATGCTGACGGGTTAGTGGAGAAAGGCATACCCACTATGCTGTTCGTTGGATGTAAACTGGTAACAGCTCATCATGAGAACAGAATGGAGCTGCATTTAAAAGGTAAAAACTGAGCTACCATGGGATGCGGCCCATCCCCTAATGGGCCAATAACCTAAGGAGACCAGAATAGGAAAGGCACAGACAGCTACACATGCACCGCAGCAATACTGACAATAGCCAAGACATGCAAGCAAACAAAATGTCCATCAACAGATAAATGGACAAAGAAGAAGCGTAATACGTACCGAATGGAATAGTTGCCTCGGGAAAAAAATGAACAGTGCCGTTTTCAGGACTGCAGAGGAGCCTAGAAATAATCATATTAGGTTCAGTAAGTCAAAAGGGAATGACAAATCTCCTATGGTATCATTTATACATGTTATCCTAAGATTGCTACCAATGAACATATTTTCACAGAAAAAGACACTCAGAGATTTGTAAAACAAAATAATGTTTAACCAAAATGAAAGGTGGGAGGATGGATAAATTAGGATTATGGGGCTAACATACATATACTAATGTATGTTAAATGTATAGAAACAAATAACCTATAAACTATATGAATTATATAATCACCAATACATATAAAATATATAATGACAAAACACCTACCAAATACCAAGGGAGGTCTACTCAACATTCTGTAATAACATACATGGTAACAGGATCCGAAGATGAACAGACATATGTATGAATCATTGAGCAGATTCTGTACAGCCAGACAATCCCAACACTCTAATCAAATTTACTCTGATAAGAAATATAAATTAAATTTATAAAACAAACATAAGTAAGGAGACATAACCTTCTGGGGGCAGGTCCCAGCACATTCCACTCTAATTTACAACCTCGGAACACTACCTCCAGGAAGACTCTGTTGCCCTAGTAACAAGAGTTGAGAACGTAACAATGCTGCCGCCTTGTGGCTGTTTGCCACAACAACAGGTTCAAACCCAGTGCTAATGGGTGCTTAATAGTCCCAAGGACTGCAGGGCCGTAAATGACACCTGCCCTCAAAAAATGCCCTGGGGTAGGGAATAGGCAAGAAATTTCAACACATGACAAATTTTTCAAGAAGTCAATATGAAGAGGGAAGTTGTACTCACTCCTTAATAAAAAAAGGAAAAGAAAAAAGCAGGACATGCCTAAAGCTCAGGATAAGAAATTAGTAGCCACATGCTAATCCAACCTCCAAAAGGGTTTCAGCTCACACCAGTCCAATGAGCATCGGCAAAGAGTCGACAAACGATAAATGCTGAAGGGATTTTAGAGAACTGCGCACCTTCTGGCTGCTGGTGGGAGGTAAATTAGTGACAGCACTTATGAAAATGGAATGGAGCTGCTTTAAAAGGTAACAAGTGAGCTACCATAGGATGCGGCAGGGCACCTTTTAGGCCCATAACCTAAGACCACCAGAATGGGAAAGACAGAGGCAGGCAAATGTGCACTGCAGCAATATTGAAATAGCCAAGACATGGAAGCAAAACAAAGGTTTATAAACAGGTAAATGGACAAAGAAGAAGTGGTATATGGAAAGATTGGAATATTAGTCACGAAAAAAATAAAAGAATGGCATAAGCAGAACCACGGATGAGCCTAGAGATAATCACACAACGTGAAGTAAGTCAGAATGCGAAAGACAAATGTCCTCGGGTATCACTTATGTCATCTGATTATTCATAAAAAGAACATATTTCCACAGAGAAAGACAATCTCAGATTGAGAAGAAAAACTAATGGTTAAGCCAAAGAAAAGGTGTGAGGAATGAATAAATTAAGATATTGGGGTCAACAACCATTTACTAATACATACAAAATTTATCATCCCCAAAGACCTATGGAATACCAAGGGTGGTCTACTCAACACTTTGTAATAACCTACATGGAAAAGGACACAAATATCAAGAGATATATGTCAATGTGTAAATGAACAAGATTCTGTACACCTAGAACAAAAGACATTTTTCAATCAAATCTGCTCTGATAAAATCTACAATTTAAAGACACAAACAAGAATTAAGGAGGCAAAACTTATGGGGGTTTGCCCTGGCACATTCCACTCTAATCTGCAACCTAAAATCACAACTTGCACCAAGATTCTGTTTCCCTAGCAAGCAGAGTTGGCAACGTAGAAATGCTGCCACCCTAAGGCCGTTTCCTTAAACAGAAACTTTCAATCTACTGCTAATAGTCACTAATATTCACAAGGACTGCCGGGCTGTAAATGACTCATGCCCTCAAAAAATGTCCTGGGGTAGGGAATGGCCAAAAAAGTTCACAACACGGAAAACGTTTCAAGAAAAGAGTTTGAAGAGGTAAGTGTTACTCACTCTGTTATTTAAAAAAAGAAGAAGAACAGGGATAAAAGCTCAATTTCAGGAATTATTTATTGGTTCGGTGCAAATCCAAACTACAAAAGGACTTCGCCACCCGATATTCAAAATGCCATCCATCAAAAGTCTACAAACAATGAATGCTGACGGGTTAGTGGAGAAAGGCATACCCACTATGCTGTTCGTTGGATGTAAACTGGTAACAGCTCATCATGAGAACAGAATGGAGCTGCATTTAAAAGGTAAAAACTGAGCTACCATGGGATGCGGCCCATCCCCTAATGGGCCAATAACCTAAGGAGACCAGAATAGGAAAGGCACAGACAGCTACACATGCACCGCAGCAATACTGACAATAGCCAAGACATGCAAGCAAACAAAATGTCCATCAACAGATAAATGGACAAAGAAGAAGCGTAATACGTACCGAATGGAATAGTTGCCTCGGGAAAAAAATGAACAGTGCCGTTTTCAGGACTGCAGAGGAGCCTAGAAATAATCATATTAGGTTCAGTAAGTCAAAAGGGAATGACAAATCTCCTATGGTATCATTTATACATGTTATCCTAAGATTGCTACCAATGAACATATTTTCACAGAAAAAGACACTCAGAGATTTGTAAAACAAAATAATGTTTAACCAAAATGAAAGGTGGGAGGATGGATAAATTAGGATTATGGGGCTAACATACATATACTAATGTATGTTAAATGTATAGAAACAAATAACCTATAAACTATATGAATTATATAATCACCAATACATATAAAATATATAATGACAAAACACCTACCAAATACCAAGGGAGGTCTACTCAACATTCTGTAATAACATACATGGTAACAGGATCCGAAGATGAACAGACATATGTATGAATCATTGAGCAGATTCTGTACAGCCAGACAATCCCAACACTCTAATCAAATTTACTCTGATAAGAAATATAAATTAAATTTATAAAACAAACATAAGTAAGGAGACATAACCTTCTGGGGGCAGGTCCCAGCACATTCCACTCTAATTTACAACCTCGGAACACTACCTCCAGGAAGACTCTGTTGCCCTAGTAACAAGAGTTGAGAACGTAACAATGCTGCCGCCTTGTGGCTGTTTGCCACAACAACAGGTTCAAACCCAGTGCTAATGGGTGCTTAATAGTCCCAAGGACTGCAGGGCCGTAAATGACACCTGCCCTCAAAAAATGCCCTGGGGTAGGGAATAGGCAAGAAATTTCAACACATGACAAATTTTTCAAGAAGTCAATATGAAGAGGGAAGTTGTACTCACTCCTTAATAAAAAAAGGAAAAGAAAAAAGCAGGACATGCCTAAAGCTCAGGATAAGAAATTAGTAGCCACATGCTAATCCAACCTCCAAAAGGGTTTCAGCTCACACCAGTCCAATGAGCATCGGCAAAGAGTCGACAAACGATAAATGCTGAAGGGATTTTAGAGAACTGCGCACCTTCTGGCTGCTGGTGGGAGGTAAATTAGTGACAGCACTTACGAAAATGGAATGGAGCTGCTTTAAAAGGTAACAAGTGAGCTACCATAGGATGCGGCAGGGCACCTTTTAGGCCCATAACCTAAGACCACCAGAATGGGAAAGACAGAGGCAGGCAAATGTGCACTGCAGCAATATTGAAATAGCCAAGACATGGAAGCAAAACAAAGGTTTATAAACAGGTAAATGGACAAAGAAGAAGTGGTATATGGAAAGATTGGAATATTAGTCACGAAAAAAATAAAAGAATGGCATAAGCAGAACCACGGATGAGCCTAGAGATAATCACACAACGTGAAGTAAGTCAGAATGCGAAAGACAAATGTCCTCGGGTATCACTTATGTCATCTGATTATTCATAAAAAGAACATATTTCCACAGAGAAAGACAATCTCAGATTGAGAAGAAAAACTAATGGTTAAGCCAAAGAAAAGGTGTGAGGAATGAATAAATTAAGATATTGGGGTCAACAACCATTTACTAATACATACAAAATTTATCATCCCCAAAGACCTATGGAATACCAAGGGTGGTCTACTCAACACTTTGTAATAACCTACATGGAAAAGGACACAAATATCAAGAGATATATGTCAATGTGTAAATGAACAAGATTCTGTACACCTAGAACAAAAGACATTTTTCAATCAAATCTGCTCTGATAAAATCTACAATTTAAAGACACAAACAAGAATTAAGGAGGCAAAACTTATGGGGGTTTGCCCTGGCACATTCCACTCTAATCTGCAACCTAAAATCACAACTTGCACCAAGATTCTGTTTCCCTAGCAAGCAGAGTTGGCAACGTAGAAATGCTGCCACCCTAAGGCCGTTTCCTTAAACAGCAACTTTCAATCTACTGCTAATAGTCACTAATATTCACAAGGACTGCCGGGCTGTAAATGACTCATGCCCTCAAAAAATGTCCTGGGGTAGGGAATGGCCAAAAAAGTTCACAACACGGAAAACGTTTCAAGAAAAGAGTTTGAAGAGGTAAGTGTTACTCACTCTGTTATTTAAAAAAAGAAGAAGAACAGGGATAAAAGCTCAATTTCAGGAATTATTTATTGGTTCGGTGCAAATCCAAACTACAAAAGGACTTCGCCACCCGATATTCAAAATGCCATCCATCAAAAGTCTACAAACAATGAATGCTGACGGGTTAGTGGAGAAAGGCATACCCACTATGCTGTTCGTTGGATGTAAACTGGTAACAGCTCATCATGAGAACAGAATGGAGCTGCATTTAAAAGGTAAAAACTGAGCTACCATGGGATGCGGCCCATCCCCTAATGGGCCAATAACCTAAGGAGACCAGAATAGGAAAGGCACAGACAGCTACACATGCACCGCAGCAATACTGACAATAGCCAAGACATGCAAGCAAACAAAATGTCCATCAACAGATAAATGGACAAAGAAGAAGCGTAATACGTACCGAATGGAATAGTTGCCTCGGGAAAAAAATGAACAGTGCCGTTTTCAGGACTGCAGAGGAGCCTAGAAATAATCATATTAGGTTCAGTAAGTCAAAAGGGAATGACAAATCTCCTATGGTATCATTTATACATGTTATCCTAAGATTGCTACCAATGAACATATTTTCACAGAAAAAGACACTCAGAGATTTGTAAAACAAAATAATGTTTAACCAAAATGAAAGGTGGGAGGATGGATAAATTAGGATTATGGGGCTAACATACATATACTAATGTATGTTAAATGTATAGAAACAAATAACCTATAAACTATATGAATTATATAATCACCAATACATATAAAATATATAATGACAAAACACCTACCAAATACCAAGGGAGGTCTACTCAACATTCTGTAATAACATACATGGTAACAGGATCCGAAGATGAACAGACATATGTATGAATCATTGAGCAGATTCTGTACAGCCAGACAATCCCAACACTCTAATCAAATTTACTCTGATAAGAAATATAAATTAAATTTATAAAACAAACATAAGTAAGGAGACATAACCTTCTGGGGGCAGGTCCCAGCACATTCCACTCTAATTTACAACCTCGGAACACTACCTCCAGGAAGACTCTGTTGCCCTAGTAACAAGAGTTGAGAACGTAACAATGCTGCCGCCTTGTGGCTGTTTGCCACAACAACAGGTTCAAACCCAGTGCTAATGGGTGCTTAATAGTCCCAAGGACTGCAGGGCCGTAAATGACACCTGCCCTCAAAAAATGCCCTGGGGTAGGGAATAGGCAAGAAATTTCAACACATGACAAATTTTTCAAGAAGTCAATATGAAGAGGGAAGTTGTACTCACTCCTTAATAAAAAAAGGAAAAGAAAAAAGCAGGACATGCCTAAAGCTCAGGATAAGAAATTAGTAGCCACATGCTAATCCAACCTCCAAAAGGGTTTCAGCTCACACCAGTCCAATGAGCATCGGCAAAGAGTCGACAAACGATAAATGCTGAAGGGATTTTAGAGAACTGCGCACCTTCTGGCTGCTGGTGGGAGGTAAATTAGTAACAGCACTTACGAAAATGGAATGGAGCTGCTTTAAAAGGTAACAAGTGAGCTACCATAGGATGCGGCAGGGCACCTTTTAGGCCCATAACCTAAGACCACCAGAATGGGAAAGACAGAGGCAGGCAAATGTGCACTGCAGCAATATTGAAAGAGCCAAGACATGGAAGCAAAACAAAGGTTTATAAACAGGTAAATGGACAAAGAAGAAGTGGTATATGGAAAGATTGGAATATTAGTCACGAAAAAAATAAAAGAATGGCATAAGCAGAACCACGGATGAGCCTAGAGATAATCACACAACGTGAAGTAAGTCAGAATGCGAAAGACAAATGTCCTCGGGTATCACTTATGTCATCTGATTATTCATAAAAAGAACATATTTCCACAGAGAAAGACAATCTCAGATTGAGAAGAAAAACTAATGGTTAAGCCAAAGAAAAGGTGTGAGGAATGAATAAATTAAGATATTGGGGTCAACAACCATTTACTAATACATACAAAATTTATCATCCCCAAAGACCTATGGAATACCAAGGGTGGTCTACTCAACACTTTGTAATAACCTACATGGAAAAGGACACAAATATCAAGAGATATATGTCAATGTGTAAATGAACAAGATTCTGTACACCTAGAACAAAAGACATTTTTCAATCAAATCTGCTCTGATAAAATCTACAATTTAAAGACACAAACAAGAATTAAGGAGGCAAAACTTATGGGGGTTTGCCCTGGCACATTCCACTCTAATCTGCAACCTAAAATCACAACTTGCACCAAGATTCTGTTTCCCTAGCAAGCAGAGTTGGCAACGTAGAAATGCTGCCACCCTAAGGCCGTTTCCTTAAACAGCAACTTTCAATCTACTGCTAATAGTCACTAATATTCACAAGGACTGCCGGGCTGTAAATGACTCATGCCCTCAAAAAATGTCCTGGGGTAGGGAATGGCCAAAAAAGTTCACAACACGGAAAACGTTTCAAGAAAAGAGTTTGAAGAGGTAAGTGTTACTCACTCTGTTATTTAAAAAAAGAAGAAGAACAGGGATAAAAGCTCAATTTCAGGAATTATTTATTGGTTCGGTGCAAATCCAAACTACAAAAGGACTTCGCCACCCGATATTCAAAATGCCATCCATCAAAAGTCTACAAACAATGAATGCTGACGGGTTAGTGGAGAAAGGCATACCCACTATGCTGTTCGTTGGATGTAAACTGTTAACAGCTCATCATGAGAACAGTATGGAGCTGCATTTAAAAGGTAAAAACTGAGCTACCATGGGATGCGGCCCATCCTCTAATGGGCCAATAACCCAAGGAGACCAGAATAGGAAAGGCACAGACAGGCACACATGCACCGCAGCAATACTGACAATAGCCAAGACATGCAAGCAAACAAAATGTCCATCAACAGATAAATGGACAAAGAAGAAGCGTAATACGTACCGAATGGAATAGTTGCCTCGGGAAAAAAATGAACAGTGCCGTTTTCAGGACTGCAGAGGAGCCTAGAAATAATCATATTAGGTTCAGTAAGTCAAAAGGGAATGACAAATCTCCTATGGTATCATTTATACATGTTATCCTAAGATTGCTACCAATGAACATATTTTCACAGAAAAAGACACTCAGAGATTTGTAAAACAAAATAATGTTTAACCAAAATGAAAGGTGGGAGGATGGATAAATTAGGATTATGGGGCTAACATACATATACTAATGTATGTTAAATGTATAGAAACAAATAACCTATAAACTATATGAATTATATAATCACCAATACATATAAAATATATAATGACAAAACACCTACCAAATACCAAGGGAGGTCTACTCAACATTCTGTAATAACATACATGGTAACAGGATCCGAAGATGAACAGACATATGTATGAATCATTGAGCAGATTCTGTACAGCCAGACAATCCCAACACTCTAATCAAATTTACTCTGATAAGAAATATAAATTAAATTTATAAAACAAACATAAGTAAGGAGACATAACCTTCTGGGGGCAGGTCCCAGCACATTCCACTCTAATTTACAACCTCGGAACACTACCTCCAGGAAGACTCTGTTGCCCTAGTAACAAGAGTTGAGAACGTAACAATGCTGCCGCCTTGTGGCTGTTTGCCACAACAACAGGTTCAAACCCAGTGCTAATGGGTGCTTAATAGTCCCAAGGACTGCAGGGCCGTAAATGACACCTGCCCTCAAAAAATGCCCTGGGGTAGGGAATAGGCAAGAAATTTCAACACATGACAAATTTTTCAAGAAGTCAATATGAAGAGGGAAGTTGTACTCACTCCTTAATAAAAAAAGGAAAAGAAAAAAGCAGGACATGCCTAAAGCTCAGGATAAGAAATTAGTAGCCACATGCTAATCCAACCTCCAAAAGGGTTTCAGCTCACACCAGTCCAATGAGCATCGGCAAAGAGTCGACAAACGATAAATGCTGAAGGGATTTTAGAGAACTGCGCACCTTCTGGCTGCTGGTGGGAGGTAAATTAGTAACAGCACTTACGAAAATGGAATGGAGCTGCTTTAAAAGGTAACAAGTGAGCTACCATAGGATGCGGCAGGGCACCTTTTAGGCCCATAACCTAAGACCACCAGAATGGGAAAGACAGAGGCAGGCAAATGTGCACTGCAGCAATATTGAAAGAGCCAAGACATGGAAGCAAAACAAAGGTTTATAAACAGGTAAATGGACAAAGAAGAAGTGGTATATGGAAAGATTGGAATATTAGTCACGAAAAAAATAAAAGAATGGCATAGGCAGAACCACGGATGAGCCTAGAGATAATCACACAACGTGAAGTAAGTCAGAATGCGAAAGACAAATGTCCTCGGGTATCACTTATGTCATCTGATTATTCATAAAAAGAACATATTTCCACAGAGAAAGACAATCTCAGATTGAGAAGAAAAACTAATGGTTAAGCCAAAGAAAAGGTGTGAGGAATGAATAAATTAAGATATTGGGGTCAACAACCATTTACTAATACATACAAAATTTATCATCCCCAAAGACCTATGGAACACCAAGGGTGGTCTACTCAACACTTTGTAATAACCTACATGGAAAAGGACACAAATATCAAGAGATATATGTCAATGTGTAAATGAACAAGATTCTGTACACCTAGAACAAAAGACATTTTTCAATCAAATCTGCTCTGATAAAATCTACAATTTAAAGACACAAACAAGAATTAAGGAGGCAAAACTTATGGGGGTTTGCCCTGGCACATTCCACTCTAATCTGCAACCTAAAATCACAACTTGCACCAAGATTCTGTTTCCCTAGCAAGCAGAGTTGGCAACGTAGAAATGCTGCCACCCTAAGGCCGTTTCCTTAAACAGCAACTTTCAATCTACTGCTAATAGTCACTAATATTCACAAGGACTGCCGGGCTGTAAATGACTCATGCCCTCAAAAAATGTCCTGGGGTAGGGAATGGCCAAAAAAGTTCACAACACGGAAAACTTTTCAAGAAAAGAGTTTGAAGAGGTAAGTGTTACTCACTCTGTTATTTAAAAAAAGAAGAAGAACAGGGATAAAAGCTCAATTTCAGGAATTATTTATTGGTTCGGTGCAAATCCAAACTACAAAAGGACTTCGCCACCCGATATTCAAAATGCCATCCATCAAAAGTCTACAAACAATGAATGCTGACGGGTTAGTGGAGAAAGGCATACCCACTATGCTGTTCGTTGGATGTAAACTGTTAACAGCTCATCATGAGAACAGAATGGAGCTGCATTTAAAAGGTAAAAACTGAGCTACCATGGGATGCGGCCCATCCCCTAATGGGCCAATAACCCAAGGAGACCAGAATAGGAAAGGCACAGACAGGCACACATGCACTGCAGCAATACTGACAATAGCCAAGACATGCAAGCAAACAAAATGTCCATCAACAGATAAATGGACAAAGAAGAAGCGTAATACGTACCGAATGGAATAGTTGCCTCGGGAAAAAAATGAACAGTGCCGTTTTCAGGACTGCAGAGGAGCCTAGAAATAATCATATTAGGTTCAGTAAGTCAAAAGGGAATGACAAATCTCCTATGGTATCATTTATACATGTTATCCTAAGATTGCTACCAATGAACATATTTTCACAGAAAAAGACACTCAGAGATTTGTAAAACAAAATAATGTTTAACCAAAATGAAAGGTGGGAGGATGGATAAATTAGGATTATGGGGCTAACATACATATACTAATGTATGTTAAATGTATAGAAACAAATAACCTATAAACTATATGAATTATATAATCACCAATACATATAAAATATATAATGACAAAACACCTACCAAATACCAAGGGAGGTCTACTCAAAATTCTGTAATAACATACATGGTAACAGGATCCGAAGATGAACAGACATATGTATGAATCATTGAGCAGATTCTGTACAGCCAGACAATCCCAACACTCTAATCAAATTTACTCTGATAAGAAATATAAATTAAATTTATAAAACAAACATAAGTAAGGAGACATAACCTTCTGGGGGCAGGTCCCAGCACATTCCACTCTAATTTACAACCTCGGAACACTACCTCCAGGAAGACTCTGTTGCCCTAGTAACAAGAGTTGAGAACGTAACAATGCTGCCGCCTTGTGGCTGTTTGCCACAACAACAGGTTCAAACCCAGTGCTAATGGGTGCTTAATAGTCCCAAGGACTGCAGGGCCGTAAATGACACCTGCCCTCAAAAAATGCCCTGGGGTAGGGAATAGGCAAGAAATTTCAACACATGACAAATTTTTCAAGAAGTCAATATGAAGAGCGAAGTTGTACTCACTCCTTAATAAAAAAAGGAAAAGAAAAAAGCAGGACATGCCTAAAGCTCAGGATAAGAAATTAGTAGCCACATGCTAATCCAACCTCCAAAAGGGTTTCAGCTCACACCAGTCCAATGAGCATCGGCAAAGAGTCGACAAACGATAAATGCTGAAGGGATTTTAGAGAACTGCGCACCTTCTGGCTGCTGGTGGGAGGTAAATTAGTAACAGCACTTACGAAAATGGAATGGAGCTGCTTTAAAAGGTAACAAGTGAGCTACCATAGGATGCGGCAGGGCACCTTTTAGGCCCATAACCTAAGACCACCAGAATGGGAAAGACAGAGGCAGGCAAATGTGCACTGCAGCAATATTGAAATAGCCAAGACATGGAAGCAAAACAAAGGTTTATAAACAGGTAAATGGACAAAGAAGAAGTGGTATATGGAAAGATTGGAATATTAGTCACGAAAAAAATAAAAGAATGGCATAGGCAGAACCACGGATGAGCCTAGAGATAATCACACAACGTGAAGTAAGTCAGAATGCGAAAGACAAATGTCCTCGGGTATCACTTATGTCATCTGATTATTCATAAAAAGAACATATTTCCACAGAGAAAGACAATCTCAGATTGAGAAGAAAAACTAATGGTTAAGCCAAAGAAAAGGTGTGAGGAATGAATAAATTAAGATATTGGGGTCAACAACCATTTACTAATACATACAAAATTTATCATCCCCAAAGACCTATGGAATACCAAGGGTGGTCTACTCAACACTTTGTAATAACCTACATGGAAAAGGACACAAATATCAAGAGATATATGTCAATGTGTAAATGAACAAGATTCTGTACACCTAGAACAAAAGACATTTTTCAATCAAATCTGCTCTGATAAAATCTACAATTTAAAGACACAAACAAGAATTAAGGAGGCAAAACTTATGGGGGTTTGCCCTGGCACATTCCACTCTAATCTGCAACCTAAAATCACAACTTGCACCAAGATTCTGTTTCCCTAGCAAGCAGAGTTGGCAACGTAGAAATGCTGCCACCCTAAGGCCGTTTCCTTAAACAGCAACTTTCAATCTACTGCTAATAGTCACTAATATTCACAAGGACTGCCGGGCTGTAAATGACTCATGCCCTCAAAAAATGTCCTGGGGTAGGGAATGGCCAAAAAAGTTCACAACACGGAAAACTTTTCAAGAAAAGAGTTTGAAGAGGTAAGTGTTACTCACTCTGTTATTTAAAAAAAGAAGAAGAACAGGGATAAAAGCTCAATTTCAGGAATTATTTATTGGTTCGGTGCAAATCCAAACTACAAAAGGACTTCGCCACCCGATATTCAAAATGCCATCCATCAAAAGTCTACAAACAATGAATGCTGACGGGTTAGTGGAGAAAGGCATACCCACTATGCTGTTCGTTGGATGTAAACTGTTAACAGCTCATCATGAGAACAGAATGGAGCTGCATTTAAAAGGTAAAAACTGAGCTACCATGGGATGCGGCCCATCCCCTAATGGGCCAATAACCCAAGGAGACCAGAATAGGAAAGGCACAGACAGGCACACATGCACTGCAGCAATACTGACAATAGCCAAGACATGCAAGCAAACAAAATGTCCATCAACAGATAAATGGACAAAGAAGAAGCGTAATACGTACCGAATGGAATAGTTGCCTCGGGAAAAAAATGAACAGTGCCGTTTTCAGGACTGCAGAGGAGCCTAGAAATAATCATATTAGGTTCAGTAAGTCAAAAGGGAATGACAAATCTCCTATGGTATCATTTATACATGTTATCCTAAGATTGCTACCAATGAACATATTTTCACAGAAAAAGACACTCAGAGATTTGTAAAACAAAATAATGTTTAACCAAAATGAAAGGTGGGAGGATGGATAAATTAGGATTATGGGGCTAACATACATATACTAATGTATGTTAAATGTATAGAAACAAATAACCTATAAACTATATGAATTATATAATCACCAATACATATAAAATATATAATGACAAAACACCTACCAAATACCAAGGGAGGTCTACTCAACATTCTGTAATAACATACATGGTAACAGGATCCGAAGATGAACAGACATATGTATGAATCATTGAGCAGATTCTGTACAGCCAGACAATCCCAACACTCTAATCAAATTTACTCTGATAAGAAATATAAATTAAATTTATAAAACAAACATAAGTAAGGAGACATAACCTTCTGGGGGCAGGTCCCAGCACATTCCACTCTAATTTACAACCTCGGAACACTACCTCCAGGAAGACTCTGTTGCCCTAGTAACAAGAGTTGAGAACGTAACAATGCTGCCGCCTTGTGGCTGTTTGCCACAACAACAGGTTCAAAACCAGTGCTAATGGTTGCTTAATAGTCACAAGGACTGCAGGGCCGTAAATGACACCTGCCCTCAAAAAATGCCCTGGGGTAGGGAATAGGCAAGAAATTTCAACACATGACAAATTTTTCAAGAAGTCAATATGAAGAGGGAAGTTGTACTCACTCCTTAATAAAAAAAGGAAAAGAAAAAAGCAGGACATGCCTAAAGCTCAGGATAAGAAATTAGTAGCCACATGCTAATCCAACCTCCAAAAGGGTTTCAGCTCACACCAGTCCAATGAGCATCGGCAAAGAGTCGACAAACGATAAATGCTGAAGGGATTTTAGAGAACTGCGCACCTTCTGGCTGCTGGTGGGAGGTAAATTAGTAACAGCACTTACGAAAATGGAATGGAGCTGCTTTAAAAGGTAACAAGTGAGCTACCATAGGATGCGGCAGGGCACCTTTTAGGCCCATAACCTAAGACCACCAGAATGGGAAAGACAGAGGCAGGCAAATGTGCACTGCAGCAATATTGAAATAGCCAAGACATGGAAGCAAAACAAAGGTTTATAAACAGGTAAATGGACAAAGAAGAAGTGGTATATGGAAAGATTGGAATATTAGTCACGAAAAAAATAAAAGAATGGCATAGGCAGAACCACAGATGAGCCTAGAGATAATCACACAACGTGAAGTAAGTCAGAATGCGAAAGACAAATGTCCTCGGGTATCACTTATGTCATCTGATTATTCATAAAAAGAACATATTTCCACAGAGAAAGACAATCTCAGATTGAGAAGAAAAACTTATGGTTAAGCCAAAGAAAAGGTGTGAGGAATGAATAAATTAAGATATTGGGGTCAACAACCATATACTAATACATACAAAATATATCATCCCCAAAGATCTATGGAATACCAAGAGTGGTCTACTCAACACTTTGTAATAACCTACATGGAAAAGGACCCAAATATCAAGAGATATATGTAAATGTTTAAATGAACAAGATTCTGTACACCTAGAACAAAAGACATTTTTCAATCAAATCTGCTCTGATAAAAACTACAATTTAAAGACACAAACAAGAATTAAGGAGGCAAAACGTATGGGGGTTTGCCCTGGCACATTCCACTCTAATCTGCAACCTAAAATCACAACTTGCACCAAGATTCTGTTTCCCTAGCAAGCAGAGTTGGCAATGTAGAAATGCTGCCACCCTAAGGCCGTTTCCTTAAACAGCAGCTTTCAATCTACTGCTAATAGTCACTAATATTCACAAGGACTGCCGGGCTGTAAATGACTCATGCCCTCAAAAAATGTCCTGGGGTAGGGAATGGCCAAAAAAAGTTCACAACACGGAAAACTTTTCAAGAAAAGAGTTTGAAGAGGTAAGTGTTATTCACTCTGTTATTTTTAAAAAAAGAAGAACATGGATAAAAGCTCAATTTCAGGAATTATTTATTGGTTGGATGCAAATCCAAACTACAAAAGGACTTCGCCACCCAATATTCAAAATGCCATCAGTCAAAAGTCTACAAACAATGAATGCTGACGGGTTAGTGGAGAAAGGCATACCCACTATGCTGTTCGTTGGATGTAAACTGGTAACAGCTCATCATCAGAACACAATGGAGCTGCATTTAAAAGGTAAAAACTGAGCTACCATGGGATGCGGCCCATCCCCTAATGGGCCAATAACCCAAGGAGACCAGAATAGGAAAGGCACAGACAGGCACACATGCACCGCAGCAATACTGACAATAGCCAAGACATGCAAGCAAACAAAATGTCCATCAACAGATAAATGGACAAAGAAGAAGCGTAATACGTACCGAATGGAATAGTTGCCTCGGGAAAAAAATGAACAGTGCCGTTTTCAGGACTGCAGAGGAGCCTAGAAATAATCATATTAGGTTCAGTAAGTCAAAAGGGAATGACAAATCTCCTATGGTATCATTTATACATGTTATCCTAAGATTGCTACCAATGAACATATTTTCACAGAAAAAGACACTCAGAGATTTGTAAAACAAAATAATGTTTAACCAAAATGAAAGGTGGGAGGATGGATAAATTAGGATTATGGGGCTAACATACATATACTAATGTATGTTAAATGTATAGAAACAAATAACCTATAAACTATATGAATTATATAATCACCAATACATATAAAATATATAATGACAAAACACCTACCAAATACCAAGGGAGGTCTACTCAACATTCTGTAATAACATACATGGTAACAGGATCCGAAGATGAACAGACATATGTATGAATCATTGAGCAGATTCTGTACAGCCAGACAATCCCAACACTCTAATCAAATTTACTCTGATAAGAAATATAAATTAAATTTATAAAACAAACATAAGTAAGGAGACATAACCTTCTGGGGGCAGGTCCCAGCACATTCCACTCTAATTTACAACCTCGGAACACTACCTCCAGGAAGACTCTGTTGCCCTAGTAACAAGAGTTGAGAACGTAACAATGCTGCCGCCTTGTGGCTGTTTGCCACAACAACAGGTTCAAACCCAGTGCTAATGGGTGCTTAATAGTCCCAAGGACTGCAGGGCCGTAAATGACACCTGCCCTCAAAAAATGCCCTGGGGTAGGGAATAGGCAAGAAATTTCAACACATGACAAATTTTTCAAGAAGTCAATATGAAGAGGGAAGTTGTACTCACTCCTTAATAAAAAAAGGAAAAGAGAAAAGCAGGACATGCCTAAAGCTCAGGATAAGAAATTAGTAGCCACATGCTAATCCAACCTCCAAAAGGGTTTCAGCTCACACCAGTCCAATGAGCATCGGCAAAGAGTCGACAAACGATAAATGCTGAAGGGATTTTAGAGAACTGCGCACCTTCTGGCTGCTGGTGGGAGGTAAATTAGTAACAGCACTTACGAAAATGGAATGGAGCTGCTTTAAAAGGTAACAAGTGAGCTACCATAGGATGCGGCAGGGCACCTTTTAGGCCCATAACCTAAGACCACCAGAATGGGAAAGACAGAGGCAGGCAAATGTGCACTGCAGCAATATTGAAAGAGCCAAGACATGGAAGCAAAACAAAGGTTTATAAACAGGTAAATGGACAAAGAAGAAGTGGTATATGGAAAGATTGGAATATTAGTCACGAAAAAAATAAAAGAATGGCATAAGCAGAACCACGGATGAGCCTAGAGATAATCACACAACGTGAAGTAAGTCAGAATGCGAAAGACAAATGTCCTCGGGTATCACTTATGTCATCTGATTATTCATAAAAAGAACATATTTCCACAGAGAAAGACAATCTCAGATTGAGAAGAAAAACTAATGGTTAAGCCAAAGAAAAGGTGTGAGGAATGAATAAATTAAGATATTGGGGTCAACAACCATTTACTAATACATACAAAATTTATCATCCCCAAAGACCTATGGAATACCAAGGGTGGTCTACTCAACACTTTGTAATAACCTACATGGAAAAGGACACAAATATCAAGAGATATATGTCAATGTGTAAATGAACAAGATTCTGTACACCTAGAACAAAAGACATTTTTCAATCAAATCTGCTCTGATAAAATCTACAATTTAAAGACACAAACAAGAATTAAGGAGGCAAAACTTATGGGGGTTTGCCCTGGCACATTCCACTCTAATCTGCAACCTAAAATCACAACTTGCACCAAGATTCTGTTTCCCTAGCAAGCAGAGTTGGCAACGTAGAAATGCTGCCACCCTAAGGCCGTTTCCTTAAACAGCAACTTTCAATCTACTGCTAATAGTCACTAATATTCACAAGGACTGCCGGGCTGTAAATGACTCATGCCCTCAAAAAATGTCCTGGGGTAGGGAATGGCTAAAAAAGTTCACAACACGGAAAACGTTTCAAGAAAAGAGTTTGAAGAGGTAAGTGTTACTCACTCTGTTATTTAAAAAAAGAAGAAGAACAGGGATAAAAGCTCAATTTCAGGAATTATTTATTGGTTCGGTGCAAATCCAAACTACAAAAGGACTTCGCCACCCGATATTCAAAATGCCATCCATCAAAAGTCTACAAACAATGAATGCTGACGGGTTAGTGGAGAAAGGCATACCCACTATGCTGTTCGTTGGATGTAAACTGTTAACAGCTCATCATGAGAACAGAATGGAGCTGCATTTAAAAGGTAAAAACTGAGCTACCATGGGATGCGGCCCATCCTCTAATGGGCCAATAACCCAAGGAGACCAGAATAGGAAAGGCACAGACAGGCACACATGCACCGCAGCAATACTGACAATAGCCAAGACATGCAAGCAAACAAAATGTCCATCAACAGATAAATGGACAAAGAAGAAGCGTAATACGTACCGAATGGAATAGTTGCCTCGGGAAAAAAATGAACAGTGCCGTTTTCAGGACTGCAGAGGAGCCTAGAAATAATCATATTAGGTTCAGTAAGTCAAAAGGGAATGACAAATCTCCTATGGTATCATTTATACATGTTATCCTAAGATTGCTACCAATGAACATATTTTCACAGAAAAAGACACTCAGAGATTTGTAAAACAAAATAATGTTTAACCAAAATGAAAGGTGGGAGGATGGATAAATTAGGATTATGGGGCTAACATACATATACTAATGTATGTTAAATGTATAGAAACAAATAACCTATAAACTATATGAATTATATAATCACCAATACATATAAAATATATAATGACAAAACACCTACCAAATACCAAGGGAGGTCTACTCAACATTCTGTAATAACATACATGGTAACAGGATCCGAAGATGAACAGACATATGTATGAATCATTGAGCAGATTCTGTACAGCCAGACAATCCCAACACTCTAATCAAATTTACTCTGATAAGAAATATAAATTAAATTTATAAAACAAACATAAGTAAGGAGACATAACCTTCTGGGGGCAGGTCCCAGCACATTCCACTCTAATTTACAACCTCGGAACACTACCTCCAGGAAGACTCTGTTGCCCTAGTAACAAGAGTTGAGAACGTAACAATGCTGCCGCCTTGTGGCTGTTTGCCACAACAACAGGTTCAAACCCAGTGCTAATGGGTGCTTAATAGTCCCAAGGACTGCAGGGCCGTAAATGACACCTGCCCTCAAAAAATGCCCTGGGGTAGGGAATAGGCAAGAAATTTCAACACATGACAAATTTTTCAAGAAGTCAATATGAAGAGGGAAGTTGTACTCACTCCTTAATAAAAAAAGGAAAAGAAAAAAGCAGGACATGCCTAAAGCTCAGGATAAGAAATTAGTAGCCACATGCTAATCCAACCTCCAAAAGGGTTTCAGCTCACACCAGTCCAATGAGCATCGGCAAAGAGTCGACAAACGATAAATGCTGAAGGGATTTTAGAGAACTGCGCACCTTCTGGCTGCTGGTGGGAGGTAAATTAGTAACAGCACTTACGAAAATGGAATGGAGCTGCTTTAAAAGGTAACAAGTGAGCTACCATAGGATGCGGCAGGGCACCTTTTAGGCCCATAACCTAAGACCACCAGAATGGGAAAGACAGAGGCAGGCAAATGTGCACTGCAGCAATATTGAAAGAGCCAAGACATGGAAGCAAAACAAAGGTTTATAAACAGGTAAATGGACAAAGAAGAAGTGGTATATGGAAAGATTGGAATATTAGTCACGAAAAAAATAAAAGAATGGCATAGGCAGAACCACGGATGAGCCTAGAGATAATCACACAACGTGAAGTAAGTCAGAATGCGAAAGACAAATGTCCTCGGGTATCACTTATGTCATCTGATTATTCATAAAAAGAACATATTTCCACAGAGAAAGACAATCTTAGATTGAGAAGAAAAACTAATGGTTAAGCCAAAGAAAAGGTGTGAGGAATGAATAAATTAAGATATTGGGGTCAACAACCATTTACTAATACATACAAAATTTATCATCCCCAAAGACCTATGGAATACCAAGGGTGGTCTACTCAACACTTTGTAATAACCTACATGGAAAAGGACACAAATATCAAGAGATATATGTCAATGTGTAAATGAACAAGATTCTGTACACCTAGAACAAAAGACATTTTTCAATCAAATCTGCTCTGATAAAATCTACAATTTAAAGACACAAACAAGAATTAAGGAGGCAAAACTTATGGGGGTTTGCCCTGGCACATTCCACTCTAATCTGCAACCTAAAATCACAACTTGCACCAAGATTCTGTTTCCCTAGCAAGCAGAGTTGGCAACGTAGAAATGCTGCCACCCTAAGGCCGTTTCCTTAAACAGCAACTTTCAATCTACTGCTAATAGTCACTAATATTCACAAGGACTGCCGGGCTGTAAATGACTCATGCCCTCAAAAAATGTCCTGGGGTAGGGAATGGCCAAAAAAGTTCACAACACGGAAAACTTTTCAAGAAAAGAGTTTGAAGAGGTAAGTGTTACTCACTCTGTTATTTAAAAAAAGAAGAAGAACAGGGATAAAAGCTCAATTTCAGGAATTATTTATTGGTTCGGTGCAAATCCAAACTACAAAAGGACTTCGCCACCCGATATTCAAAATGCCATCCATCAAAAGTCTACAAACAATGAATGCTGACGGGTTAGTGGAGAAAGGCATACCCACTATGCTGTTCGTTGGATGTAAACTGTTAACAGCTCATCATGAGAACAGAATGGAGCTGCATTTAAAAGGTAAAAACTGAGCTACCATGGGATGCGGCCCATCCCCTAATGGGCCAATAACCCAAGGAGACCAGAATAGGAAAGGCACAGACAGGCACACATGCACTGCAGCAATACTGACAATAGCCAAGACATGCAAGCAAACAAAATGTCCATCAACAGATAAATGGACAAAGAAGAAGCGTAATACGTACCGAATGGAATAGTTGCCTCGGGAAAAAAATGAACAGTGCCGTTTTCAGGACTGCAGAGGAGCCTAGAAATAATCATATTAGGTTCAGTAAGTCAAAAGGGAATGACAAATCTCCTATGGTATCATTTATACATGTTATCCTAAGATTGCTACCAATGAACATATTTTCACAGAAAAAGACACTCAGAGATTTGTAAAACAAAATAATGTTTAACCAAAATGAAAGGTGGGAGGATGGATAAATTAGGATTATGGGGCTAACATACATATACTAATGTATGTTAAATGTATAGAAACAAATAACCTATAAACTATATGAATTATATAATCACCAATACATATAAAATATATAATGACAAAACACCTACCAAATACCAAGGGAGGTCTACTCAAAATTCTGTAATAACATACATGGTAACAGGATCCGAAGATGAACAGACATATGTATGAATCATTGAGCAGATTCTGTACAGCCAGACAATCCCAACACTCTAATCAAATTTACTCTGATAAGAAATATAAATTAAATTTATAAAACAAACATAAGTAAGGAGACATAACCTTCTGGGGGCAGGTCCCAGCACATTCCACTCTAATTTACAACCTCGGAACACTACCTCCAGGAAGACTCTGTTGCCCTAGTAACAAGAGTTGAGAACGTAACAATGCTGCCGCCTTGTGGCTGTTTGCCACAACAACAGGTTCAAACCCAGTGCTAATGGGTGCTTAATAGTCCCAAGGACTGCAGGGCCGTAAATGACACCTGCCCTCAAAAAATGCCCTGGGGTAGGGAATAGGCAAGAAATTTCAACACATGACAAATTTTTCAAGAAGTCAATATGAAGAGCGAAGTTGTACTCACTCCTTAATAAAAAAAGGAAAAGAAAAAAGCAGGACATGCCTAAAGCTCAGGATAAGAAATTAGTAGCCACATACTAATCCAACCTCCAAAAGGGTTTCAGCTCACACCAGTCCAATGAGCATCGGCAAAGAGTCGACAAACGATAAATGCTGAAGGGATTTTAGAGAACTGCGCACCTTCTGGCTGCTGGTGGGAGGTAAATTAGTAACAGCACTTACGAAAATGGAATGGAGCTGCTATAAAAGGTAACAAGTGAGCTACCATAGGATGCGGCAGGGCACCTTTTAGGCCCATAACCTAAGACCACCAGAATGGGAAAGACAGAGGCAGGCAAATGTGCACTGCAGCAATATTGAAATAGCCAAGACATGGAAGCAAAACAAAGGTTTATAAACAGGTAAATGGACAAAGAAGAAGTGGTATATGGAAAGATTGGAATATTAGTCACGAAAAAAATAAAAGAATGGCATAGGCAGAACCACGGATGAGCCTAGAGATAATCACACAACGTGAAGTAAGTCAGAATGCGAAAGACAAATGTCCTCGGGTATCACTTATGTCATCTGATTATTCATAAAAAGAACATATTTCCACAGAGAAAGACAATCTCAGATTGAGAAGAAAAACTAATGGTTAAGCCAAAGAAAAGGTGTGAGGAATGAATAAATTAAGATATTGGGGTCAACAACCATTTACTAATACATACAAAATTTATCATCCCCAAAGACCTATGGAACACCAAGGGTGGTCTACTCAACACTTTGTAATAACCTACATGGAAAAGGACACAAATATCAAGAGATATATGTCAATGTGTAAATGAACAAGATTCTGTACACCTAGAACAAAAGACATTTTTCAATCAAATCTGCTCTGATAAAATCTACAATTTAAAGACACAAACAAGAATTAAGGAGGCAAAACTTATGGGGGTTTGCCCTGGCACATTCCACTCTAATCTGCAACCTAAAATCACAACTTGCACCAAGATTCTGTTTCCCTAGCAAGCAGAGTTGGCAACGTAGAAATGCTGCCACCCTAAGGCCGTTTCCTTAAACAGCAACTTTCAATCTACTGCTAATAGTCACTAATATTCACAAGGACTGCCGGGCTGTAAATGACTCATGCCCTCAAAAAATGTCCTGGGGTAGGGAATGGCCAAAAAAGTTCACAACACGGAAAACTTTTCAAGAAAAGAGTTTGAAGAGGTAAGTGTTACTCACTCTGTTATTTAAAAAAAGAAGAAGAACAGGGATAAAAGCTCAATTTCAGGAATTATTTATTGGTTCGGTGCAAATCCAAACTACAAAAGGACTTCGCCACCCGATATTCAAAATGCCATCCATCAAAAGTCTACAAACAATGAATGCTGACGGGTTAGTGGAGAAAGGCATACCCACTATGCTGTTCGTTGGATGTAAACTGTTAACAGCTCATCATGAGAACAGAATGGAGCTGCATTTAAAAGGTAAAAACTGAGCTACCATGGGATGCGGCCCATCCCCTAATGGGCCAATAACCCAAGGAGACCAGAATAGGAAAGGCACAGACAGGCACACATGCACTGCAGCAATACTGACAATAGCCAAGACATGCAAGCAAACAAAATGTCCATCAACAGATAAATGGACAAAGAAGAAGCGTAATACGTACCGAATGGAATAGTTGCCTCGGGAAAAAAATGAACAGTGCCGTTTTCAGGACTGCAGAGGAGCCTAGAAATAATCATATTAGGTTCAGTAAGTCAAAAGGGAATGACAAATCTCCTATGGTATCATTTATACATGTTATCCTAAGATTGCTACCAATGAACATATTTTCACAGAAAAAGACACTCAGAGATTTGTAAAACAAAATAATGTTTAACCAAAATGAAAGGTGGGAGGATGGATAAATTAGGATTATGGGGCTAACATACATATACTAATGTATGTTAAATGTATAGAAACAAATAACCTATAAACTATATGAATTATATAATCACCAATACATATAAAATATATAATGACAAAACACCTACCAAATACCAAGGGAGGTCTACTCAAAATTCTGTAATAACATACATGGTAACAGGATCCGAAGATGAACAGACATATGTATGAATCATTGAGCAGATTCTGTACAGCCAGACAATCCCAACACTCTAATCAAATTTACTCTGATAAGAAATATAAATTAAATTTATAAAACAAACATAAGTAAGGAGACATAACCTTCTGGGGGCAGGTCCCAGCACATTCCACTCTAATTTACAACCTCGGAACACTACCTCCAGGAAGACTCTGTTGCCCTAGTAACAAGAGTTGAGAACGTAACAATGCTGCCGCCTTGTGGCTGTTTGCCACAACAACAGGTTCAAACCCAGTGCTAATGGGTGCTTAATAGTCCCAAGGACTGCAGGGCCGTAAATGACACCTGCCCTCAAAAAATGCCCTGGGGTAGGGAATAGGCAAGAAATTTCAACACATGACAAATTTTTCAAGAAGTCAATATGAAGAGCGAAGTTGTACTCACTCCTTAATAAAAAAAGGAAAAGAAAAAAGCAGGACATGCCTAAAGCTCAGGATAAGAAATTAGTAGCCACATGCTAATCCAACCTCCAAAAGGGTTTCAGCTCACACCAGTCCAATGAGCATCGGCAAAGAGTCGACAAACGATAAATGCTGAAGGGATTTTAGAGAACTGCGCACCTTCTGGCTGCTGGTGGGAGGTAAATTAGTAACAGCACTTACGAAAATGGAATGGAGCTGCTATAAAAGGTAACAAGTGAGCTACCATAGGATGCGGCAGGGCACCTTTTAGGCCCATAACCTAAGACCACCAGAATGGGAAAGACAGAGGCAGGCAAATGTGCACTGCAGCAATATTGAAATAGCCAAGACATGGAAGCAAAACAAAGGTTTATAAACAGGTAAATGGACAAAGAAGAAGTGGTATATGGAAAGATTGGAATATTAGTCACGAAAAAAATAAAAGAATGGCATAGGCAGAACCACGGATGAGCCTAGAGATAATCACACAACGTGAAGTAAGTCAGAATGCGAAAGACAAATGTCCTCGGGTATCACTTATGTCATCTGATTATTCATAAAAAGAACATATTTCCACAGAGAAAGACAATCTCAGATTGAGAAGAAAAACTAATGGTTAAGCCAAAGAAAAGGTGTGAGGAATGAATAAATTAAGATATTGGGGTCAACAACCATTTACTAATACATACAAAATTTATCATCCCCAAAGACCTATGGAACACCAAGGGTGGTCTACTCAACACTTTGTAATAACCTACATGGAAAAGGACACAAATATCAAGAGATATATGTCAATGTGTAAATGAACAAGATTCTGTACACCTAGAACAAAAGACATTTTTCAATCAAATCTGCTCTGATAAAATCTACAATTTAAAGACACAAACAAGAATTAAGGAGGCAAAACTTATGGGGGTTTGCCCTGGCACATTCCACTCTAATCTGCAACCTAAAATCACAACTTGCACCAAGATTCTGTTTCCCTAGCAAGCAGAGTTGGCAACGTAGAAATGCTGCCACCCTAAGGCCGTTTCCTTAAACAGCAACTTTCAATCTACTGCTAATAGTCACTAATATTCACAAGGACTGCCGGGCTGTAAATGACTCATGCCCTCAAAAAATGTCCTGGGGTAGGGAATGGCCAAAAAAGTTCACAACACGGAAAACTTTTCAAGAAAAGAGTTTGAAGAGGTAAGTGTTACTCACTCTGTTATTTAAAAAAAGAAGAAGAACAGGGATAAAAGCTCAATTTCAGGAATTATTTATTGGTTCGGTGCAAATCCAAACTACAAAAGGACTTCGCCACCCGATATTCAAAATGCCATCCATCAAAAGTCTACAAACAATGAATGCTGACGGGTTAGTGGAGAAAGGCATACCCACTATGCTGTTCGTTGGATGTAAACTGTTAACAGCTCATCATGAGAACAGAATGGAGCTGCATTTAAAAGGTAAAAACTGAGCTACCATGGGATGCGGCCCATCCCCTAATGGGCCAATAACCCAAGGAGACCAGAATAGGAAAGGCACAGACAGGCACACATGCACTGCAGCAATACTGACAATAGCCAAGACATGCAAGCAAACAAAATGTCCATCAACAGATAAATGGACAAAGAAGAAGCGTAATACGTACCGAATGGAATAGTTGCCTCGGGAAAAAAATGAACAGTGCCGTTTTCAGGACTGCAGAGGAGCCTAGAAATAATCATATTAGGTTCAGTAAGTCAAAAGGGAATGACAAATCTCCTATGGTATCATTTATACATGTTATCCTAAGATTGCTACCAATGAACATATTTTCACAGAAAAAGACACTCAGAGATTTGTAAAACAAAATAATGTTTAACCAAAATGAAAGGTGGGAGGATGGATAAATTAGGATTATGGGGCTAACATACATATACTAATGTATGTTAAATGTATAGAAACAAATAACCTATAAACTATATGAATTATATAATCACCAATACATATAAAATATATAATGACAAAACACCTACCAAATACCAAGGGAGGTCTACTCAAAATTCTGTAATAACATACATGGTAACAGGATCCGAAGATGAACAGACATATGTATGAATCATTGAGCAGATTCTGTACAGCCAGACAATCCCAACACTCTAATCAAATTTACTCTGATAAGAAATATAAATTAAATTTATAAAACAAACATAAGTAAGGAGACATAACCTTCTGGGGGCAGGTCCCAGCACATTCCACTCTAATTTACAACCTCGGAACATTACCTCCAGGAAGACTCTGTTGCCCTAGTAACAAGAGTTGAGAACGTAACAATGCTGCCGCCTTGTGGCTGTTTGCCACAACAACAGGTTCAAACCCAGTGCTAATGGGTGCTTAATAGTCCCAAGGACTGCAGGGCCGTAAATGACACCTGCCCTCAAAAAATGCCCTGGGGTAGGGAATAGGCAAGAAATTTCAACACATGACAAATTTTTCAAGAAGTCAATATGAAGAGCGAAGTTGTACTCACTCCTTAATAAAAAAAGGAAAAGAAAAAAGCAGGACATGCCTAAAGCTCAGGATAAGAAATTAGTAGCCACATGCTAATCCAACCTCCAAAAGGGTTTCAGCTCACACCAGTCCAATGAGCATCGGCAAAGAGTCGACAAACGATAAATGCTGAAGGGATTTTAGAGAACTGCGCACCTTCTGGCTGCTGGTGGGAGGTAAATTAGTAACAGCACTTACGAAAATGGAATGGAGCTGCTTTAAAAGGTAACAAGTGAGCTACCATAGGATGCGGCAGGGCACCTTTTAGGCCCATAACCTAAGACCACCAGAATGGGAAAGACAGAGGCAGGCAAATGTGCACTGCAGCAATATTGAAATAGCCAAGACATGGAAGCAAAACAAAGGTTTATAAACAGGTAAATGGACAAAGAAGAAGTGGTATATGGAAAGATTGGAATATTAGTCACGAAAAAAATAAAAGAATGGCATAGGCAGAACCACGGATGAGCCTAGAGATAATCACACAACGTGAAGTAAGTCAGAATGCGAAAGACAAATGTCCTCGGGTATCACTTATGTCATCTGATTATTCATAAAAAGAACATATTTCCACAGAGAAAGACAATCTCAGATTGAGAAGAAAAACTAATGGTTAAGCCAAAGAAAAGGTGTGAGGAATGAATAAATTAAGATATTGGGGTCAACAACCATTTACTAATACATACAAAATTTATCATCCCCAAAGACCTATGGAATACCAAGGGTGGTCTACTCAACACTTTGTAATAACCTACATGGAAAAGGACACAAATATCAAGAGATATATGTCAATGTGTAAATGAACAAGATTCTGTACACCTAGAACAAAAGACATTTTTCAATCAAATCTGCTCTGATAAAATCTACAATTTAAAGACACAAACAAGAATTAAGGAGGCAAAACTTACGGGGGTTTGCCCTGGCACATTCCACTCTAATCTGCAACCTAAAATCACAACTTGCACCAAGATTCTGTTTCCCTAGCAAGCAGAGTTGGCAACGTAGAAATGCTGCCACCCTAAGGCCGTTTCCTTAAACAGCAACTTTCAATCTACTGCTAATAGTCACTAATATTCACAAGGACTGCCGGGCTGTAAATGACTCATGCCCTCAAAAAATTTCCTGGGGTAGGGAATGGCCAAAAAAGTTCACAACACGGAAAACTTTTCAAGAAAAGAGTTTGAAGAGGTAAGTGTTACTCACTCTGTTATTTAAAAAAAGAAGAAGAACAGGGATAAAAGCTCAATTTCAGGAATTATTTATTGGTTCGGTGCAAATCCAAACTACAAAAGGACTTCGCCACCCGATATTCAAAATGCCATCCATCAAAAGTCTACAAACAATGAATGCTGACGGGTTAGTGGAGAAAGGCATACCCACTATGCTGTTCGTTGGATGTAAACTGTTAACAGCTCATCATGAGAACAGAATGGAGCTGCATTTAAAAGGTAAAAACTGAGCTACCATGGGATGCGGCCCATCCCCTAATGGGCCAATAACCCAAGGAGACCAGAATAGGAAAGGCACAGACAGGCACACATGCACTGCAGCAATACTGACAATAGCCAAGACATGCAAGCAAACAAAATGTCCATCAACAGATAAATGGACAAAGAAGAAGCGTAATACGTACCGAATGGAATAGTTGCCTCGGGAAAAAAATGAACAGTGCCGTTTTCAGGACTGCAGAGGAGCCTAGAAATAATCATATTAGGTTCAGTAAGTCAAAAGGGAATGACAAATCTCCTATGGTATCATTTATACATGTTATCCTAAGATTGCTACCAATGAACATATTTTCACAGAAAAAGACACTCAGAGATTTGTAAAACAAAATAATGTTTAACCAAAATGAAAGGTGGGAGGATGGATAAATTAGGATTATGGGGCTAACATACATATACTAATGTATGTTAAATGTATAGAAACAAATAACCTATAAACTATATGAATTATATAATCACCAATACATATAAAATATATAATGACAAAACACCTACCAAATACCAAGGGAGGTCTACTCAACATTCTGTAATAACATACATGGTAACAGGATCCGAAGATGAACAGACATATGTATGAATCATTGAGCAGATTCTGTACAGCCAGACAATCCCAACACTCTAATCAAATTTACTCTGATAAGAAATATAAATTAAATTTATAAAACAAACATAAGTAAGGAGACATAACCTTCTGGGGGCAGGTCCCAGCACATTCCACTCTAATTTACAACCTCGGAACACTACCTCCAGGAAGACTCTGTTGCCCTAGTAACAAGAGTTGAGAACGTAACAATGCTGCCGCCTTGTGGCTGTTTGCCACAACAACAGGTTCAAAACCAGTGCTAATGGTTGCTTAATAGTCACAAGGACTGCAGGGCCGTAAATGACACCTGCCCTCAAAAAATGCCCTGGGGTAGGGAATAGGCAAGAAATTTCAACACATGACAAATTTTTCAAGAAGTCAATATGAAGAGGGAAGTTGTACTCACTCCTTAATAAAAAAAGGAAAAGAAAAAAGCAGGACATGCCTAAAGCTCAGGATAAGAAATTAGTAGCCACATGCTAATCCAACCTCCAAAAGGGTTTCAGCTCACACCAGTCCAATGAGCATCGGCAAAGAGTCGACAAACGATAAATGCTGAAGGGATTTTAGAGAACTGCGCACCTTCTGGCTGCTGGTGGGAGGTAAATTAGTAACAGCACTTACGAAAATGGAATGGAGCTGCTTTAAAAGGTAACAAGTGAGCTACCATAGGATGCGGCAGGGCACCTTTTAGGCCCATAACCTAAGACCACCAGAATGGGAAAGACAGAGGCAGGCAAATGTGCACTGCAGCAATATTGAAATAGCCAAGACATGGAAGCAAAACAAAGGTTTATAAACAGGTAAATGGACAAAGAAGAAGTGGTATATGGAAAGATTGGAATATTAGTCACGAAAAAAATAAAAGAATGGCATAGGCAGAACCACAGATGAGCCTAGAGATAATCACACAACGTGAAGTAAGTCAGAATGCGAAAGACAAATGTCCTCGGGTATCACTTATGTCATCTGATTATTCATAAAAAGAACATATTTCCACAGAGAAAGACAATCTCAGATTGAGAAGAAAAACTTATGGTTAAGCCAAAGAAAAGGTGTGAGGAATGAATAAATTAAGATATTGGGGTCAACAACCATATACTAATACATACAAAATATATCATCCCCAAAGATCTATGGAATACCAAGAGTGGTCTACTCAACACTTTGTAATAACCTACATGGAAAAGGACCCAAATATCAAGAGATATATGTAAATGTTTAAATGAACAAGATTCTGTACACCTAGAACAAAAGACATTTTTCAATCAAATCTGCTCTGATAAAAACTACAATTTAAAGACACAAACAAGAATTAAGGAGGCAAAACGTATGGGGGTTTGCCCTGGCACATTCCACTCTAATCTGCAACCTAAAATCACAACTTGCACCAAGATTCTGTTTCCCTAGCAAGCAGAGTTGGCAATGTAGAAATGCTGCCACCCTAAGGCCGTTTCCTTAAACAGCAGCTTTCAATCTACTGCTAATAGTCACTAATATTCACAAGGACTGCCGGGCTGTAAATGACTCATGCCCTCAAAAAATGTCCTGGGGTAGGGAATGGCCAAAAAAAGTTCACAACACGGAAAACTTTTCAAGAAAAGAGTTTGAAGAGGTAAGTGTTATTCACTCTGTTATTTTTAAAAAAAGAAGAACATGGATAAAAGCTCAATTTCAGGAATTATTTATTGGTTGGATGCAAATCCAAACTACAAAAGGACTTCGCCACCCAATATTCAAAATGCCATCAGTCAAAAGTCTACAAACAATGAATGCTGACGGGTTAGTGGAGAAAGGCATACCCACTATGCTGTTCGTTGGATGTAAACTGGTAACAGCTCATCATCAGAACACAATGGAGCTGCATTTAAAAGGTAAAAACTGAGCTACCATGGGATGCGGCCCATCCCCTAATGGGCCAATAACCCAAGGAGACCAGAATAGGAAAGGCACAGACAGGCACACATGCACCGCAGCAATACTGACAATAGCCAAGACATGCAAGCAAACAAAATGTCCATCAACAGATAAATGGACAAAGAAGAAGCGTAATACGTACCGAATGGAATAGTTGCCTCGGGAAAAAAATGAACAGTGCCGTTTTCAGGACTGCAGAGGAGCCTAGAAATAATCATATTAGGTTCAGTAAGTCAAAAGGGAATGACAAATCTCCTATGGTATCATTTATACATGTTATCCTAAGATTGCTACCAATGAACATATTTTCACAGAAAAAGACACTCAGAGATTTGTAAAACAAAATAATGTTTAACCAAAATGAAAGGTGGGAGGATGGATAAATTAGGATTATGGGGCTAACATACATATACTAATGTATGTTAAATGTATAGAAACAAATAACCTATAAACTATATGAATTATATAATCACCAATACATATAAAATATATAATGACAAAACACCTACCAAATACCAAGGGAGGTCTACTCAACATTCTGTAATAACATACATGGTAACAGGATCCGAAGATGAACAGACATATGTATGAATCATTGAGCAGATTCTGTACAGCCAGACAATCCCAACACTCTAATCAAATTTACTCTGATAAGAAATATAAATTAAATTTATAAAACAAACATAAGTAAGGAGACATAACCTTCTGGGGGCAGGTCCCAGCACATTCCACTCTAATTTACAACCTCGGAACACTACCTCCAGGAAGACTCTGTTGCCCTAGTAACAAGAGTTGAGAACGTAACAATGCTGCCGCCTTGTGGCTGTTTGCCACAACAACAGGTTCAAACCCAGTGCTAATGGGTGCTTAATAGTCCCAAGGACTGCAGGGCCGTAAATGACACCTGCCCTCAAAAAATGCCCTGGGGTAGGGAATAGGCAAGAAATTTCAACACATGACAAATTTTTCAAGAAGTCAATATGAAGAGGGAAGTTGTACTCACTCCTTAATAAAAAAAGGAAAAGAAAAAAGCAGGACATGCCTAAAGCTCAGGATAAGAAATTAGTAGCCACATGCTAATCCAACCTCCAAAAGGGTTTCAGCTCACACCAGTCCAATGAGCATCGGCAAAGAGTCGACAAACGATAAATGCTGAAGGGATTTTAGAGAACTGCGCACCTTCTGGCTGCTGGTGGGAGGTAAATTAGTAACAGCACTTACGAAAATGGAATGGAGCTGCTTTAAAAGGTAACAAGTGAGCTACCATAGGATGCGGCAGGGCACCTTTTAGGCCCATAACCTAAGACCACCAGAATGGGAAAGACAGAGGCAGGCAAATGTGCACTGCAGCAATATTGAAAGAGCCAAGACATGGAAGCAAAACAAAGGTTTATAAACAGGTAAATGGACAAAGAAGAAGTGGTATATGGAAAGATTGGAATATTAGTCACGAAAAAAATAAAAGAATGGCATAGGCAGAACCACGGATGAGCCTAGAGATAATCACACAACGTGAAGTAAGTCAGAATGCGAAAGACAAATGTCCTCGGGTATCACTTATGTCATCTGATTATTCATAAAAAGAACATATTTCCACAGAGAAAGACAATCTTAGATTGAGAAGAAAAACTAATGGTTAAGCCAAAGAAAAGGTGTGAGGAATGAATAAATTAAGATATTGGGGTCAACAACCATTTACTAATACATACAAAATTTATCATCCCCAAAGACCTATGGAATACCAAGGGTGGTCTACTCAACACTTTGTAATAACCTACATGGAAAAGGACACAAATATCAAGAGATATATGTCAATGTGTAAATGAACAAGATTCTGTACACCTAGAACAAAAGACATTTTTCAATCAAATCTGCTCTGATAAAATCTACAATTTAAAGACACAAACAAGAATTAAGGAGGCAAAACTTATGGGGGTTTGCCCTGGCACATTCCACTCTAATCTGCAACCTAAAATCACAACTTGCACCAAGATTCTGTTTCCTTAGCAAGCAGAGTTGGCAACGTAGAAATGCTGCCACCCTAAGGCCGTTTCCTTAAACAGCAACTTTCAATCTACCGCTAATAGTCACTAATATTCACAAGGACTGCCGGGCTGTAAATGACTCATGCCCTCAAAAAATGTCCTGGGGTAGGGAATGGCCAAAAAAGTTCACAACACGGAAAACTTTTCAAGAAAAGAGTTTGAAGAGGTAAGTGTTACTCACTCTGTTATTTAAAAAAAGAAGAAGAACAGGGATAAAAGCTCAATTTCAGGAATTATTTATTGGTTCGGTGCAAATCCAAACTACAAAAGGACTTCGCCACCCGATATTCAAAATGCCATCCATCAAAAGTCTACAAACAATGAATGCTGACGGGTTAGTGGAGAAAGGCATACCCACTATGCTGTTCGTTGGATGTAAACTGTTAACAGCTCATCATGAGAACAGAATGGAGCTGCATTTAAAAGGTAAAAACTGAGCTACCATGGGATGCGGCCCATCCCCTAATGGGCCAATAACCCAAGGAGACCAGAATAGGAAAGGCACAGACAGGCACACATGCACTGCAGCAATACTGACAATAGCCAAGACATGCAAGCAAACAAAATGTCCATCAACAGATAAATGGACAAAGAAGAAGCGTAATACGTACCGAATGGAATAGTTGCCTCGGGAAAAAAATGAACAGTGCCGTTTTCAGGACTGCAGAGGAGCCTAGAAATAATCATATTAGGTTCAGTAAGTCAAAAGGGAATGACAAATCTCCTATGGTATCATTTATACATGTTATCCTAAGATTGCTACCAATGAACATATTTTCACAGAAAAAGACACTCAGAGATTTGTAAAACAAAATAATGTTTAACCAAAATGAAAGGTGGGAGGATGGATAAATTAGGATTATGGGGCTAACATACATATACTAATGTATGTTAAATGTATAGAAACAAATAACCTATAAACTATATGAATTATATAATCACCAATACATATAAAATATATAATGACAAAACACCTACCAAATACCAAGGGAGGTCTACTCAAAATTCTGTAATAACATACATGGTAACAGGATCCGAAGATGAACAGACATATGTATGAATCATTGAGCAGATTCTGTACAGCCAGACAATCCCAACACTCTAATCAAATTTACTCTGATAAGAAATATAAATTAAATTTATAAAACAAACATAAGTAAGGAGACATAACCTTCTGGGGGCAGGTCCCAGCACATTCCACTCTAATTTACAACCTCGGAACACTACCTCCAGGAAGACTCTGTTGCCCTAGTAACAAGAGTTGAGAACGTAACAATGCTGCCGCCTTGTGGCTGTTTGCCACAACAACAGGTTCAAACCCAGTGCTAATGGGTGCTTAATAGTCCCAAGGACTGCAGGGCCGTAAATGACACCTGCCCTCAAAAAATGCCCTGGGGTAGGGAATAGGCAAGAAATTTCAACACATGACAAATTTTTCAAGAAGTCAATATGAAGAGCGAAGTTGTACTCACTCCTTAATAAAAAAAGGAAAAGAAAAAAGCAGGACATGCCTAAAGCTCAGGATAAGAAATTAGTAGCCACATGCTAATCCAACCTCCAAAAGGGTTTCAGCTCACACCAGTCCAATGAGCATCGGCAAAGAGTCGACAAACGATAAATGCTGAAGGGATTTTAGAGAACTGCGCACCTTCTGGCTGCTGGTGGGAGGTAAATTAGTAACAGCACTTACGAAAATGGAATGGAGCTGCTTTAAAAGGTAACAAGTGAGCTACCATAGGATGCGGCAGGGCACCTTTTAGGCCCATAACCTAAGACCACCAGAATGGGAAAGACAGAGGCAGGCAAATGTGCACTGCAGCAATATTGAAATAGCCAAGACATGGAAGCAAAACAAAGGTTTATAAACAGGTAAATGGACAAAGAAGAAGTGGTATATGGAAAGATTGGAATATTAGTCACGAAAAAAATAAAAGAATGGCATAGGCAGAACCACGGATGAGCCTAGAGATAATCACACAACGTGAAGTAAGTCAGAATGCGAAAGACAAATGTCCTCGGGTATCACTTATGTCATCTGATTATTCATAAAAAGAACATATTTCCACAGAGAAAGACAATCTCAGATTGAGAAGAAAAACTAATGGTTAAGCCAAAGAAAAGGTGTGAGGAATGAATAAATTAAGATATTGGGGTCAACAACCATTTACTAATACATACAAAATTTATCATCCCCAAAGACCTATGGAATACCAAGGGTGGTCTACTCAACACTTTGTAATAACCTACATGGAAAAGGACACAAATATCAAGAGATATATGTCAATGTGTAAATGAACAAGATTCTGTACACCTAGAACAAAAGACATTTTTCAATCAAATCTGCTCTGATAAAATCTACAATTTAAAGACACAAACAAGAATTAAGGAGGCAAAACTTATGGGGGTTTGCCCTGGCACATTCCACTCTAATCTGCAACCTAAAATCACAACTTGCACCAAGATTCTGTTTCCCTAGCAAGCAGA
The DNA here is from genome assembly GCF_965194825.1 of Balaenoptera physalus. Taxonomy (NCBI): domain Eukaryota; kingdom Metazoa; phylum Chordata; class Mammalia; order Artiodactyla; family Balaenopteridae; genus Balaenoptera; species Balaenoptera physalus. The sequence goes on from NW_028125820.1 coordinate 336,681, forward strand.
GTTGGCAACGTAGAAATGCTGCCACCCTAAGGCCGTTTCCTTAAACAGCAACTTTCAATCTACTGCTAATAGTCACTAATATTCACAAGGACTGCCGGGCTGTAAATGACTCATGCCCTCAAAAAATGTCCTGGGGTAGGGAATGGCCAAAAAAGTTCACAACACGGAAAACTTTTCAAGAAAAGAGTTTGAAGAGGTAAGTGTTACTCACTCTGTTATTTAAAAAAAGAAGAAGAACAGGGATAAAAGCTCAATTTCAGGAATTATTTATTGGTTCGGTGCAAATCCAAACTACAAAAGGACTTCGCCACCCGATATTCAAAATGCCATCCATCAAAAGTCTACAAACAATGAATGCTGACGGGTTAGTGGAGAAAGGCATACCCACTATGCTGTTCGTTGGATGTAAACTGTTAACAGCTCATCATGAGAACAGAATGGAGCTGCATTTAAAAGGTAAAAACTGAGCTACCATGGGATGCGGCCCATCCCCTAATGGGCCAATAACCCAAGGAGACCAGAATAGGAAAGGCACAGACAGGCACACATGCACTGCAGCAATACTGACAATAGCCAAGACATGCAAGCAAACAAAATGTCCATCAACAGATAAATGGACAAAGAAGAAGCGTAATACGTACCGAATGGAATAGTTGCCTCGGGAAAAAAATGAACAGTGCCGTTTTCAGGACTGCAGAGGAGCCTAGAAATAATCATATTAGGTTCAGTAAGTCAAAAGGGAATGACAAATCTCCTATGGTATCATTTATACATGTTATCCTAAGATTGCTACCAATGAACATATTTTCACAGAAAAAGACACTCAGAGATTTGTAAAACAAAATAATGTTTAACCAAAATGAAAGGTGGGAGGATGGATAAATTAGGATTATGGGGCTAACATACATATACTAATGTATGTTAAATGTATAGAAACAAATAACCTATAAACTATATGAATTATATAATCACCAATACATATAAAATATATAATGACAAAACACCTACCAAATACCAAGGGAGGTCTACTCAAAATTCTGTAATAACATACATGGTAACAGGATCCGAAGATGAACAGACATATGTATGAATCATTGAGCAGATTCTGTACAGCCAGACAATCCCAACACTCTAATCAAATTTACTCTGATAAGAAATATAAATTAAATTTATAAAACAAACATAAGTAAGGAGACATAACCTTCTGGGGGCAGGTCCCAGCACATTCCACTCTAATTTACAACCTCGGAACACTACCTCCAGGAAGACTCTGTTGCCCTAGTAACAAGAGTTGAGAACGTAACAATGCTGCCGCCTTGTGGCTGTTTGCCACAACAACAGGTTCAAACCCAGTGCTAATGGGTGCTTAATAGTCCCAAGGACTGCAGGGCCGTAAATGACACCTGCCCTCAAAAAATGCCCTGGGGTAGGGAATAGGCAAGAAATTTCAACACATGACAAATTTTTCAAGAAGTCAATATGAAGAGCGAAGTTGTACTCACTCCTTAATAAAAAAAGGAAAAGAAAAAAGCAGGACATGCCTAAAGCTCAGGATAAGAAATTAGTAGCCACATGCTAATCCAACCTCCAAAAGGGTTTCAGCTCACACCAGTCCAATGAGCATCGGCAAAGAGTCGACAAACGATAAATGCTGAAGGGATTTTAGAGAACTGCGCACCTTCTGGCTGCTGGTGGGAGGTAAATTAGTAACAGCACTTACGAAAATGGAATGGAGCTGCTTTAAAAGGTAACAAGTGAGCTACCATAGGATGCGGCAGGGCACCTTTTAGGCCCATAACCTAAGACCACCAGAATGGGAAAGACAGAGGCAGGCAAATGTGCACTGCAGCAATATTGAAATAGCCAAGACATGGAAGCAAAACAAAGGTTTATAAACAGGTAAATGGACAAAGAAGAAGTGGTATATGGAAAGATTGGAATATTAGTCACGAAAAAAATAAAAGAATGGCATAGGCAGAACCACGGATGAGCCTAGAGATAATCACACAACGTGAAGTAAGTCAGAATGCGAAAGACAAATGTCCTCGGGTATCACTTATGTCATCTGATTATTCATAAAAAGAACATATTTCCACAGAGAAAGACAATCTCAGATTGAGAAGAAAAACTAATGGTTAAGCCAAAGAAAAGGTGTGAGGAATGAATAAATTAAGATATTGGGGTCAACAACCATTTACTAATACATACAAAATTTATCATCCCCAAAGACCTATGGAATACCAAGGGTGGTCTACTCAACACTTTGTAATAACCTACATGGAAAAGGACACAAATATCAAGAGATATATGTCAATGTGTAAATGAACAAGATTCTGTACACCTAGAACAAAAGACATTTTTCAATCAAATCTGCTCTGATAAAATCTACAATTTAAAGACACAAACAAGAATTAAGGAGGCAAAACTTATGGGGGTTTGCCCTGGCACATTCCACTCTAATCTGCAACCTAAAATCACAACTTGCACCAAGATTCTGTTTCCCTAGCAAGCAGAGTTGGCAACGTAGAAATGCTGCCACCCTAAGGCCGTTTCCTTAAACAGCAACTTTCAATCTACTGCTAATAGTCACTAATATTCACAAGGACTGCCGGGCTGTAAATGACTCATGCCCTCAAAAAATGTCCTGGGGTAGGGAATGGCCAAAAAAGTTCACAACACGGAAAACTTTCCAAGAAAAGAGTTTGAAGAGGTAAGTGTTACTCACTCTGTTATTTAAAAAAAGAAGAAGAACAGGGATAAAAGCTCAATTTCAGGAATTATTTATTGGTTCGGTGCAAATCCAAACTACAAAAGGACTTCGCCACCCGATATTCAAAATGCCATCCATCAAAAGTCTACAAACAATGAATGCTGACGGGTTAGTGGAGAAAGGCATACCCACTATGCTGTTCGTTGGATGTAAACTGTTAACAGCTCATCATGAGAACAGAATGGAGCTGCATTTAAAAGGTAAAAACTGAGCTACCATGGGATGCGGCCCATCCCCTAATGGGCCAATAACCCAAGGAGACCAGAATAGGAAAGGCACAGACAGGCACACATGCACTGCAGCAATACTGACAATAGCCAAGACATGCAAGCAAACAAAATGTCCATCAACAGATAAATGGACAAAGAAGAAGCGTAATACGTACCGAATGGAATAGTTGCCTCGGGAAAAAAATGAACAGTGCCGTTTTCAGGACTGCAGAGGAGCCTAGAAATAATCATATTAGGTTCAGTAAGTCAAAAGGGAATGACAAATCTCCTATGGTATCATTTATACATGTTATCCTAAGATTGCTACCAATGAACATATTTTCACAGAAAAAGACACTCAGAGATTTGTAAAACAAAATAATGTTTAACCAAAATGAAAGGTGGGAGGATGGATAAATTAGGATTATGGGGCTAACATACATATACTAATGTATGTTAAATGTATAGAAACAAATAACCTATAAACTATATGAATTATATAATCACCAATACATATAAAATATATAATGACAAAACACCTACCAAATACCAAGGGAGGTCTACTCAACATTCTGTAATAACATACATGGTAACAGGATCCGAAGATGAACAGACATATGTATGAATCATTGAGCAGATTCTGTACAGCCAGACAATCCCAACACTCTAATCAAATTTACTCTGATAAGAAATATAAATTAAATTTATAAAACAAACATAAGTAAGGAGACATAACCTTCTGGGGGCAGGTCCCAGCACATTCCACTCTAATTTACAACCTCGGAACACTACCTCCAGGAAGACTCTGTTGCCCTAGTAACAAGAGTTGAGAACGTAACAATGCTGCCGCCTTGTGGCTGTTTGCCACAACAACAGGTTCAAACCCAGTGCTAATGGTTGCTTAATAGTCACAAGGACTGCAGGGCCGTAAATGACACCTGCCCTCAAAAAATGCCCTGGGGTAGGGAATAGGCAAGAAATTTCAACACATGACAAATTTTTCAAGAAGTCAATATGAAGAGGGAAGTTGTACTCACTCCTTAATAAAAAAAGGAAAAGAAAAAAGCAGGACATGCCTAAAGCTCAGGATAAGAAATTAGTAGCCACATGCTAATCCAACCTCCAAAAGGGTTTCAGCTCACACCAGTCCAATGAGCATCGGCAAAGAGTCGACAAACGATAAATGCTGAAGGGATTTTAGAGAACTGCGCACCTTCTGGCTGCTGGTGGGAGGTAAATTAGTAACAGCACTTACGAAAATGGAATGGAGCTGCTTTAAAAGGTAACAAGTGAGCTACCATATGATGCGGCAGGGAACCTTTTAGGCCCATAACCTAACACCACCAGAATGGGAAAGACAGAGGCAGGCAAATGTGCACTCCAGCAATATTGAAATAGCCAAGACATGGAAGCAAAACAAAGGTTTATAAACAGGTAAATGGACAAAGAAGAAGTGGTATATGGACAGATTGGAATATTAGTCATGAAAAAAATAAAAGAATGGCATAGGCAGAACCACAGATGAGCCTAGAGATAATCACACAACGTGAAGTAAGTCAGAATGCGAAAGACAAATGTCCTCGGGTATCACTTATGTCATCTGATTATTCATAAAAAGAACATATTTCCACAGAGAAAGACAATCTCAGATTGAGAAGAAAAACTTATGGTTAAGCCAAAGAAAAGGTGTGAGGAATGAATAAATTAAGATATTGGGGTCAACAACCATATACTAATACATACAAATTATATCATCCCCAAAGACCTATGGAATACCAAGGGTTGTCTACTCAACACTTTGTAATAACCTACATGGAAAAGGACCCAAATATCAAGAGATATATGTAAATGTGTAAATGAACAAGATTCTGTACACCTAGAACAAAAGACATTTTTCAATCAAATCTGCTCTGATAAAAACTACAATTTAAAGACACAACCAAGAATTAAGGAGGCAAAACTTATGGGGGTTTGCCCTGGCACATTCCACTCTAATCTGCAACCTAAAATCACAACTTGCACCAAGATTCTGTTTCCCTAGCAAGCAGAGTTGGCAACGTAGAAATGCTGCCACCCTAAGGCCGTTTCCTTAAACAGCAGCTTTCAATCTACTGCTAATAGTCACTAATATTCACAAGGACTGCCGGGCTGTAAATGACTCATGCCCTCAAAAAATGTCCTGGGGTAGGGAATGGCCAAAAAAAGTTCACAGCACGGAAAATTTTTCAAGAAAAGAGTTTGAAGAGGTAAGTGTTACTCACTCTGTTATTTAAAAAAAAAGAAGAACATGGATAGAAGCTCAATTTCAGGAATTATTTATTGGTTGGATGCAAATCCAAACTACAAAAGGACTTCGCCACCCAATATACAAAATGCCATGCGTCAAAAGTCTACAAACAATGAATGCTGACGGGTTAGTGGAGAAAGGCATACCCACTATGCTGTTCGTTGGATGTAAACTGTTAACAGCTCATCATGAGAACAGAATGGAGCTGCATTTAAAAGGTAAAAACTGAGCTACCATGGGATGCGGCCCATCCCCTAATGGGCCAATAACCCAAGGAGACCAGAATAGGAAAGGCACAGACAGGCACACATGCACCGCAGCAATACTGACAATAGCCAAGACATGCAAGCAAACAAAATGTCCATCAACAGATAAATGGACAAAGAAGAAGCGTAATACGTACCGAATGGAATAGTTGCCTCGGGAAAAAAACGAACAGTGCCGTTTTCAGGACTGCAGAGGAGCCTAGAAATAATCATATTAGGTTCAGTAAGTCAAAAGGGAATGACAAATCTCCTATGGTATCATTTATACATGTTATCCTAAGATTGCTACCAATGAACATATTTTCACAGAAGAAGACACTCAGAGATTTGTAAAACAAAATAATGGTTAACCAAAATGAAAGGTGGGAGGATGGATAAATTAGGATTATGGGGCTAACATACATATACTAATGTATGTTAAATGTATAGAAACAAATAACCTATAAACTATATGAATTATATAATCACCAATACATATAAAATATATAATGACAAAACACCTACCAAATACCAAGGGAGGTCTACTCAACATTCTGTAATAACATACATGGTAACAGGATCCGAAGATGAACAGACATATGTACGAATCATTGAGCAGATTCTGTACAGCCAGACAATCCCAACACTCTAATCAAATTTACTCTGATAAGAAATATAAATTAAATTTATAAAACAAACATAAGTAAGGAGACATAACCTTCTGGGGGCAGGTCCCAGCACATTCCACTCTAATTTACAACGTCGGAACACTACCTCCAGGAAGACTCTGTTGCCCTAGTAACAAGAGTTGAGAACGTAACAATGCTGCCGCCTTGTGGCTGTTTGCCACAACAACAGGTTCAAACCCAGTGCTAATGGTTGCTTAATAGTCACAAGGACTGCAGGGCCATAAATGACACCTGCCCTCAAAAAATGCCCTGGGGTAGGGAATAGGCAAGAAATTTCAACACATGACAAATTTTTCAAGAAGTCAATATGAAGAGGGAAGTTGTACTCACTCCTTAATAAAAAAAGGAAAAGAAAAAAGCAGGACATGCCTAAAGCTCAGGATAAGAAATTAGTAGCCACATGCTAATCCAACCTCCAAAAGGGTTTCAGCTCACACCAGTCCAATGAGCATCGGCAAAGAGTCGACAAACGATAAATGCTGAAGGGATTTTAGAGAACTGCGCACCTTCTGGCTGCTGGTGGGAGGTAAATTAGTAACAGCACTTACGAAAATGGAATGGAGCTGCTTTAAAAGGTAACAAGTGAGCTACCATAGGATGCGGCAGGGCACCTTTTAGGCCCATAACCTAAGACCACCAGAATGGGAAAGACAGAGGCAGGCAAATGTGCACTGCAGCAATATTGAAATAGCCAAGACATGGAAGCAAAACAAAGGTTTATAAACAGGTAAATGGACAAAGAAGAAGTGGTATATGGAAAGATTGGAATATTAGTCACGAAAAAAATAAAAGAATGGCATAAGCAGAACCACGGATGAGCCTAGAGATAATCACACAATGTGAAGTAAGTCAGAATGCAAAAGACAAATGTCCTCGGGTATCACTTATGTCATCTGATTATTCATAAAAAGAACATATTTCCACAGAGAAAGACAATCTCAGATTGAGAAGAAAAACTAATGGTTAAGCCAAAGAAAAGGTGTGAGGAATGAATAAATTAAGATATTGGGGTCAACAACCATTTACTAATACATACAAAATTTATCATCCCCAAAGACCTATGGAATACCAAGGGTGGTCTACTCAACACTTTGTAATAACCTACATGGAAAAGGACCCAAATATCAAGAGATATATGTAAATGTGTAAATGAACAAGATTCTGTACACCTAGAACAAAAGACATTTTTCAATCAAATCTGCTCTGATAAAATCTACAATTTAAAGACACAAACAAGAATTAAGGAGGCAAAACTTATGGGGGTTTGCCCTGGCACATTCCACTCTAATCTGCAACCTAAAATCACAACTTGCACCAAGATTCTGTTTCCCTAGCAAGCAGAGTTGGCAACGTAGAAATGCTGCCACCCTAAGGCCGTTTCCTTAAACAGCAGCTTTCAATCTACTGCTAATAGTCACTAATATTCAAAAGGACTGCCGGGCTGTAAATGACTCATGCCCTCAAAAAATGTCCTGGGGTAGGGAATGGCCAAAAAAAGTTCACAACACGGAAAACTTTTCAAGAAAAGAGTTTGAAGAGGTAAGTGTTACTCACTCTGTTATTTAAAAAAAGAAGAAGAACAGGGATAAAAGCTCAATTTCAGGAATTATTTATTGGTTCGGTGCAAATCCAAACTACAAAAGAACTTCGCCACCCGATATTCAAAATGCCATCCATCAAAAGTCTACAAACAATGAATGCTGACGGGTTAGTGGAGAAAGGCATGCCCACTATGCTGTTCGTTGGATGTAAACTGGTAACAGCTCATCATGAGAACAGAATGGAGCTGCATTTAAACGGTAAAAAGTGATCTACCATGGGATGCGGCCCATCCCCTAATGGGCCAATAACCTAAGGAGACCAGAATAGGAAAGGCACAGACAGGCACACATGCACCGCAGCAATACTGACAATAGCCAAGACATGCAAGCAAACAAAATGTCCATCAACAGATAAATGGACAAAGAAGAAGCGTAATACGTACCGAATGGAATAGTTGCCTCGGGAAAAAAACGAACAGTGCCGTTTTCAGGACTGCAGAGGAGCCTAGAAATAATCATATTAGGTTCAGTAAGTCAAAAGGGAATGACAAATCTCCTATGGTATCATTTATACATGTTATCCTAAGATTGCTACCAATGAACATATTTTCACAGAAAAAGACACTCAGAGATTTGTAAAACAAAATAATGTTTAACCAAAATGAAAGGTGGGAGGATGGATAAATTAGGATTATGGGGCTAACATACATATACTAATGTATGTTAAATGTATAGAAACAAATAACCTATAAACTATATGAATTATATAATCACCAATACATATAAAATATATAATGACAAAACACCTACCAAATACCAAGGGAGGTCTACTCAACATTCTGTAATAACATACATGGTAACAGGATCCGAAGATGAACAGACATATGTACGAATCATTGAGCAGATTCTGTACAGCCAGACAATCCCAACACTCTAATCAAATTTACTCTGATAAGAAATATAAATTAAATTTATAAAACAAACATAAGTAAGGAGACATAACCTTCTGGGGGCAGGTCCCAGCACATTCCACTCTAATTTACAACCTCGGAACACTACCTCCAGAAAGACTCTGTTGCCCTAGTAACAAGAGTTGAGAACGTAACAATGCTGCCGCCTTGTGGCTGTTTGCCACAACAACAGGTTCAAACCCAGTGCTAATGGGTGCTCAATAGTCCCAAGGACTGCAGGGCCGTAAATGACACCTGCCCTCAAAAAATGCCCTGGGGTAGGGAATAGGCAAGAAATTTCAACACATGACAAATTTTTCAAGAAGTCAATATGAAGAGGGAAGTTGTACTCACTCCTTAATAAAAAAAGGAAAAGAAAAAAGCAGGACATGCCTAAAGCTCAGGATAAGAAATTAGTAGCCACATGCTAATCCAACCTCCAAAAGGGTTTCAGCTCACACCAGTCCAATGAGCATCGGCAAAGAGTCGACAAACGATAAATGATGAAGGGATTTTAGAGAACTGTGCACCTTCTGGCTGCTGGTGGGAGGTAAATTAGTAACAGCACTTACGAAAATGGAATGGAGCTGCTTTAAAAGGTAACAAGTGAGCTACCATATGATGCGGCAGGGCCCCTTTTAGGCCCATAACCTAAGACCACCAGAATGGGAAAGACAGAGGCAGGCAAATGTGCACTGCAGCAATATTGAAATAGCCAAGACATGGAAGCAAAACAAAGGTTTATAAACAGGTAAATGGACAAAGAAGAAGTGGTATATGGACAGATTGGAATATTAGTCACGAAAAAAATAAAAGAATGGCATAGGCAGAACCACAGATGAGCCTAGAGATAATCACACAACGTGAAGTAAGTCAGAATGCGAAAGACAAATGTCCTCGGGTATCACTTATGTCATCTGATTATTCATAAAAAGAACATATTTCCACAGAGAAAGACAATCTCAGATTGAGAAGAAAAACTTATGGTTAAGCCAAAGAAAAGGTGTGAGGAATGAATAAATTAAGATATTGGGGTCAACAACCATATACTAATACATACAAAATATATCATCCCCAAAGATCTATGGAATACCAAGAGTGGTCTACTCAACACTTTGTAATAACCTACACGGAAAAGGACCCAAATATCAAGAGATATATGTAAATGTGTAAATGAACAAGATTCTGTACACCTAGAACAAAAGACATTTTTCAATCAAATCTGCTCTGATAAAATCTACAATTTAAAGACACAAACAAGAATTAAGGAGGCAAAACTTATGGGGGTTTGCCCTGGCACATTCCACTCTAATCTGCAACCTAAAATCACAACTTGCACCAAGATTGTGTTTCCCTAGCAAGCAGAGTTGGCAACGTAGAAATGCTGCCACCCTAAGGCCGTTTCCTTAAACAGCAGCTTTCAATCTACTGCTAATAGTCACTAATATTCACAAGGACTGCCGGGCTGTAATTGACTCATGCCCTCAAAAAATGTCCTGGGGTAGGGAATGGCCAAAAAAAGTTCACAACACGGAAAACTTTTCAAGAAAAGAGTTTGAAGAGGTAAGTGTTATTCACTCTGTTATTTTTAAAAAAAGAAGAACATGGATAAAAGCTCAATTTCAGGAATTATTTATTGGTTGGATGCAAATCCAAACTACAAAAGGACTTCGCCACCCAATATTCAAAATGCCATGCGTCAAAAGTCTACAAACAATGAATGCTGACGGGTTAGTGGAGAAAGGCATACCCACTATGCTGTTCGTTGGATGTAAACTGGTAACAGCTCATCATGAGAACAGAATGGAGCTGCATTTAAAAGGTAAAAACTGAGCTACCATGGGATGCGGCCCATCCCCTAATGGGCCAATAACCTAAGGAGACCAGAATAGGAAAGGCACAGACAGGCACACATGCACCGCAGCAATACTGACAATAGCCAAGACATGCAAGCAAACAAAATGTCCATCAACAGATAAATGGACAAAGAAGAAGCGTAATACGTACCGAATGGAATAGTTGCCTCGGGAAAAAAACGAACAGTGCCGTTTTCAGGACTGCAGAGGAGCCGAGAAATAATCATATTAGGTTCAGTAAGTCAAAAGGGAATGACAAATCTCCTATGGTATCATTTATACATGTTATCCTAAGATTGCTACCAATGAACATATTTTCACAGAAAAAGACACTCAGAGATTTGTAAAACAAAATAATGTTTAACCAAAATGAAAGGTGGGAGGATGGATAAATTAGGATTATGGGGCTAACATACATATACTAATGTATGTTAAATGTATAGAAACAAATAACCTATAAACTATATGAATTATATAATCACCAATACATATAAAATATATAATGACAAAACACCTACCAAATACCAAGGGAGGTCTACTCAACATTCTGTAATAACATACATGGTAACAGGATCCGAAGATGAACAGACATATGTATGAATCATTGAGCAGATTCTGTACAGCCAGACAATCCCAACACTCTAATCAAATTTACTCTGATAAGAAATATAAATTAAATTTATAAAACAAACATAAGTAAGGAGACATAACCTTCTGGGGGCAGGTCCCAGCACATTCCACTCTAATTTACAACCTCGAAACACTACCTCCAGGAAGACTCTGTTGCCCTAGTAACAAGAGTTGAGAACGTAACAATGCTGCCGCCTTGTGGCTGTTTGCCACAACAACAGGTTCAAACCCAGTGCTAATGGTTGCTCAATAGTCACAAGGACTGCAGGGCCGTAAATGACACCTGCCCTCAAAAAATGCCCTGGGGTAGGGAATAGGCAAGAAATTTCAACACATGACAAATTTTTCAAGAAGTCAATATGAAGAGGGAAGTTGTACTCACTCCTTAATAAAAAAAGGAAAAGAAAAAAGCAGGACATGCCTAAAGCTCAGGATAAGAAATTAGTAGCCACATGCTAATCCAACCTCCAAAAGGGTTTCAGCTCACACCAGTCCAATGAGCATCGGCAAAGAGTCGACAAACGATAAATGCTGAAGGGATTTTAGAGAACTGCGCACCTTCTGGCTGCTGGTGGGAGGTAAATTAGTAACAGCACTTACGAAAATGGAATGGAGCTGCTTTAAAAGGTAACAAGTGAGCTACCATAGGATGCGGCAGGGAACCTTTTAGGCCCATAACCTAAGACCACCAGAATGGGAAAGACAGAGGCAGGCAAATGTGCACTGCAGCAATATTGAAATAGCCAAGACATGGAAGCAAAACAAAGGTTTATAAACAGGTAAATGGACAAAGAAGAAGTGGTATATGGACAGATTGGAATATTAGTCACGAAAAAAATAAAAGAATGGCATAGGCAGAACCACAGATGAGCCTAGAGATAGTCACACAACGTGAAGTAAGTCAGAATGCGAAAGACAAATGTCCTCGGGTATCACTTATGTCATCTGATTATTCATAAAAAGAACATATTTCCACAGAGAAAGACAATCTCAGATTGAGAAGAAAAACTTATGGTTAAGCCAAAGAAAAGGTGTGAGGAATGAATAAATTAAGATATTGGGGTCAACAACCATATACTAATACATACAAATTATATCATCCCCAAAGACCTATGGAATACCAAGGGTTGTCTACTCAACACTTTGTAATAACCTACATGGAAAAGGACCCAAATATCAAGAGATATATGTAAATGTGTAAATGAACAAGATTCTGTACACCTAGAACAAAAGACATTTTTCAATCAAATCTGCTCTGATAAAAACTACAATTTAAAGACACAAACAAGAATTAAGGAGGCAAAACTTATGGGGGTTTGCCCTGGCACATTCCACTCTAATCTGCAACCTAAAATCACAACTTGCACCAAGATTTTGTTTCCCTAGCAAGCAGAGTTGGCAACGTAGAAATGCTGCCACCCTAAGGCCGTTTCCTTAAACAGCAGCTTTCAATCTACTGCTAATAGGCACTAATATTCACAAGGACTGCCGGGCTGTAAATGACTCATGCCCTCAAAAAATGTCCTGGGGTAGGGAATGGCCAAAAAAAGTTCACAGCACGGAAAATTTTTCAAGAAAAGAGTTTGAAGAGGTAAGTGTTACTCACTCTGTTATTTAAAAAAAAAGAAGAACATGGATAGAAGCTCAATTTCAGGAATTATTTATTGGTTGGATGCAAATCCAAACTACAAAAGGACTTCGCCACCCAATATACAAAATGCCATCCATCAAAAGTCTACAAACAATGAATGCTGACGGGTTAGTGGAGAAAGGCATGCCCACTATGCTGTTCGTTGGATGTAAACTGGTAACAGCTCATCATGAGAACAGAATGGAGCTGCATTTAAACGGTAAAAAGTGATCTACCATGGGATGCGGCCCATCCCCTAATGGGCCAATAACCTAAGGAGACCAGAATAGGAAAGGCACAGACAGGCACACATGCACCGCAGCAATACTGACAATAGCCAAGACATGCAAGCAAACAAAATGTCCATCAACAGATAAATGGACAAAGAAGAAGCGTAATACGTACCGAATGGAATAGTTGCCTCGGGAAAAAAACGAACAGTGCCGTTTTCAGGACTGCAGAGGAGCCTAGAAATAATCATATTAGGTTCAGTAAGTCAAAAGGGAATGACAAATCTCCTATGGTATCATTTATACATGTTATCCTAAGATTGCTACCAATGAACATATTTTCACAGAAAAAGACACTCAGAGATTTGTAAAACAAAATAATGTTTAACCAAAATGAAAGGTGGGAGGATGGATAAATTAGGATTATGGGGCTAACATACATATACTAATGTATGTTAAATGTATAGAAACAAATAACCTATAAACTATATGAATTATATAATCACCAATACATATAAAATATATAATGACAAAACACCTACCAAATACCAAGGGAGGTCTACTCAACATTCTGTAATAACATACATGGTAACAGGATCCGAAGATGAACAGACATATGTATGAATCATTGAGCAGATTCTGTACAGCCAGACAATCCCAACACTCTAATCAAATTTACTCTGATAAGAAATATAAATTAAATTTATAAAACAAACATAAGTAAGGAGACATAACCTTCTGGGGGCAGGTCCCAGCACATTCCACTCTAATTTACAACCTCGGAACACTACCTCCAGAAAGACTCTGTTGCCCTAGTAACAAGAGTTGAGAACGTAACAATGCTGCCGCCTTGTGGCTGTTTGCCACAACAACAGGTTCAAACCCAGTGCTAATGGGTGCTCAATAGTCCCAAGGACTGCAGGGCCGTAAATGACACCTGCCCTCAAAAAATGCCCTGGGGTAGGGAATAGGCAAGAAATTTCAACACATGACAAATTTTTCAAGAAGTCAATATGAAGAGGGAAGTTGTACTCACTCCTTAATAAAAAAAGGAAAAGAAAAAAGCAGGACATGCCTAAAGCTCAGGATAAGAAATTAGTAGCCACATGCTAATCCAACCTCCAAAAGGGTTTCAGCTCACACCAGTCCAATGAGCATCGGCAAAGAGTCGACAAACGATAAATGATGAAGGGATTTTAGAGAACTGTGCACCTTCTGGCTGCTGGTGGGAGGTAAATTAGTAACAGCACTTACGAAAATGGAATGGAGCTGCTTTAAAAGGTAACAAGTGAGCTACCATATGATGCGGCAGGGCCCCTTTTAGGCCCATAACCTAAGACCACCAGAATGGGAAAGACAGAGGCAGGCAAATGTGCACTGCAGCAATATTGAAATAGCCAAGACATGGAAGCAAAACAAAGGTTTATAAACAGGTAAATGGACAAAGAAGAAGTGGTATATGGACAGATTGGAATATTAGTCACGAAAAAAATAAAAGAATGGCATAGGCAGAACCACAGATGAGCCTAGAGATAATCACACAACGTGAAGTAAGTCAGAATGCGAAAGACAAATGTCCTCGGGTATCACTTATGTCATCTGATTATTCATAAAAAGAACATATTTCCACAGAGAAAGACAATCTCAGATTGAGAAGAAAAACTTATGGTTAAGCCAAAGAAAAGGTGTGAGGAATGAATAAATTAAGATATTGGGGTCAACAACCATATACTAATACATACAAAATATATCATCCCCAAAGATCTATGGAATACCAAGAGTGGTCTACTCAACACTTTGTAATAACCTACACGGAAAAGGACCCAAATATCAAGAGATATATGTAAATGTGTAAATGAACAAGATTCTGTACACCTAGAACAAAAGACATTTTTCAATCAAATCTGCTCTGATAAAATCTACAATTTAAAGACACAAACAAGAATTAAGGAGGCAAAACTTATGGGGGTTTGCCCTGGCACATTCCACTCTAATCTGCAACCTAAAATCACAACTTGCACCAAGATTGTGTTTCCCTAGCAAGCAGAGTTGGCAACGTAGAAATGCTGCCACCCTAAGGCCGTTTCCTTAAACAGCAGCTTTCAATCTACTGCTAATAGTCACTAATATTCACAAGGACTGCCGGGCTGTAAATGACTCATGCCCTCAAAAAATGTCCTGGGGTAGGGAATGGCCAAAAAAAGTTCACAACACGGAAAACTTTTCAAGAAAAGAGTTTGAAGAGGTAAGTGTTATTCACTCTGTTATTTTTAAAAAAAGAAGAACATGGATAAAAGCTCAATTTCAGGAATTATTTATTGGTTGGATGCAAATCCAAACTACAAAAGGACTTCGCCACCCAATATTCAAAATGCCATGCGTCAAAAGTCTACAAACAATGAATGCTGACGGGTTAGTGGAGAAAGGCATACCCACTATGCTGTTCGTTGGATGTAAACTGGTAACAGCTCATCATGAGAACAGAATGGAGCTGCATTTAAAAGGTAAAAACTGAGCTACCATGGGATGCGGCCCATCCCCTAATGGGCCAATAACCTAAGGAGACCAGAATAGGAAAGGCACAGACAGGCACACATGCACCGCAGCAATACTGACAATAGCCAAGACATGCAAGCAAACAAAATGTCCATCAACAGATAAATGGACAAAGAAGAAGCGTAATACGTACCGAATGGAATAGTTGCCTCGGGAAAAAAACGAACAGTGCCGTTTTCAGGACTGCAGAGGAGCCTAGAAATAATCATATTAGGTTCAGTAAGTCAAAAGGGAATGACAAATCTCCTATGGTATCATTTATACATGTTATCCTAAGATTGCTACCAATGAACATATTTTCACAGAAAAAGACACTCAGAGATTTGTAAAACAAAATAATGGTTAACCAAAATGAAAGGTGGGAGGATGGATAAATTAGGATTATGGGGCTAACATACATATACTAATGTATGTTAAATGTATAGAAACAAATAACCTATAAACTATATGAATTATATAATCACCAATACATATAAAATATATAATGACAAAACACCTACCAAATACCAAGGGAGGTCTACTCAACATTCTGTATTTACATACATGGTAACAGGATCCGAAGATGAACAGACATATGTATGAATCATTGAGCAGATTCTGTACAGCCAGACAATCACAACACTCTAATCAAATTCACTCTGATAAGAAATATAAATTAAATTTATAAAACAAACATAAGTAAGGAGACATAACCTTCTGGGGGCTGGTCCCAGCACATTCCACTCTAATTTACAACCTCGGAACACTACCTCCAGGAAGACTCTGTTGCCCTAGTAACAAGAGTTGAGAACGTAAGAATGCTGCCGCCTTGTGGCTGTTTCCCACAACAACAGGTTCAAACCCAGTGCTAATGGTTGCTTAATAGTCACAAGGAATGCAGGGCCGTAAATGACACCTGCCCTCAAAAAATGCCCTGGGGTAGGGAATAGGCAAGAAATTTCAACACATGCCAAATTTTTCAAGAAGTCAATATGAAGAGGGAAGTTGTACTCACACTTTAATAAAAAAAGGAAAAGAAAAAAGCAGGACATGCCTAAAGCTCAGGATAAAAAATTAGTAGCCACATGCTAATCCAACCTCCAAAAGGGTTTCAGCTCACACCAGTCCAATGAGCATCAGCAAAGAGTCGACAAACTATAAATGCTGAAGGGATTTTAGAGAACTGCGCACCTTCTGGCTGCTGGTGGGAGGTAAATTAGTAACAGCACTAACGAAAATGGAATGGAGCTGCTTTAAAAGGTAAAACGTGAGCTGCCATATGATGCGGCAGGGCACCTTTTAGGCCCATAACCTAAGACCACCAGAATGGGAAAGACAGAGGCAGGCAAATGTGCACTGCAGCAATATTGAAATAGCCAAGACATGGAAGCAAAACAAAGGTTTATAAACAGGTAAATGGACAAAGAAGAAGTGGTATATGGACAGATTGGAATATTAGTCACGAAAAAAGTAAAAGAATGGCATAGGCAGAACCACAGATGAGCCTAGAGATAATCACACAACGTGAAGTAAGTCAGAATGCGAAAGACAAATGTCCTCGGGTATCACTTATGTCATCTGATTATTCATAAAAAGAACATATTTCCACAGAGAAAGACAATCTCAGATTGAGAAGAAAAACTTATGGTTAAGCCAAAGAAAAGGTGTGAGGAATGAATAAATTAAGATATTGGGGTCAACAACCATTTACTAATACATACAAAATTTACCATCCCCAAAGACCTATGGAATACCGAGAGTGGTCTACACAACACTTTGTAATAACCGACATGGAAGAGGACCCAAATATCAAGAGATATATGTAAATGTGTAAATGAACAAGATTCTGTACACCTAGAACAAAAGACATTTTTCAATCAAATCTGCTCTGATAAAAACTACAATTTAAAGACACAAACAAGAATTAAGGAGGCAAAACTTATGGGGGTTTGCCCTGGCACATTCCACTCTAATCTGCAACCTAAAATCACAACTTGCACCAAGATTCTGTTTCCCTAGCAAGCAGAGTTGGCAACGTAGAAATGCTGCCACCCTAAGGCCGTTTCCTTAAACAGCAGCTTTCAATCTACTGCTAATGGTCACTAATATTCACAAGGACTGCCGGGCTGTAAATGACTCATGCCCTCAAAAAATGTCCTGGGGTAGGGAATGGCCAAAAAAGTTCACAACACGGAAAACTTTTCAAGAAAAGAGTTTGAAGAGGTAAGTGTTACTCAATCTGTTATTTAAAAAAAAAAGAAGAACAGGGATAAAAGCTCAATTTCAGGAATTATTTATTGCTTGGGTGCAAATCCAAACTACAAAAGGACTTCGCCACCCGATATTAAAATGCCATCCGTCAAAAGTCTACAAACAATGAATGCTGACGGGTTAGTGGAGAAAGGCATACCCACTATGCTGTTCGTTGGATGTAAACTGGTAACAGCTCATCATCAGAACACAATGGAGCTGCATTTAAAAGGTAAAAACTGAGCTACCATGGGATGCGGCCCATCCCCTAATGGGCCAATAACCCAAGGAGACCAGAATAGGAAAGGCACAGACAGGCACACATGCACTGCAGCAATACTGACAATAGCCAAGACATGCAAGCAAACAAAATGTCCATCAACAGATAAATGGACAAAGAAGAAGCGTTATACGTACCGAATGGAATAGTTGCCTCGGGAAAAAAATGAACAGTGCGGTTTTCAGGACTGCAGAGGAGCCTAGAAATAATCATATTAGGTTCAGTAAGTCAAAAGGGAATGACAAATCTCCTATGGTATCATTTATACATGTTATCCTAAGATTGCTACCAATGAACATATTTTCACAGAAAAAGACACTCAGAGATTTGTAAAACAAAATAATGGTTAACCAAAATGAAAGGTGGGAGGATGGATAAATTAGGATTATGGGGCTAACATACATATACTAATGTATGTTAAATGTATAGAAACAAAAAACCTATAAACTATATGAATTATATAATCACCAATACATATAAAATATATAATGACAAAACACCTACCAAATACCAAGGGAGGTCTACTCAACATTCTGTATTTACATACATGGTAACAGGATCCGAAGATGAACAGACATATGTATGAATCATTGAGCAGATTCTGTACAGCCAGACAATCACAACACTCTAATCAAATTCACTCTGATAAGAAATATAAATTAAATTTATAAAACAAACATAAGTAAGGAGACATAACCTTCTGGGGGCTGGTCCCAGCACATTCCACTCTAATTTACAACCTCGGAACACTACCTCCAGGAAGACTCTGTTGCCCTAGTAACAAGAGTTGAGAACGTAAGAATGCTGCCGCCTTGTGGCTGTTTCCCACAACAACAGGTTCAAACCCAGTGCTAATGGTTGCTTAATAGTCACAAGGACTGCAGGGCCGTAAATGACACCTGCCCTCAAAAAATGCCCTGGGGTAGGGAATAGGCAAGAAATTTCAACACATGCCAAATTTTTCAAGAAGTCAATATGAAGAGGGAAGTTGTACTCACACTTTAATAAAAAAAGGAAAAGAAAAAAGCAGGACATGCCTAAAGCTCAGGATAAAAAATTAGTAGCCACATGCTAATCCAACCTCCAAAAGGGTTTCAGCTCACACCAGTCCAATGAGCATCAGCAAAGAGTCGACAAACTATAAATGCTGAAGGGATTTTAGAGAACTGCGCACCTTCTGGCTGCTGGTGGGAGGTAAATTAGTGACAGCACTAACGAAAATGGAATGGAGCTGCTTTAAAAGGTAAAACGTGAGCTGCCATAGGATGCGGCAGGGCCCCTTTTAGGCCCATAACCTAAGACCACCAGAATGGGAAAGACAGAGGCAGGCAAATGTGCACTGCAGCAATATTGAAATAGCCAAGACATGGAAGCAAAACAAAGGTTTATAAACAGGTAAATGGACAAAGAAGAAGTGGTATATGGAAAGATTGGAATATTAGTCACGAAAAAAGTAAAAGAATGGCATAGGCAGAACCACAGATGAGCCTAGAGATAATCACACAACGTGAAGTAAGTCAGAATGCGAAAGACAAATGTCCTCGGGTATCACTTATGTCATCTGATTATTCATAAAAAGAACATATTTCCACAGAGAAAGACAATCTCAGATTGA